>NC_032020.1:14982852-15255645 GCF_001865875.1 Lupinus angustifolius | reverse complement strand
TATATATATATATGTATATATATGTTCAACTACTATTCACCTATAATTCCATCCCTCCAAACAGTTTAAAATTGTTGTGTAAAATTAGCAAGTTGCTATTCAAGAACATTTTTATAATTCTTTATTCAAGAACATTTAACTATTATTTTCTTCTAGTTGTCTCCCTTCCCATGCACTTTTGGGTATTTGAAATAAAATGCAAGATGAATTAAAATTAAAATTGCTAGCATAAGATAATAAACGCATGTTATTAAAGGATTTTTTTAATATAGGTAAAATAAAATGTATGTCAAATATACAGTTGGGAGTAATAGTTATTAATTGGAATGAACAATCATATACCCCAAACATATTATTTCATTAATACATGTGACAAATATATTATTGGTTATACAAAAAAACATTAAAAAAAAACCACTTATTATATATAAGAATAGTGTTAGCACCTCACCAAAACTGTTCTTTAACATAGAATGGTCGAGGAATTATAATACATTGCTACCAGCATATCAACTAAAAAAATAAAAAACATACTCAAATGTCTAACTTACAAGCTCACTGTAACAGCATTACTGATTTTCTGGCGTGTTGTTTGGCAGTGATAAGAATAATATCAGAGCGGTTTCCGAAATTGAAGAAAAAATTGGGATACTATATAAAGGGATAATATCTCTCGGCGGGTCCCACGCTAAAATTTGGAAGGAAGTTACGAAGAAGAAAAAGTCAAAAAAAAAAGATTATTTATTATCGTTGCGAAAGACATCATCACACAGTATATATATCACTCTTCGCTTCTCAAATCGTTTATAGCGGCTAACTGGAACGCTAACATAATCTTTCTTTCTTCTAATCTGCTTAAAATCTCTATGCTCTTTTTAGGGTTAGAGTTTTGACTCTTTTTCCCTTTAACTGCTACGTTTCCTTCAATCCTTCTCACCATTATGGACTCTAGTTTAGTGATCAAGGTACTGATCTTAAATTTTCCCTTTTCCATTTCAGTTTTATTTGATTTTTTCGTTTCTGATTTAGTTTATTTTACCCTTTTTTGTGTACTATGCGCTGTTTTTTTAGTGAAATTGGGACTGCTTTCAGGAAATTAAGTTTAATCGCTCATGGATCATGATGTTTTTGTAAGATGATTTGGAGTTTGTAGTGTAATAGTGATGAATTTGTATTAAATTATTGGTTTTTGTTGTTATATTTCTGTTAAATAAGTATTGTTATACATGCACCCTTTTCTATTTTGATTGTTTGATGATCGGATCGTAGAGTTAAAACTTTATGCCCCAACCATTTCATGCAATGCACTGTAGGGTTAGGTATGAATAATTTGGTTCTGCCTAGAAAAAAGTTTTAAATTTTCAACATGGGTTTCATGGAAACCAGTTTATTCTACCCTTTAATCAATGAATGCATGAGTTTTAATTATTTGCTGGGGGCTTAGGAGTTCCTTATGTTATTTAAACATATTCTTATAGTTTTCTACTCGTGCATGTAGTAGTTGTTGTCCGTACTGATAGATTTTTATTTTATAAGTAGAACTGGTGCAGTTTACCGATTCTATGGTCATGCATGTTAATTTTTCTACTTTATCTTTTTATGGAGGATTGTTTCTAATTTCATGAATTATTCTTCACTCATTAATTTTACATGTAGTCTTTGGCATATATAGATGGTCTTCGTTTTGGTTCTGTTCACGTGTTATTTTATAATCATGCAAATATTTTCTTATTGCTTCACTTGCTTTACAGGTCAAATATGAGGAGACCCTCAGGCGCTTTAGTGCTTGTGTCAATGAGAATAATCAACTGGATCTTGACCTGGCTGGGCTAAGGGCCAAGATATGTTCTCTTTTCAATTTCACTGCTGATGCAAATTTAGTGCTGAGATATATCGATGAAGATGGCGACCTGGTGACCCTTGTCGATGATGATGATTTGCGTGATGTCATGAGGCAGAGGCTACCATTCTTGAGAATTGACATACACATGAGCAATGGCAGTGGTGATAAACCAAATTCTAGTTCTAGGGGAAATGCTACCCCGTTAAGATCTCATGTCACTGACCCATTTCGAAGTGGAAATGTTGTTGTTGCTGATGTTTGGAAGTCTGTGCAAGAGCCATTAACCGGTGCTCTTTCTAATTTATGCTTGGATTCAAAAGCTGTATCTTCTGCAAATCCAGTGCTTGCTAACCTTGCTGATACCATTTCCAAAGTGGGAAAACCTATTCTAAATTCTCATTTCCAGCCTAGTGTTGCTACTGGTCCAAGCACAAAAAACGGTACTCCTGGAGAACATGCCATTCCTAAAGCAAAAGGTCAGCAGTCCACATATGTGAATGCAAATTTTACTGATTTCATTTCCAGAAGTGCAAATCCTCCTTTTAATTCTCTTTACCAACCTCATGTTGTATCCGGCACAAGCTTAAAAAATGGTGTTCTTGGAGAACATGTCACTCCTGAAGCAAGAGGTCTTCCACAACCTGGAATTGCCGAATCAACTTCTGGAAGTCCTTTTCATGCTTTTGCTGATTTTGTTTCAAAATTTGGAAAACCTGTTGGAAATTCTCATTATCAATGGCCTCATCATGTTGCTGGTGTTCGTGGAGAACATGTCACTCCTGAAGAAAGAGGTCGACAATCTACATATGTGGACAAAAGTTCCAACGGAATTCAACCCATGGAGACTGGAAATGTAATTAGAGATTCAATGGAAAGAGGTGCTCCTGTTGATCTCAATATCCCCCCATTTGATCTCTATTCTTCTCAGTCCACAAATGTGAATATTACACCTCTTTCACCAGCAGTCCCTGATGGTGATTCCAAAAATGGTACAAATGAGGGTAAAAATAGTGGGACTCATAAGGGTAAAAATAGTTGGATCTCGTCAAGTTCTGCTGCTCCTAGCAATGGCTCAAACTGGACTAGTTCTAATGATTACATTAAGACTCCAACTTATCTTCGCGATTCAGCTACACTCTTGACTAAATCTAGTGGGACCTCAAGCTCCACAGCTCCTGCTAACAGCTCAACTATGACTAGTTCTACTGCTTTTGTTAAGCCTCCAATTTATACTGGTGATTTGGGTGTACCTTCTTCAAGAACCCTTTATATTAATATGACTGATCATGCAATGGCGCCAATTAGCATGATCCACAGGGGTGTCCAATGTGGTGGATGTGGTGTCTGTCCAATAGTTGGATATCGCTTTAATTCCAAAGTGTAAGCCCCTTGTTTTATTCTGATATATTATGAAATAAATTTCAGTGTTTTCATGAATTTTGTTGTCCTTTCTGCAGGAAAGATAACTATGGCCTCTGCAGCACTTGCTTCAACAAAGTGGGTAATGTGGGTGATTATAATAGAATTGATCACCTTCGTTCGCGATATTTATCAGCATTAGCGCGCAATTCGAAGCTTGCAAGGTCTAAGCTAGATAGTCGATTCATTTTGGATGTCAATGTTATAGATGGCACAATGATGGCTCCATCTACTGCATTTACAAAGATCTGGCGGATCCGTAACAATGGCACTTTAGTGTGGCCCCTTGGAACCCAACTTGTTTGGATCGGAGGGGATAATTTTAGTGACTCTCATTTAGTTGACTTACAGGTTTTCCAGTGGAACTTAGATTTTATTTGAATTGCAGTTTAAGCCCCTTTTAAATAAAGTTTTTAAGGTTTTATCTAGGTTTGTTTTACATGTTATCGAATCTTTAGTTAGTCTTTTGAGTGCTCTCTATGGTCAAACATCACAGGTTCCCAAGGAAGGCCTACATGTAGATAAGGAACTTGACATTGCAGTTGACTTCATAGCTCCTCAGTTACCCGGTCGATACATATCATACTGGAGGGTGGCATCTCCATCTGGACAGAAATTTGGACAACGTGTTTGGGTCCTTATTCAGGTGAATTACAAACCGACAATCTTTGTAGGGATTTTTTGTTTTGGTGTTATTAGTAATGGTTCAATAAACTCCTACTTTCTTGTGTTATCATACTTGCATTGCAGGTTGATGCTTCTCTGAAGGAGTCATTTTATGATAGATCTCAAGGTCTGAACTTGAGTATTCCCCTTGATGTCAGTGGCTCAAAAGCATCCCAACTTATAGATATCAATGTTCAACCCACCGATGATCATATTCCCAATGCTCACACTGAACTTGTTAATGAAATGGTAGATAATCAACTGATGATGCAAGAGCTGTTAAACAATTTAAATGATGGCACAGATATTGCTGCTGCCCCTGTCCCTACAATTGCAGCAACTGCTGCCTCAGCCCCTGCAACTTCGGCTGCAGCTTCCTCAGCCCCTGCAACTTCGGCTGCAGCTTCCTCAGCCCCTGCAACTTCGGCTGCTGCTGCCTCAGCCCCTGCAACTTCGGCTGCAGCTTCCTCAGCCCCTGCAACTTCGGCTGCAGCTTCCTCAGCCCCTGCAACTTCGGCTGCTGCTGCCTCAGCCCCTGCAACTTCGGCTGCTGCTGCCTCAGCCCCTGCAACTTCGGCTGCTGCTGCCTCAGCCCCTGCAACTTCGGCTGCTGCTGCCTCAGCCCCTGCAACTTCGGCTGCTGCTGCCTCAGCCCCTGCAACTTCGGCTGCTGCTGCCTCAGCCCCTGCAACTTCGGCTTCTGCTGCCTCAGCCCCTGCAACTTCGACTTCTGCTGCCTCAGCCCCTGCAACTTCGACTTCTGCTGCCTCAGCCCCTGCAACTTCGACTTCTGCTGCCTCAGCCCCTGCAACTTCGACTTCTGCTGCCTCAGCCCCTGCAACTTCGACTTCTGCTGCCTCAGCCCCTGCAACTTCGACTTCTGCTGCCTCAGCCCCTGCAACTTCGACTTCTGCTGCCTCAGCCCCTGCAACTTCGACTGCTGCTGCCTCAGCCCCTGCAACTTCGACTGCTGCTGCCTCAGTCCCTACTATTGCACTTTCGTCTGTTTCATATCCTAATATCTATTTGTCTGAAACAGGCCATGCTGTTCCCTCTAGCCAGCAATCTGCAGCTGTGGATGTACCATCATCAACTTTGGGGGTTGGTGTAAATAATTCTGTTGAAGAGACTCTCCTTAAAGAGCTTGAGGAGATGGGTTTTAAGCAGGTTGATTTGAACCTAGGGATCCTGAGGATGAATGAGTACAATCTGGAGCAGTCAGTTGATGATCTCTGTGGTTTCTATGAGTGGGACCCTATCCTTGAAGAGTTACATGAAATGGTAAGTTGATTTCTGTTTTTTTTTTATAATTTGTCTTGTCTGTTTGATGGTGCATGTTATTTTATTTCATTATCAACACTTGATATATTTACTTTTACATCTTGTTCGACGATATGCAGTTTTGATTAGTGGTGGGGTGTGAATGCAGGGATTCCGTGACAATGACATGAACAAGAAGCTGCTAATGAAGAACAGTGGAAGCATCAAACGTGTTGTTATGGATTTGTTGAATGAGGACCAGGCTTAATATGAAGTCTTGGTAGTGAATCGCGTGCCCAGAATGCATACCTACCATTCATGTGGCTCTACATAATAATTATCGAATATTGTGGTGCTATTGCCATGGCATTGAACAAATTTGATCGATTATCTTGGATTTATATTTATAATAAATATGTAAAACTTTCAACTTTTCCTTCCTATGTAATAAGTATGTTGCTACATCGTTTAGCTCGTTGGTTTTTAATGAAATCTAACCCCAAAAGAAGCAGCATTACCTTGTCATATGAATAAAAGAGGTTCCTATGCCTCACGGAGAGAATTTGCTATTGAAGCATATTTATCTGATCACTCAGTCTGACCTGAAAATTTGCAACATCTTTTAAAATGGTGCATCTTTCTTACTCGTTGTATCAAAATACGTTTTAGGTTGTGTAGAAGTTCGTTTATGACAGCGAGGAAACTATCACTACAATTTTCCTTATCATAAGGCTATCTTGGACAGTGGCTATAATTAAATATTACTTTATTCTCCCAGATGGATGCCTTAAAGATAACAAGTGTAAGCGAGTAGAATTTTAAAATAATGAATGGATTGTGAACTTACATCCAAGTTTAAAAGCTACAAAAATGGGATTTCTTAATTTGTTGCAACTTTCTTTTTTATAGCAATGACAACTTTCTTTTTTATAGTTATTATACATGTGTTACTTTACATGTGCATTGTTTTATCATTTGATTATGGCGATTTTGACTTTTCCTGGGAATGTATGATCAATATCCACTTCTTTTAGCAAGAAAACTGAGCAAATTAAGCATTAAAAGCAACTCTATATTGAAGGCAATAGTACTTGATTCTGAGTTAGATTGTGGAATGAAACTAAAGGCATAAAATGGAGGAAGATCATTTGAAAGAATTAACATCTTCACATTGAGGAATGAAGAATGGTACAAGGTCATTTATGAAGCTCCAAAATTAGCTACAAAGTTAAGTTGATAGATATGTGGGATAGAATATTCAAAGAAAAATGGCGACCCAATACTTGAGACTCTCACTTAGGTACACAATCTTACCGCAGAAGTGGGAGAGATTGTTTGCAGGATTTGAAAGAACTCAACATGGTTCTAACAACCAATTTTTAAGATGACATCCTTGTATGTGCTGCATACAATCTTAAAAGTGGGTCGGTGTAAACTAGCATAATTTTTTGTCAATAATTCTAGCATCTTTCCTATCATTGAATCTTTAATCGCTTAGGTCCTTGGTAACAAATATTGGAGGCCAGTGCCGCCGGAAACAAATTCAATATTATGAATTGTTAAGCATGTATATCCATCCCTATTTGAAAAACATAAAATCTGGAAATCTATCACTAAAAAACATAAAAGGTGGAATAGATAAATATTTTAAAAGAATTGCTAGTAATGATAACATTACTGGTCATACATGAACAACTCTTACAATTTCAACCTTCAGTTAGCCTGACATCAAATCTTTTTGTCCCAAGGGATTTCAACTAGCAATGAATAAATCAACCTAACAGCTTGGCGAAAGTTGACAATATCAACCATTTGAAGAAAAATGAGATACATAATGGGGGGAATCTAGGAATCACATAGCAGACAAGTGACTCTGGTTAGCCAAACAGTTCAGAGATTTTTTTATGATTACGAATATGATGAGGGCACTTGTACAATAGATCTTTGGCCTCAGAGAGTCTACCTTCTTTGAATAAGGACTCAAAAACTTTGAAGTAAACTGCTTCGGCAGGGTAACTTTTTACACTCAGTGCCTTCAGGAATTCTGCAGCATCCTCCACCGTCCCAAACTTGGAAACATACGACAAAAATGGTTCATGGAAAGGAGGGTAGTTGTGTTTCTTCATCAAACTAAGAAGATCAAGCGCCTCTTCAAACTTTTGGACTCCTAACAGCTTTTCGATCAGCTTCTTATATGTAGCTTGCCATGGAGATATACGGCACTTGCTACTTACCTCTACAAGCAATTTGTATGCACCATCTATTCTATTTTGACTAAGAAAACCATCGAGCAGAACATCCAACAAATCAGCATCTGCATCACATCCCTTTTCAATCATCTTAGCAAAACAAAGTAATGCCTTATCTACTTCATTCCCTGCACAATGCCCTTGGATCAAGATGGTCCAAGTCTTGATATCAGGGATGCACCCAGAAGATTCCATCTCCTCCAGCACCTTACATGCTTCTTCAAATCTCTTCATCTTACAGAGTCCAAAAACAACTTGACTGTAGGTGATGTTATCAGGCTCAAAACCAGCATTTCTCATAGTCTGGACAATATTTTCAGCTTCGTCAAATTTCCCAACACTTGTCAATGACCTATGGATTCCATCGTAGATTGCCTTGGAGAGAGTATGCCCTGTTGACTCATATTTCTTTGCTACCCT
This sequence comes from Lupinus angustifolius, assembly GCF_001865875.1. Taxonomy (NCBI): domain Eukaryota; kingdom Viridiplantae; phylum Streptophyta; class Magnoliopsida; order Fabales; family Fabaceae; genus Lupinus; species Lupinus angustifolius. The sequence continues at coordinate 15,247,788 of NC_032020.1, read as the reverse complement.
GAAAACCAAATCCAGGTTTGGCTTATCGCCAATAGAGATACTCTTCAAAAGAATACTGCAATCCTGAATTGATGGCTTATATGAGCTATCCATCATAAGCTCATAAAGCTTGACAGCATCCTCCATCAACTTATTCTTTTGAAGTTGCCTTGATATTTTTATGTAAGTATCGATATCCAATTCATGACCTACACTCTTCATCTCCTCAATAATATTCCAAAACTCCTCAACTGATCCCTCCCTCGCAAGAACTCTTGCGATTGCATTATAGGTTACTGTATTGTTCTCATAACCAGATTGCTTCCCAACCCAACGAAAGAACTTATAAGCCTTTAAAGGTTGACTTCGAAGCTCTCTCAAAACCCTTATAACGAAATTATCAGACAGTTGAAGTTTAACCTGTGCCAATTCATTCATAACCCTATCATTCCATTCTGACCCTTTAATGATACCAACCACCTCGGTGACATTACTTTGCATTGCATTATCCTGAAGCATCCGATCATAGAAATGGGTCAGGGCAACGGCATCACTGTTCAGCTTCGCCTTTTTAAAACCAATTAGAATTGTATAGTACGTCTCTTCATCGAGATAAAATCCTTTTTCCTTCATCACCCTTAGAGTAATCCAAAACTGTTTCATCATCTCTTTATATGCTAAGATCCTAACAATTAAGCTATACATTGATGAACTTGGTGTAAACCACTCTTTCTCACTGACCCAATTGAAAAAGTTGGAAGCTTTTTCAGGGTTTTTATCCAATCTCTTCAAAACGTAAAGAACAGTCTCATGGGTCAGGGAAGGGGAACATTTTTCTAACTCGAGTTCTAAATCTTGGGACCAATCGTTGGTCAAAACAAGCTCCACAATAGAATTGGGTTTCGAAGAAAAGTAGATTTTTTGGTGAAAACGAAAATCGTGAAGAGGAGCCAAAAGGGGTGGTGGAGAATGGGGAGAGAAGTGAGTCACCTGGTTTCGAGTTAGATGGAGGGACCGAGTTGCGAGAACTCGAGTAGCGAGTGACGTGTCAAGGTTTCTGAGGGAAGCTGCAATTGCTTTCACGCGATTCATGTCTTTTGGGAGATTGACAATGTTGAAATGTTCCCAGCAAGAAGAGGGCGAAAGAGGTGTTAGGGAGGGTTTAGGGTTTATGATACTAGTAAGGAACGACGGTTTTGTAGTTCTAGCCCAATTATATATACGTCCTTTTCTATATGTCACATTTTGTTTGTATATATATCGTTAATATGTCATTAATATTTAATCATTATTAATTTTTTAAAAAAATATAATTCAAATATTTATATTAATATTATATATATATTACACAATTTATTGAATATTTGAAAGCAATGTTGTGAGACGTCAAACCGGAAAAGTTCTGTATTAGGTTTGACTTAATGATTTTATACATAATTAATACTTTTTACCTATAGATATATAATTATATAAAAACATAAAATTTATATAATTAATAATTATGTATAATACAATGAAGTAATATTTCTTTATCTTCTTTTTTCGACTGACGTAAAACAAAAGATACATAAAAATGTTCTATTTTTTTAATTTTTAAGTGAACCGTCCGGTTTACTTCCTGATTAATCTGGTTTAACCGGGTTTAACACGGTTGGACCATAATTTCTTCGATTCAAAGCAGTTCAACCCTCACTAAGTTAAGACGGTAAACCAAAACCGTTTTCAAGTCCGGTCAGCGGTCAAACTGATCGGACTGTCTAATATGGTCCGGTTCTTACACACTGTTTGAAAGATTACATTTTTTAAATATAAAATTACCCTTTATAAGTGGAGTAGTAGGTGATCAACCCACCAAATAACACTAGCAAAAATTGAAATCAACACCTTTGGCCTTTTCAAGGCATTTAGATCTTGCCAATTGAGCTAATCTTCACTAGCATTAATGTAGTCAATTGAAGAAGGAGGGGATAGGTAATTTGGGGAAATTGTAGCCATTAAGGAGCAGCTTTGCATCATACTAAACCAAAAATATCACGAATTTGTTGAAGTTTACTTATATGGCGTTCAAATTTGGATGATAGATTTTTGGCCTATGATGCTCTCTCTACCTTCCTCCAAGAAGAAATTAAATACATGAACTTAGGTTGAATGGTTTTGATATTTCTCTTACTCCATGTCTAGAGGAAATTTGCAGCATTCTCCACATTCCCAAAGTTTGAAATATAGGCATACTATTTAAAATTATGGTCATGGTCGATGTTATATTCCACAATTGTAAGAATGTGATTACAATTATGATCACGTCATTGTTGTGTAGACTTCTAAAACTATAATATTGTAATTATAATTGTGATTGAGGAGTGCAACTTTTAAAAGCTAATACGGCACAAAGGGTCAGTAAATGAAGTGTACTCTTGTGTTTGCTCGTCCAACAAAGAAGATCAAGTGCCACTACAAATTTCCTGATTCCTGAAAGGCTTTCAATCAGTTGCTCCTATGCACCACTCATATTTTCATTGCAGTAATAACCGAATTGGTGTAGCAAACAAATTGGAACTAAAAACTAGAATTGATGTCACAATGACCATCAAAGATTACTTGTTTACACTCTAAAAATAATTCAGATGGAAACCCAAAAAAGGTTATCCAATCTGCTCAATGATTTTATAAATAGCACCATTCTTGTTAGAAATTACCCAGTACCCACATCTTTTTGTTTCATAATACTATCACACTTTATGTGTCATGAGTTGTGATTGATAAAAAAATATTTAATAATTAAAGTTAATTATATTTTCTTCAATCAATCATAACTCATTGTACCGTGACACACAATGTAAGACAGAAAATGCACTCCCCTCACCGAAACTAGACCTTCACAACGCAGTCCAACAAGAAGCCACGTGCTGCCAAAATTGATGGACTGATGAACATTATCGTCAAGTATGAATTATCGTCTTTGCAGAAAGATTTTGCTTAGAACATGAAGGAGAGGTGCTCATCCCTCTACGGGACAGCAGGTATCCATTGTCGAAATCATGTAGCAGGATAGAAGATATCTGAGATTTCACTTAACTGAGAAATTATTACATGGTGAAATACGATTATTGGTAATTACATATTTAATGATGTAGCAATAATTTATTAAAAATCAATTACCAAAAGATTGTTGGAAATATTAGGATATCTTTGATAAAGTCCCAAGTAAACAATAGTTTTCGTGGATGAACCTTGTGGGCTTTGGCTTCGTTTGACAAAGTGGAAATAAGTAAAGGTGATCCTATTAGATCCAACCTTTATACATGTCCTATACTGATAGAAAAATGCATAAATATACGCGATCCTACGAGATAAATATAATGATTTAAATTAATGTTTAAATATAAACTATTAAATTTTGACAAATATTGGAATAAATTACATTTTTTAACTTATTCTTAAAATAAGTTAATCACATGTCTTAAATATAACATGACCTCATTTTTACTAAAGGTAAAAGAGGAAACAATAAATTGTCTCTAGGATATTTAAGAGAATTCTTTTTGGTCACTTTTAACTCTTGGGACCCCAAGCCGCCAGATCCACCAATTGATTTTGGAAGATGGTTATGGCACAGCCCATTCGCTTCTTCACACTTTTCTTAATTGCTTCCACCTTCCTCTACTGGCTCCACCTTCTTAAAGGTTAAGCAAACTATTGCTCATGCTTGAAAAGATGTATGTTGAATGCCAAAAAAAATTAGTATTGTATAGGGCTTCGTCGTGTATCCCATTCTACATTCCTAAAATATTCAACAGCTTTTTTAATAAATTTATAGAAAAATATTTGTTGCCAACTTTTTTAAGTTTTGAGGCTCTGGATTGGGCCTTTTCGGTCCCTTGTGGAGGTGTGACATCGCCCTTACTTGATCAAGAGTCATGGCCACGACACCACATTGTCTCTTCCATGCCAAACTAGCTTTTTGGCCAACTCCCTCATTCATCACAGTGATATAAATATTACCTATAATCATACCAATTAAATTATTGATATTATAATGATTCAACGAATGATATAATATTACATTCTTTCCCTAATTAAATTGTATATGAGTTGTATTAAATTGTATATGAGTTGTATATAACTATATATATATATATATATATATAATATATATGCTATAAGTGTAATTTATTTTATTTATAGTATATAAACCAGTTACTAAAAAATATTATAGAAATGAGATTTAATTAGAGTAAATTAAAAAAACTTATTTCATATATTAGTCATTATGTGAAAATATAATAGTTTAAATATACTAAGTAATTCAAATGATTGTATTTGTATAGAATAAAATGCATGTGAAATATATTTTTTGTTAGAAGTTACTATTGGGTAAGTGACACGTTTAATGTTTAAATATTTAATGTATTATTTTGATAAATATGATATTTTTTATGGGTAAAGCAATTTTAGCGGTAAGATTTCACATATTAGGCAGTACATATTTGTTTTCTTCTGTTCAACACATAAACCTATCTATTATTTTTCTCTGATTTATATCTTCTACAACTTCTTAATAATCATTCCGCTGAAAGTTAATCAAAATAGGCCTCACGTGTTAGTGTATTTGTTATTTTCTGGTTGCAAGAAAATAAACGTAAAAAATGGCAGGTGTCAGAAATCATGGTTTATGTTTATGATGAGTTGGAAAATAATTCTGGTGCCAGAAACCAATTACACGATTGTGAGTGTGCTATGCACCAAGTACCTATGTCAATAGACACGTGCTAATAGTACTATTGCCAAGCAAGAACATCACATAACCCATCAAAGTTAATGATCGCTGATAGAAAAACATACTCCTCTCTGTGTTGAGTTGAGGCTAGAGAATCTTTAACTCTTCTCTTACTACACTTCCACTCAGTGCTCATTGTTCTTCTGAAGAAGCTTACATCATGGACTTGGATTTCAGGAGGAGTGTTCATTCTGTCAAGCACCACTCTACTAGGCTTCACTCTGGTACTTCTTTTCCTATTTCATGCTCCTGCAGATTTTGTCTTTGGTGAAAAGCATGTGGGTTGCGTAGTATATCTTCCAATCTTGCTTGTGTGGCACTTTTTGATGAATTATGTATAAATCTGAATCTCCCTTTTAACTATGAGTGTTACTTGGTGCACTTTTGGCTCTGATTAATCCGAGTCTAGACAAGAAGGACCATTTAAGGGGGGAAACTCTTTCAACTCGTGTTTTTCAATCTACAAGGCTCGAACCAGACCTCATTTAAGAGTGATCTTGAGATAACTTAGTGAACAAATTTTATTACATTTGATTTTGAAGTTGTGAGCATGTGCAGTGTATCTTGTATTCATGTACACTTCATTTTTCCTAAAGTTTTTTAACCTTTTGAGATGCTTCTTATATGGCATACACTATGGAGTTCTTGTGCTGTTTCTACAAATAGCTAACTTACACTGATTCCTTTTAAACCACAGATAACTTTCAAGCGATGCATTACACGAATATGGATGAAAATGCCCGGTCTTATTTTCGATGTCCTTTCTGTGATTTTGAAATTGTAATTCATCTGTCCTGCAGCAATTTGGAAGAGGAGCATTGCCCTGACCTCAAAAATTTGGTATAATCACCTTTCTGTTCTTTGAAACTTTTAGCACAAATTACTGATAACGTGTTTACCATTGTCATATGACCTTTTCTTTTTCATTTGTTCCTTGATTGATTGGTAAACTGTCCAATGAAGTGATATAAAAAATCTGAACAGAAAATTTATGTGTCTGCTTGGTATGGTGCACTGTCCTGAGATATGAATAAGAAGATAAAGGATCCATTGATCCAGCAACATTATAGTTAGGAAAAATTAGATAATATATGTCTAAATATTTCACGTAGACAACGAATTTATTATTGAAATTTTACTAAGTGCTTTTTGTTACTATATTAGGTGTGTCCTGTGTGTGAAGAAAATTTAGGGATGGATGCAATCAGGCAATTCACACATCCAAGCTCACGGAAGGTATGTTTTATGGTATCCAACTATTGTGTTCGAAAAAATAGCACATTTTGGTTTTGAGTATTTGTTGGTTGTCTAACTCAACTCAATATATTGATAATATGATCTATAGTGGATGTCGAAGTCTGAGAAATGTAGCTTCTGGCCTGGTAATTCAGCAATGCTTGGCAAGAAACTGGCTGCCATGGGAAACACACAAGAATCCATAACTGATCCGCTTTTGTCGCCTTTTATCAGCAACATTCCTGTTTTAAACACTAACGATATTCATCTGGGTGATGATTCCAATTCCAGCAACAAGGATGTAGACATTCCTGATGCAAAAAGGTAAGTTGGTATATAGAGAGACAACTTCAAAATTTTCTAGTTCAGAGTGTCTCAAAAAGCTATAAATGCAGAAATAAAACTAATTTCACAAATATCAGATTAACTCATGGACTGAATTTGTTATCACTTCAGCATACATTATCCTCCACCTCCAATACAAAAAATGCTTCTTGGCAGAATAGAAGTCGCTAAGTAATTGTAATTCTACAGTTAATTACTAAACTACCTGTGTATATGATATATCACTTGTACTTGAATTTTATTAATTTGTAAATCATCAAGAATCTACATACACTTTGAAAAGGACCAAAAGAGATGTAAAGTAATGTTAAATTTTTAAAATGACATTCAGAGTTTGATGATTTATACATAGCCCATGGGGCTGAGGCCGTAGGGGGAGTAACAAAATCGATTTAACCATCAAGATTATGGCTAAAGCGAACATTTTACATTAATTATTGAACCATACATGAAGAAAAAGTTCCAGACTAAGCAGTTCTGACCTGTACTCTTGAATCATGACAAAAACTTTCTGGTCTGTCATAAGCAAATTAATCAAAAATATATATTGAAGACTCTCGTTAGACCTTAATATGCCGTAATATCTTTTATCTTGGTAGTTAGCAGCAATCATTAATCATGGCAATAAAAAAGAGATAGAAGAAGGGTTATGAAAATCTCTTGTCTCTGCAGGTCTGAGGCAAATGCGCCCGATATGGATGATGAACAAGATCTACAAGAGAGAAGGTTGAGGGTAGCTTTTGTTCAAGATTTGGCATTCTCAACCATATTCTACGAAACATGATCCTATAAGTTACAGCCATTCAAGTCATGAATTGGTAGCAGCTGCTTATATATACATATTCAGATAGCCTTCATGCTGGTTCAAAAGGCACTGAGTTTTATTGTGGTGCATGAAGTAGTGTAAGCAATAGTTAGTCATGTAACTATTTATACATATGATCATCAAAGGGTAGCTAGCCTCTAACTTCTATACCTGCTTCTGATGGAAATGGTATTAACAGAAATAAAAGAGGAAGGAAGCTAAGTCATTTTCTACTGAGTTTGGATAAGAATATGAACGGCATTTAGTGCTCTTCAACAAAGAGCCTATAATCAGTATGTGGAGAACATTTGACATGTTTTATAGCTTAATCTTAATGATATAGCCTACCAAGACATTGCATATTTGTTTTCAATGTGGAACTATAAGAGTAAAATTTCAGCTGGCTTCTACAAAGAAATTGAAAATGTGTGAACACCAATTGTACTATTTCTACGTACCTCAAGACTACTTTAAAAAATGAGAGGTAGAGAAGGGTATTCCTCCATCCCTTCCTATTCACTAAACTTGCAAACATCGCATGACAGTAATAAAGAGAAAAATAGTGTTATATTTTCCAAGACAAATCACTTCTTTCATTTAATGTTAGCAGAATTTTAGGAATCTTGGTTAAGTACTTCACAGATAAAACAATAAAAGAAAAGGAGGTCGAGTAAATCATGTGAAAATCATTATCCAACATTCCAACTCGACTAAAACAACATCTAACGACCTACACAATAGTAAAGTTTGTTAAATATTATGTTAGAGAAGTTTCATTCCTATTATGTGTATGGAAAAATTGTTAGGAATAAGTGTGATTTAGATTAGTCTCAAATAGATGAGGAATTAGTAAAATGAAGAATGTAAAATTGGGTGCTATTATTATGGAAATTTTGGAAGACTAACCATGCTATGTGTCTAAACTCAAAACATTGTGTGTGCCCATGCATGTGTGCTTTTGTACCTGTGTCGGAGAATGGACTGAACCCTGGGCAAGCCAGGTAGGACATGCAAATTCGAGTCATGGCCCATAGCCTTACTGGACCATGCTGACAACCTTACTTCACATGTTTGTATAGCTTTACAGGATTTGCGAATTGTGAGCAAACAATCTTGCATTTTTTTTTACTTTTACAACATAAAAAATGATATTCTTACAAAATCAACCTATAAATTCTTTTAAATATTTATGATGGTGACATTTGTTATAATATTATACTTTACTTACTAATTATTGATTTATAAGAGTGACACATATTATCATCATTCATTACTTATACAACATACATTATTATGAAAGGTGACTATTAAGCATCATAGGGTATTTATAGGGATTAACATATCATTTATCTGATGTGTATGAATGTTAGAATTCAAGCTTCAAAAAATATAATCCAATCCCTTCCTATTTTATTTTTCTTAATGAAAGTGAAAGTTTTAGATGAGTTAAGTCCTAAGAATTTACTAGACTAAAGGCGTGCTTCATGATACTATGAATGCTTATAAATGTAGTTAGAAATTAACTCAAGTCAGCATTGAGATTTGAACTGACACTCTTATGGAATATGAGATGATTCCTTACAAAATCAACCAACCTTTTATAAACACCTTTCCTATTTTCTTTTCCCCTTAAAATCCCCTTGAAGAAAAAAAACATATAAGGGTAGGCAAAATTTAGATTGTAAAAATCAGTGGTTAAGGCTATAATGGTAAAATTATATAGCATACTTTATGATATAGGTAAGCTTGGTTAAGCCTTATTAATAACACCATTAAAGATCAGGAGCATGGGATATCTTAATTTTGCCAATCTTGCAGAACTGTTTCGTTAACATAGATCACCATTTCTTTCAATGCTAATTCATCATATTCTATGAACAATCGCTAAAATATGCAGTTTTAAGGTCCGTCCAAAAGGCTACTGATAGCTATGTAGTAACTTGTTGAAGGGGACCACACTTTCCATCATTCACTTTTTGCCACTTTTCTTTCCATCGCCCTTGATCAAGAATGATTTGATCCAGTATTTTTATGTTAATTTTGTTACTATCTTTGTTGTATAAAATAGAAATAGTTCAACATCTAATATAAGATTTTTTATACTATGATAGCATCATCTATTATTCATATAGGAAAATTTACTCATTTGGTCATTTGGTGTGGGTTAATTGTAAAATTGTGAAAATAATGTAACTTTTACAAAAATTACAGGAGTAATGTATTTTTTAAGGAACTAGTAACTCTCATCCACGACTTTATACGAACTCGTACTCTCATGCACGACTTTGTAGGAACTCGTGGCTCACATGCACGAGTTCAGCCACGAGTTCCATTTTTTTCCCTCTCTCCTCAAGTCTCGTGGTTCTTATCCACGACTCCCATGTCCATTCTTAAATTCCTTGTGAAACGAGATAACATGTCCAAAAAAATTTATATTTTCATGTTCCAAACCAATCAAATAACATAAAAAAAAATTTGTTTTTATAATTTTTATTTTTAAATACGTGTCAACTTTCAATTAGACTACACAATGAGACATAAAAAGTAAGACTATATTACCTAATATATTATATGTTTAGCTTTGATATGATTTACCAACATTGGACAAATTGAAATCGTGGACACTTGAGGAGAGAGAAAAAATGGCACTCGTAGATATAAGCCACGAGTTCCAATAAAGTCTTTGAGTCACGAGTTTTTGTAAAGTCGTGGATGAGAGTTACGAGTTCCCATAAAATACACTACTTCCGTAATTTTTATAAAAGTTACACTACTTTCATAATTTTATTGTCAACCCACATCAACACTGAGAAAATTTTCCATTAATATATTAATCATCATCTATCCTTAAATTAAGTAATATAAACAAAATGATAAACTACATATAGATAATGTAAAAAACTCCTACAAACAAAAATATTAAACTGTGCAATTCAAAGTGGTCAATTTCCATTCATATGAAATAATGTGGTCTGCTCTTGTTCCTGACACACACAGCAAGACTAGTAGAAAACTTTTACAGTTCACTAGTCTATTTCTGCTTTTCCTTTGAGCGATGTTATTTAAACAAACTTTATACTGCACAATAATTTAGGTTAGATGTTCACTAAATGCTTTCATTTTCTTTTTTGGTGAGGGTCTGGTGTGAGTTGTTAATTTCATCAGTAGTTGGAACCTCATCCAATTGCATGTGGCCAATTCTGGTAGCTAATTTACCTGAGCAATCAAAAAGGTCAAATGCAATAAATAAAATGAAATACTTATAAGCTATCCATCTTTCACTTTTTTAACCACTTCATTAATCTCCTAAATTCCATCTACAAAATTTAAGGTTTCTGACTAGAAACCCATCAAAGCTTCTTTGTATGGAGGCAAAATGCTTAAAATTTAAGTCCAGATCTGAAACTGCAACCATAGATTCCTTGGGCCTTTTCTCCACCTAACACTCTCCTTAGATTCTCCTCCCTCCCTTACTTGAAGTAAAATTAAAAAATGTCAGACAGAAACTTTAAGAAAAGTTTTAACTTTACAAGCCTTGTTATAGAAAAAGCTTCAACCCGGATGCAATATGCTGAATTGTTGATATAAAAAAGCTTCTATTGAAAAGCTTCACGCAATTCTAAGTTCACATTCATAAAAAAAAATATCAATATGATCCTAAATGAGATGTAAAAGATGTTTAGCTACAAAAGGAAATGTTAGAGAAATATAAAGAGAAAAAAGTATAAGCTAACTAAGCAGATTAGCAGAACAAGGTATAGATTGTTTTGGGTTAATTTAGGTTTATTAGCCCTTTTATAAACTATGTTTCATTTGACAAAAGAACTTTATAAACCAAGAAAAGGAAACAAAAGTTCACTTATTCATTTTGATGGTATGATTTTTTTGAGCTTATAATGTGAAACTTTATAATCACAAATGAATATAATTATAACGTAAATATATAATTTATGTCAAACATGTGCTAAGTGCAAACACTTAATCAAATGTAACATGCAACTAGGAATATGGATAGAGATCACTTGTTTCAACCTGATATCTCTAACACACCCAAGGGCCCACCTATCACACCAATATATCATCAGAGAATAAGGATTACAAACCCTAGCACACCCAAGGGCCCACCTACCCATGGGGTGGTTCTATTTTGTGCTTATATCTGGTGCATATATCTCGTGCACATTATAACAAGTAACTTGAGTTTAATATATATCATTGGTTACTCTACTCTATTCCAATGCTACACAATGTGAGACTAACGTAATAACATATTTCAAGCATCCCAACAATCTACACCTTTGATTGGAATAGACAAATATCTCGCTCTTTAGGAAATCTACACAAGAATCTCACCTTAGTGAATATATGACTCCACCTTGTTCAATGTTTAATTCATTTTAACTACTCCCCTACATCATAGACCATCTGAGTATCCTTGGTGATTTACCAAGAGCCTAACTCTCCAAACTTATAGTGCAGCTTCCTGTACCGCCATCGAATGAAACACGCCACCTAGCCACCTATTGCTAGGAAGTCTTTCGATATATTGGAACCTCTATACAAAAATTCACTAACAATCGTCATCTTCAATACTTAGTCAAACTGAACGTTGGAGCTTCTTAGAAAGCCTCAACCGCTACCACCATTGTCTACTCCGACAATCCTAGTTCAAAAGAACTATCATACTCCACCATAAGGAGTATACCCACAGCACACACTTTTCGTCAATGCTAACTAATGTCTGTGTCACATCCTTGCATCAAGTTAATGCCCATGTCACACCTCAGTATCTCTACCAATGTTCGTGTTACAACTTGCATCAAAGACAATGCTCATGTTATACCTTACATCAAAGTCAGTCAATGGCTCTATGCTTTTTGTAGATCTGCTAACAATTAACATCCTTCACTATGACATTGTCTCAGACACACTATTAGGATCTTCTACTTCTCATCCCAAATGAGCACTTTCTCTCAACACCTAGAGGAGATATTGTCAGCAATTGTCTCTGCGTCAAACTCAATACATGAGTCTCAATCTTCACCTTGATTCTAACCTGGTACATGAACTTCTAAGGTTCTATATCAACATATATCACTCCACTACAGTTTCGCCATGTTTTCTTCTCCTTCAACTCATCTACTCTATTTTTGTCACTACCTTTGACATAGCCATCACGCCTTCATCCTCTTTTGCCTAGCCATTATCTGATGTATAGGTTAAGAGTCATCTACTAATTGGCTCTGATATCAATTGTTGGTGCAACAGAAGCTATCGTTGCGCAGCGTTGGCCACAAGCAATCAAATAATGTGCATAAATAGAAGAGAATAAACAAAAGAAGAATTTGTTAATGGAATTCAGTCAATTGTGCCTACGTCCTCGGATGTGCTGAGCATCCCAACAGTTTCAACAACAAGAAAGAAATGTCACATAAGAATGAATATGTTTTATTGACATAGTGAACTAAATTTTTTAAATAGTATAATACTATATTATTTAGTAGGATAAGTCAACAAATTAAGACATATGATATTCATCCTAAATAATATGGCACCTGACCTAACATGGATTACAGTAGAAATATGCCAACCCTTAAAAAAATTACCGTTGTTCTTTTTTCCAACAGTTTTGACCTGATTAATTTTTGACCTTATGATAGTCCTATAATCATGTCCTGCCATGACTACTGACTAGAGGACTCATAAGTTTGTAAAAATCTATACACCAAATCTGGTGAAAAATGACTTCTTTCCTTCTTACTTGCCGGGAAGTAAGCACACTTTAATGTAGTAGACAAAAACAACCTTGGATTCCAAAAAGTTAGTATAGATTTAACTTCAAAAGTTGAATTTTAACCAAAATTAAAATATTATAAAATAGGTGACAGATGAGATAGATTAAACAGAGGTGCAGATTCTGTAGACTATAAAAATAGTTGTTCTTCTCTCGCTCTCACTCACTCCCAGTTTGAAAATTATTCTTTTTATTTCCAATTAATGCTGCCAAGAACCCTTCTGGCAGCATCATCTAGCATTCATATACACCTTGTGACTAAGATCTCTCACTCTCAACTTCTCACTTCCTTCATGTTAAAGTAAAATAAAAACTACTTCCTATTATTATTTTCATCTTCTCATCTTTACTCTCTCAAAGTTCATCATATTTTATAACTATGCAAGATTCAATAGTGATTCCTGCTTGCTTTTCTTCTACTGAGAAGTTAAGTCATGAACATGGAGCAGTGACTCGTTCAGGTCAAAGTGTATACATGTCAGTGTATAGAACAAAGATTGCTGATCAGTGTCGCTTGATTACAATCACATGGTGCAAAAACTTGTTGCTTCATGGTTTATCAGTATCAGTGGATGGCCCAGAAGGGGAGACACAGTACACCTGCAAGGTTGAGCTAAAGCCATGGTACTTTTGGAGGAAACAAGGTTCAAAGAGATTCATGGTAGATGGAAAATCTGTTGACATATTCTGGGACCTTAAAGGTGCAAAGTTTAATGGTGAAACAGAACCAAGCTCGGAGTACTATGTGGCAGTGGTTTGTGATGAAGAGGTTGTGCTGCTTCTTGGTGATCTGAAGAAAGAAGCATATAGAAAAACTGGTTGTAGGCCAGCACTTATTGATCCTATTTTGGTTTCAAAGAAAGAGCATATTTTTGGGAAGAAGAGGTTTTCAACTAGAGCCAAGTTTCATGAGAAAGGTAGTTGGCATGAGATTTCAATTGAGTGCAAGATTAACAAAGGGAATAGTGGTGGTGATTTTCATCATGAGAATGGTGTGCAGCCTGAGATGGAGATAAAGATTGATGGGCACTTGGTGATTCATGTGAAGCACTTGCAATGGAAATTTAGAGGGAATGAGTCAATTCATCTCAGCAAAATGAGAGTTGAGGTATATTGGGATGTTCATGATTGGCTCTTTAGTCCTGGTTTAAAGCATGCTTTATTCATTTTTAAGCCTAATTTGTCATCTTCATCATCTATGTTATCATTATCATCACCTTCACTATCTACTCATATAAAGAGCTATGAGTCAGTGGAGGGATTTAGTGTTAGTGGTTCATCAGAGTTTTGCTTGTTTGTCTATGCTTGGAAAGTTGAATGAAAATATCACATTATCATGTTAGCATAATAGTATATAATAGCCTGCAAAATAAGGTTGGAAAAAAACTTGTTTTTGGAACAGAAGGGAAAAAGAGATTGAGAGAGTGGTTTGGTTTGAAATAGGCATAATGGGGTCACCTTCTTATGGGGTTTGTAAGTTAGTTACAGTTGGGGTTAAACTATGGGCATAATTGGACAAGACAGATTGTATTGTAATCACAATCATACACATGCTCAATGATTCTCCATCTAGAGTTATCTATTTACTTCTACATCTACTACATTTATCAATTACCACTACATTGGAAATGCTCTTTCTTGATCTGATATTGATAAGTGAGGTAATATGTTTTAATATTTATGTAATGTCCGTTAAATTTCTTTACACTGTAAATACATAATACATCATTCATTTCCATTATTGATACATAAATATTAAATTTATCAATCAAACAAAGGTATAACGTTATCTAAATGTTGTTCCACAGAAATGTAGACAATACTAGGTTACTGAAATGAATGTCTGTATTTGCCCCTAAAATCAAAATGTTCATGAATTTGGCTAAGAGTTAGTGTTCCGGGAAGAGAGGAAAGGTGTTTGGTGATGATGTAAACATAATAGGGCAATAATCCATGTATGTGCACCTCTGATAATACAGATTTCTCTCTCTTTCTAGTAGTTAGATTATCAATATCACGCTCAATCAATATAGCATAGCTGCCCTAAGTCCATTAATTTATCCTTTATCGTTTCAGAAATATAAAAAAAAATAATAAACAAAGAGAGAAAAATGTATGCACTTATAATGTACAAGATTTATACATTGTTATTATATCATCTATTATTGATTATTCGGAAAAAATACAAATAAACGATGAATGATACATTGATCATGTATAAATTTTTACATCAGTACACAAATATTACATTTATAAACAAAAGTATACGTATGGTCAGCTAGGCAGGTGAAGCATTGAATTTGATATAGAACAACATGCTTTAGAGTCGTATATAGTTTGATTAAGGCCCAAATATATGGCTCCGTTTTTAGTCCACTGGTACACTCCTTTTATATCATTTCCTGATAATTTCTATGGCCATCAACCACGTTGGTTCATGCGGTACGCTTGTAAACAAGGGATATTTATTATTTATTTTACTTAGTAGAGGACGGTAAAAAAAATTATCATAATTCACTTCAATGACAGGTTTAGTAAAAAATATTAACTGAATAAAAATAAATACAAAATGACCACAGCATCTTTTCAAGGTTGTCAATTGTAGATTTCTTCACCAAAATAATAAAACAGTAGTAGATTTGTTCTATGTCGGCCAAAAGAATTGAGCAAACGAAGAATAAAGTTGGTCCGTTTTTGGAAGCATTAAAAACAATAATTCATGTCATCGTCAAAAACAATAATAACGAAGTTGCTCAGAAGGGTTCAAAAGTACAAGGCCAGGGGAGCGAGAGAAAAATTGTAAGTTTAAATTAAAACCCCAGATTTGAACGTCCATCTCTTTTTGTATTATTGTTTATGTGCGTGTAAAATATAGAAAAAGGTTATGTGTGTGCTTTTTTAACACATTGTAAAAAAATACTTGAAAAATCAAATGATCAAACATTTATTCACCAACGCAAAAGTTCAACTTTTGTTAGGGGACTTTTTAGTCGTTGGATTATATGATCCATAATTTAATAAGTTAAAATCATGTTCGATTAATGTTGTTGTTTATAAGTTGTTATATTAAAATATGACATGTGAAACACTTGATTACAGTTTAGAAGTTGTGATAACAAATGATGACTTCTGTGTGACATTTTGTCATAATTCAAAAGTCGTGATACCAAAATACAACTTTTGTGGGAAGTTAAGTTAGCATAGAATGACTTCTATATTGACCAGAAGCTTTTATAGGTCATCCAAAAGTTGTGATATGTCATCATAACTTTTATATTGACCTGAAGTTGTATTACATCATCACAACTTTCATTCAGAAGTCGTTACGTATCATCACGATTTCTATACTGACAATAAGTTGTATAACACCATCACAATTTCCATTTAGAAGTCATTATGTGTCATATATTGAAGTCTTTATGTGTAGGAATGACAACACGGCGGGTCTGGGTCGGGTTTGCACATACCCAAACCCGAAATTCAAAACCCGAGCCCCAACTCAACGGTGTTGAAAATAAAAATACTATCCCCAAACCTGTCGGGTTTTGGGTAACCCGAACCCGAAAAAACCCGAAAATTATAAATTATTAAGGAAAGTATGATATTATTTCCGTATAATTTTTCTCTAACAATTCTATTTTCTCTTGTATTATTTCATTTCTTTTATGTTTGAAGATCCAATAGTATGTAAAGTAAAATTAGAAATTAAAAATAATGGACACGTGATGAAAATTTCAATTTTAAATTGAATTACCTTACTTCGGGGCGAGTTTGGGTTAGGGTCTTTGCTATACCGAATCCGAAATTTAAACCTAGGTAAAACCCGAACCCAATCACATTGGGTTTCCCCATTAAATTCGGGTTCGGATCGGGTGAGTACCTACAGATTCGGTTTTTATTGTCATCCCTAATTATGTGTCGTATATTCCATCACAACTTCTATAATAAAGTCGTATAATGATACTACAACTTCTGAAAGGTGCACAAAATGGTAACCATTAATCAAATTTTTTATCCAACAACTATAAAGCAGGCTTTGCCAAATGAACTAATATGTACTTCCCATAAGCTTTGTCCTATAGAAAATACTTCTACTAAATGACTGTCACTTCATCTTAGTTCACATTGATATGAGTGGCAAGAAACTTAGCTGGCTTAAGTTGGATATCGACAGATAAAGTTTTATGGATGAATAAAATGGTTGTCAATTTTGTTTACTTAATTTCTTTTATAAGTGTTGTCTATATTGTCTTATAAAAATTAATTATTTTTTCTTATTTTTAATAAAATCATTTCCCCTATTACGTTATTCTCAATTTCTCTTCTCACCTTATTCAATTTTATTTTCTCTCTACACACTAATGAAATTAAGTGTATGATTGTGAAAAATAATTAATATTAGAAAGAGAAACTTAGAAAGAAAGTGAAAGACAAAGTCATCTGATAAAAAATACAAAGTTATTTAAAATATCCTAAATTTTATAAATGGGTCAATGCACATTGCACATCATTGGTGCTGGTTTTAAATAGGATGCCCCTTTAACATTCTAAAGGGCCATCTCTCCCACTTGCTCCTTTTTTTAATATAATTGAAGTCAAAGTTTCATAACATTCTGTTGCTATTAGTTTTGTATTAAATATCTTCAATTTAAAAATATAATTATATATCAAAATTCTCCTCTTATTTTTAGAGTGAATATTCAATATGACCTATATAAATTCTCGAGTATACTACTTTGATCATTTAAAAGTAAAAATACCAATTTAGTATCCAAATATTAAAGATGTGAGTTAAAATAGTTTGTGATGAAGTTATAAAAAATGTTTAAAATAATTAATTTGAACCAAATTTCATTTTTGCATGGATCAATTTAAAATTTTCAATTTTTGAAAGACTAAATTGATTTACGCAAAATAGTAAGGAAGCAAATAAATCTTCACTCATTTTCTTATCCTTTCTAGTTGAATTTATTAATGTAATCAGCATACTTAACATATAAACACAAAATCAAAAGATAATTAAAAATTTAAGATGATAAATAAGTTGATTTAATTGTGTAAAAAATTAAAGATTAAAGGTCAAAATTTGATTTATGAGAATGATATTGTTCGAAAAGGCTTTTTATACATATTTTTGATATATTTACTTACGAGAATAAAACTTATTTTTTATTGTAGTTTGTTTTTCGTATTACAGAGATGATGTAAGTTTTTTATAACTAATGATATCTCTTCACTCATGAAGTTAATACTTTTCGATATGTAATTGTTATTCTAATAAGTATTGCTCCCAAAAATTGAATATTATTTTTTTATATAAAGATCTAAATGAAATCTTACTTCAATAGATTTATTTTGGTTTTCCTTATGACAAGAAAAAAGCTGAATTTGTCTTCTATTATTTCTTAATATCTAGTGGGATTGGGCTATTTCGTATAAAAAGGCTGCAAACTCAATGTATCCCCACTCAGATTTCATTGCATGTGCTCTCCTCACACTTTGACTTTACTTTCAGAACAAAAAACTTTGTTGCTGAAGTTGAAAACTGGGTAACTATGGCAGCACGCTTGCTTTTCTTAGCATCAATTCTTCTTTGCTCTTTTGCTGGAACGTGTTATGGGAACGTTCTCTTCTCTTCATTGAAAAGAACCCTTGATGTCACCGCTTCCCCTAAACAAGGACAAGGTAATTAAGCAAATTCTATATAGTTATCATTGTTATTATTATTCACCCTCTAATGGTTGATGCAAAATTACAAATTGAATCAAATCAAGAAAAAATGCACATTTATGAACTGGGTTATTAATGTAATTAACAATCATGCAGTTCTTTTAGCTGGATCAGATAAAATCACTGTGACATGGGCTCTAAACAATACCTTACCACCTGGGACAGACTCTTCTTACAAAACCATTAAGGTTAGTCTGTGTTACGCGCCCATCAGCCAAAAAGACCGCGCGTGGAGAAAAACCGAGGACAACCTCAAGAGAGACAAGACGTGCCAACATAACATCGTAACCAGACCTTACCTTGCTTCAAACAAAACGTTGCAAAGTTTCGAGTTGGTGATTCAGCGTGACGTGCCTACAGCCACGTACTTCGTACGCGCCTATGCTTATGACTCCAATGAGGTGGAAGTGGGTTATGGTCAAACCACGGATGCGAAGAAGGGCACGAATTTGTTTGAGGTGCAAGCAATCAGTGGGCGCCACGTGTCACTAGATATATCCTCCATTTGCTTCAGTGCTTTCTCGGTGGTATCTCTGTTTGTGTTCTTCTATATTGAGAAGAGAAAGCAAAAGACTCAGAAGTGAGTGAATGAGTGAGTGATACAAAGGGTTGTTTTCTTTTGTGTATTGTCTTGCATTGCATGCCACAACAGACTCTCTCTGATATAAAGAAAAACATGTAGAATTATATAAGGGTTTAGGTGTTGTTGTTAGTTATCTCTTTGGGGTATGGCTTTTTAAACTTAAAATTGATGTTGCTAGTTCTTCATTTGCATCAGCGTGATAAAATTGATGTTTTGGTATGGGTATCCCAAATTACTACTGTGCATTTTGCAATTATTATATGATAAAAGTAAAAGATTTGACTAGGAATTATTCTATGATTACTAATGATAAGTCATGAGCATGATCTTACATAAAACTCACATTAAGAGGAAAATGGCAAATTATTAATAATAAAACAAGTTGATACCTAAGATTGGATATAGGACAATTAGAGCAGTTGGTCACCATCACAGCAAAGTGTTCATTGAATTATATATGAAGAGCAAAAGTGCCTAACAGTTTTACAATAGCAATCAAAAATTTGCACAAGCAAAACATTTATGAGGAGACCTTTAACAGTGGTAATGCTTGTTACATCTGTGCAAAAAGTTGCTGGTTCATGAACTTGCAAGTTGCCCAATTCAACTGAGTCATTCAAAACTTGCACTGAGGACAAGAGTCTCTAATCTTCTCTATTATCAACATTGTCATCACAAATCCGCCTTAGGATTAAAATACATGTGTGTAGTTCGCATTCTGTCGGTACCATAAAGTGATATTTTGTCATCATAAACATCAGCATATCCAAATGCATTTGTACCAGGAGGACACTCCAGGGAAGCTTCAAGAACTCTATGGTGTACTCCATGGGAATCAATGGAATATCCACCTTTGTGATCGTGTCCAGATATACACACCTTCACACAATTGTATTTGTGTATCAGATTCATTACTTCTTCATAATTCCACAAGAGTGCTTCCTTGGATGATGCACCAGGATGTAGAGGCAGATGGCAACACACTACCACTTTCTGTTTCAGTTTTGTTGCATCCTGAAGAACACCATTGAACCATTCCATTTGTTCCTTTCCAATACCTCCATTAAACATAAGAAACCTTCTTTCAAGGCCAACCAAACCTGTAGGATTGTTCTTATCTTCATTTGGATTCTTCTCTCTGAGGAATTTCAAGGCCTCCAATGTTGTTGGATGATCTTGAGGCCAACCAATGGCGCTATTGTCATAGCCATCAAGAACTACAAATCTATATTCTGGTACTGGTGAAAAATCATAGTAAGCATGGCCTCGTAGACTCTTAATCTTTAACAAGGGAAGTAACTTGCTGCGAGGAAGATTGTATAGGCAGTGATTGCCAATCAAATGATACACAGGTCCATTGAACATCTCAAATTCATCCACCATTTTCTTTACAGTATTAAGAGATTGATCTTTTGGACAATATCCATCAACAATATCACCTAAATTTATCACAAACTTATGTCTCTGATGATTGTTCCATTCTTTCACTGCTCTCTGTAATACAAGAAAACTATGCCTATAATACCGCGGAACACCGAGGAATGAACGACCGTCCGGAATGTCTGCATATTGAACATCAGAAATCAACCCAAAAGAAAAGAGAGGTTGTTTCCCATGTGCAGTAGCTAGTCCATTTGCAGAACCCATGGTGTATCTCTCTACTCTCCACAAGCTCCTGTTAGACACACATCATTTATAATGTCAGCAAAATAGGTCTATCAATGTGCATGTGTAATATAAAACATAGAAAAGTCTATTTCATTTACAAATTGTACTAAGAAACTTGGTTAGAATGATAATAATCTAACTACTTCATTCCTTTAGAAATCACTGTTGAAACAGCTGAAAATTTGTGAATCTCATCACGTTAGGTAGAATTTGTGAATCACTTCACTTTCAAGGGAACTATTTTAAATCCTATACAGTTGTAGGGTTTAAATCGAGGAACAAAAGAAAGCAGTGATCTCAACCACTAAGTAAACTGACCTATCATCTGCCACACAGAAAATCGAAAGTTATGGGAATGAAGATAGAGAAACCACACACAAACAACCATAAATGACATTTTGCTAAAATGGCCTGTCTTCAAATTATCTATATGAAAAAAGCACATATTCCTTCTATAACATAATTGCGAGTGTGGCCAAGTGTACCAGTTTCAAATTAATGAAAACTTAATTTCCAAATCAAATATAAGTATAGATACAGTCATACAGCACCACAATCTGATTGCAAGGTACAGCTCCAGGAAAAAAACCTTGGCTACAACTGATGATATTCTCCTTTTACAGTTTACAGTACTGCATAGTGATCAATATAATGAAAAAGAAATGCAGAACTTGTTCTGAGCATGCTATATTTACAAGCAACATGGAGTATTAGAAGAAGAAAAAACAAGAGAACTACTGAATCCTGATTTATGTGAATATAAAACAACTTCCAAATGAACAAAGAAAAACAGCTAATTATAAAAGAAAACTCATCCCTGATATCTAAGTCCAAATTAACTTGATCTGAATAGAAATTAGAAACTAGGATGAGTTAGGTTGGATATTCACATCACATGTTTCCCCCCACATTGTTTCTTAATTGTATCTATAACATATATGCAGGTTGCAAACACATTGGAAAAAAGAGAGTCATTAAGTATTATATTAATTAAATTTGTATCTATAATCTCTCTTTTCCTGATTTGAATCAATACAGCCGAAACTTTAATACCATTATACGTGGGGTCAGCTTCTATTTCCTGATTTGAAACGTGCCAAAAATACATCTCAACGGAACAAACAACCAACTAGAATGTGACAAAAGCAAACTAACAATTCATTGGTTATAGAGACGCAAGTAAAGAATGAGGCAACATTACAAAAAAGAGAGAAAGAGAAACGTACTTGGGTTGCGAACTTGCGATTATGGTGATGCTAATAATGTTGAATCGTGAGAAGCAGAGGAATGATGTAGAATGTAGAAATAAGAGAGGTTCGACAGCGTTAAGGTGCAGAATTTCAGAACCAACTATGTAGAATGAGTCATATGTGTTTTTTGTTTGGGGAATTGCGAGAAGTTAAATGTCTAAAATTGTCGTTATCGGGTTGTCAGAAACACGGGGTCTACCACTGTTTTACAATTTAGACAATTGCATAACACCGAACTCTTCTACTTTTTATGTTCTTTAATGCCACCTGTATTTGTAATTTCACATGTACCTCACGTCCTTGCCCAACCACATTGCTTTACTTTTCTCTTCTCTTTCAAGTTTCAACTTAATTGCAGCTCTCCCGTTATGCTTTTATATTATAATAATCTAATTATATCAGTAAATCATATCTGTATCTATTCCTTGACGTTTATAGAGTAAAAATGAGTTTGGAATGAGATATTGATGAAACTAGTATGAGATTGTTATTGTCAAGATTAAGATCTGATATTAACAATGAGGAGATAAACACACACTCCAAAAATTTCTTATCCTAGTACAAACCAAATGTTATTTGTTTTTTATAAGTAAATGTATTAAAACAGACACAATAGGTGCCAACTCAATTATATCTTATAACAAAGATCAACATAAGTAAAAGTATCGATACATCATCGTATAAAGGTGTAAGAAAAAGATCCAAAACAAGTTGAAAACTATATCCAAGATCTAATTTGTATCACATTCATAATCTAAATGTAGCAAACATCATTGAGTATATTGTAACAACTAACCATAACAATCTCCCCAAAAAAATTACCTTTACCAATCTTCCAAAAAAATAAAAGTTTCATGAATCTGAAACAATTATTTAACTTTATTTTGGTTATGTTTTCAAGATTAAGTGATACAATAAAATCTCATCTTACCATTATTCGACTTCAAACTTACTTGGATTCAGTGTTATAAAAACCGGTTCATGCCGGCCAGTTCAACCGGTAAACCAGTCAACCGGTCCCAATATTGGTACGATACAATAATCATATTGGTCATGCCATCATACTTTTTAAAATCAGTCAGTTTTCAATTGAACCGTATCATTCATATTTGGGCCAGTTTTTATTTAAAATTAAATTTTTTATGAAATTAAAAACATATTGATTTTTTATTAATTTTTAACATTAATAATAGTATATTATATTTTTATATCTAATTTCGCCGGTATACGGTTTAATTAATGAACCACCAGTTGAACCGTCATACTATTATACCAATACCAGTACTCTAAACAGTTTGATAATCGGTACGATATTAACAACACTGCTTATTTATGCTTTGTCTCGTTATTATCTTAACTATTTAAAAGACTGTCCTTTTAATCAACTTTGTTATGTTGTATTGGTTTTCAGAATGGCTGCACTTGAATAGTTGAATTGACTTGTGCACAATCATGTCAAATAAGATTTTGAAGATAACAAACTTGAGTATGTTAATTTGGTATGGGTACTATAAGTTGATTTGGATGACTTTGAATCTATCAACTATTAAAATTATACACTAATTTATACTGGTGAATTGTGGATAAGTTTGCAATCCATATTGTATACTACTATAAATAAACACATGAAAAGTTTAAGCCTAAAAATTGATTATCTATTAACCATCTCTAGAGATTATTTGATGCAGATGAAAATGAGATTGTTCATTATGTGAAAATTTAGCAAGGGTAAGACAACTGTAAAAAGAGAGTGAAAAATAGAGAAAGTGATTTAAGTAAAAAAAAGAAAGATGTTTTTGACGGAAGAAAGAAGATTTGTGATATTTTCACAGGTTATAAATCTATATCATTCGAGTCAAATATATTAATTTTTTAGCTTCCCACATGTATCCTTGCACTGGAGGCAATCCTATCCGAGCCGAAAACATCTATAGGTACATGATGCTAACTCTCCCGACGGGCATTTTTTTCATCCACAAAACTCAAACCCGAGACCATTCTTAAGGGGAATCAAGTATGTACCACTTAAACCAACGTTCGTCGGTAGTCAATCATATTTGTTTGTTGATTTGGACTCATTACTAAACTAAAAAAACCAGAACAATTTCTAAAAAAAGAATATTACTTAAAAGAACCTGATATATCTAAACAACCCAAAAAATTGTTGATGAAGACGCGTGTACATCCCTAGTAGCTATGGTTGTCACTAGGTTCATGGGTTGAGATTTGTTAACCCTGGCTGAAAGAATAACAAAAGTTATTGGGGATATTTATTTATTCTACCAAAAAGAGAAAATTACAACAGATGTGATGAATCCAGAAGAGATTTTGTTTTAAGTTTAATTAGTTTAACCAGTTTAAACGGATAAATTTGTGATTACAATAACAAGGGGAAAATTGCTGAGCAAATAATTTAATGAATGTATGATGAACAGTAAAGGAAGGAACTCCTCAGATATTAGCTGAGAAGCATTTCTTGCTCGAATAAAAGAAGTTTTGAACCAAGTGTTTTACATTCCAACTTTCAGAGTGGGGAATAAGCCAAAAATGCTATTTCATTCATTTCTCTATATCAGATATCAAACTATATTTTATGATCTATCTAAATAAGCAACGTAAGACCTTTGGTATACAAAGGGAAACTAGCAGAACAAAATCTGGCTGTTGCAGCAATTACCTTGCACCTACCTAGCGTTGTTGCCAATTGGAATTGTTCACAAGACAGCAGCATATATGATATCACATTCCATTGTCTTGACGATGAAGAATCTGACCAACTAGCCTCTCTGGAAGTTTTTTAGTTGCCTGTGGAAGTATCCAAAGGTGAGTCGAACAACACATGATGGTCAAGTGAATCTTGGTGAATAACAGAAAAAATTATACTTCAAGAAACTAACCTGGAAGTTCCTCATGTGCAAAATTGGTTCGCATCCAACATCTGCCACAGATTTGCCATTTGGAGTCTGCAACTTAAATTCCGCAGCCTTGTATTCAGAAAGGATATTTTCTTGATCAGGTAGGTTATGGCAAACTTTCAGGAGTGAGCCAAGAGAATTCATCTGAAAGGTTAAAGAAACAATCAGATGGCAGCTTCCGAGAAAATAAAATGAATAGAACATAACTACTTAGTCCGTATAAGAGCCACATCTTATTCACCATTGACCAACCTTGATGAGAAAAGGTCCCATGAATAAAAGTCTAACCCATTACATACTTGGGACCTTATAAGGCCACCCAGTGCATGAGACTCCCACCGACGGGGTCTAGGAAGGGTAGTGTTTCCACGAGACTCCCACAAGCAAAGCAGCCTTACAGTTTGATCATAATTATTAACCAAACTGTGGTTCTGGTTTAGGTTCAAGGTCTTGTTAATCATATAGCAGACTTTAAGTTGACTATCAATTGACCTGAGTCACCTAACCATACCTAAACATGCAAAATAGATTACCAAGCAAAATGACAAATTTTACCTTCATGTATGGACAAGATGCACAGCCACCATGAATCGAACAGCCCTCCCCACTAGCTATTCCTGGTACAATGGGAAGCATAATATCACCCAGTTGAACAGAATGATGACTCGAGGACGAACTTGAGGATGTTTTTGAAATTGAGTCTGACGAAACTGGAAAGACTATTTCAACAGTAACTTTTGCTCCTTGAGATGAAGATTTTGCATGCTTTAATAGACTACGAACAGTTGCCACAATTGATGTCACCATCCCTGATTCTGTCCCTAAAACAAATTGGAGATGATCATCAACATTTCTATCCAAAGCTTCCCGAACTCTGTCTTTTATAAAATCTAATATATTCTGGGTGGAGCCTACTACTCCCATTCCCCTTCTCTTTGCTTCCATTGCCAATGAAAACATCTCTCCAGGTACCTCAAGGTGAGCAGTAAGGAATGCATCACAATACATTTCTTTTATCTTCTCCACGACTTCATGTCCAAATAGGTGGTGAACAATGCATGTTCCATCCTGGCACCAAGTGGAAAGACTGTATAGTCATTACATGAACAATATAAACTATAGGGGCAACAACAAGGTGGCAAGCTAGCTATAAATACAAGGCAGATTTTACACAAGCAAATCATACACAACTATTTAACAAAGCTTATACCAACTCAATGTGATAGAAAGGGGGAGAAGGGATATATACATATATGGAGAGAAAAGGCAATATATAATAACAATAAAATATCATAATCCATTGTATCATTGGCAAGTGGGAAAAAGAAAGTACAAAAAAATTTAATCATCGTCAAGTGGTAAAAAGAAAGTAAAATTAAAGTTGACTCAAAGATAGTGTTCCATGACAGTGGATAAGAAGCATGGCTTATAAAAATTGCAGATTCAATTGTGAAAAAGTGGATTTTAACTTAGCTTTTCAAATCAAGCTAAAGATTTTACCTGAAAATAGTTAAGTCGTGGTAGTAATGATTTAATAGAGTCTAGATTGTGTGCTGGATGTATCACCGCAATATCATCATCGGTCAATTTTGTCATTTGTTGGAACAGTTCTTTAATATTTGCACCCATGTAAGAATCAGGTCCATACCATATACTCAAATCTGGCACTTGAGCAAATGCCTGCATAAGACGAGACCAAAATATTCTTTTAAGAAAGAAACACTAAATAGGCTTGGTAGTGATAATTACATGATGCATCCATGTGAACATCACAGAGCCAAAGAGCAATATGAAAAGGTTTGTATCAGACCAACCTGTAGAATAGTCTGGACAACATTTGATGAAGTACAAGTTATTGTTGGCACAAGCTCATGAGCATATGCCTTTGTCTCTAACTTAGTATTTATGTATATGACATGCAAAGAAGGAGCAGACCTAGAAGCTTCCTCAAGATACTTCATATAAGTAGGAGTAGCTGCAGCATCAGCCAAAGAACAGCCAATTAGCTCATTTGACATTCTATACACACCAACCTGCATATAAATATCAGAAGAGAGTTACGGACTAATATGTAGAGTGAATTTTGCTAATATCTTTTACTGCAGCAAATGTCAAATACTTCATACAAGCCATGTGCTAATGTTATAAATGGGAAACAAAAAAATAGACCCCATCTGGACAAGCTTCACATGTCATTGTATATTATGCCTGGTTACAGCTATCTTCAAAAAATGTGAGGAACAACAAGAGAAGGGCATACCTCATTAAAACCAGCTTGATCAAGGATAGCACGCACATTTTCTGACATAAAATCCACTCCAAGAACGGTTATGAATTGGCATCCGGCTTTTGCCATTTCAACTGCTGAATCTGCCATGACCAGGGAATCAGATATATGGATATGTGGCCACTGCTTCTGAGCAGCAGTTAAAATGCCTTGAACTTCAGGATCCATGTAAAAGTGAGCAACAACACCAATTTTCTTCTCCTTTAGCACATTGACTAGTTCATCAACTTTTAACACATTAGGGAACAGGTATTTTGCCTGCAGCAAAGCTAGAAGGAAATTAGGAGTTTAAGACATTAATGTTATCAGGGAATGTTCAAATAAATCATGGCGGTTTGTGGTCAAAGCGAAACATTATGGTAACAGTTTTTTAATCATCCTTGATTATATGGATATGAGATCCAATCCTTGGTGCGTGTGTAACTTAGAGATGAAAACGCACATTCAAGTAGGTCAACCCGAAAGAAATCCTTGGCAGATTCAGGTACAGTGGGGGTTTCAATAAAGGCAGAATATGGGTGTATAAACGCATTCGTTACACAGAACTTCAGAACATAATTTTTTGACATTTTCCAATATGGAATAATATTTAAAGTAAAAGCACCAAGGGGGACATAGCCATGTACACAATCACAAAGTAAGACCACAAACCAACAATCATTAAAACAACAAAGTCTTCTCTCCTTTTAAAAGAGAGAGAATAAAAGCATCAGATTCCTGCAAGTTGCAACAAAAAAACAAGACCCGCTGACCGGTATGCACTCCTTTAATAATTGTTTGCTTTTCAGATGCTGTTGAAAGATGGAAAAAACTTCTCCAGACAGTCATAGCTCCATTTTACAATAAGATAACATGTGTATAGTTATCTATGAAAATATAGTATATGTATAACAGTATAAGCCATGGTTATAAATAGTGATAGTTAGCATTGTATATGAATTCAACATGGCTTAAAATGTCCTAATGTTGGTTGCAATATGGTCAGATGTGGTCACAACACTATGGTTCGAGACCACACTACAATTGCGAGTTGATGCAGTTGGGATGGTCATTACAAACACAATACTGCAGCTGCATCAGGTCAAGCAGTCCCTCAATTCGAAATTATGCCATGGGTTGTATTTTTCTACGATACAATAGCGCTACAAGCACTCGAAAACAACACCTACATATTTTCCTATTCTAAAATCACACAAAATACTAAATAGCACTACAGCCACTAAAAAACAACGCCTAAGATTATTCCTATTAATAATCACCTAGCAAACAACCATTAAAAACAGAAAAAACATGAATGCGAGGAATAAATTTGAAAGTCGAAACGGCAAGATAGTGCTAACCTGAGCTTCGGCATAACTTCCTTTAGGAACAACACCATCAGCAGTAACAATCAACGAAGGAAAAGCTTCAAATGGAACCTTCCCTTCACTCTCAGCCACCAACATCTTAGTCCTCTTCTGCATACTCACCAGAACGTTGTGCCACGTGTTCACCCTCGAACGGCTACCACTACCTCCACCCAACCCAACAACATTCACTTCAACCAAATCATTCGTTGTTATTTTCAAAACCTCTTCAGGCTTCGACCCATCAAGAACCCAAACCAAGCACGCACATAACCCCCGAGTTATTTCCGAATCGCTCTCCGCGCTGAACCGGACCTTCCCATCCCGGTCCAACCGGGCATCAACCCAGACCCTAGCCGTGCAGCCCATAACCCGGTTCGAGTCAACCCGGGATGACTCGTCCATTTGCGGCATGAGTGACGCGTAGTGGAGTAACCGCTTCAAACGGTCGAGTGGATCTGAGAGTGAGTGAAATTCATCGACGAGGTGTTGAAGCTTTGAAGGAACAGTTTCTGAGTGAGTGAGGGTAACAGAAGAACACGAGAATGGGTTTATTGGTTTTGAACGGCATCTGAGAGATTTGAAAAAAACAGGGTTGGGTTGGAAGGTGAAGGTTCTGGGTTTTGGAAAAGGTGTGAGATTTGGGTTAAGGATGGAGAAGTTAGGAGAAAGAGTGTTAGTGGAAACCATGGGTGATGCAGAAGAATACATGAGGTATGAGAATGGGAATTGAATTGAAGAGAATGTGAAGGGTTAAAATAAGTGAGAGGTTGAGAAGAAGAAGAGAGAATAAAATATGGAAGAGGACCTCCACCAAAATGGAAGGAATCGAAGAAAGGCACAAAGGGGATGGTGGATCATGAGAAAGGTGCTCTGTTTGTGTTTACTTTTTCATATTCCAAACGCGAGGTAGAGTTACGGTCGGTGCTTGAAAAAAAACAACTTTTAATAACATATTTATTTTTTTGGTTAGAATAAAATTATACTTTATTAAAAATAAATAAAAAAACATGTAATTATCTCTTATTATAGGAGAAGTTCATTGTTCTCCCGTCCATGACTCTCGTGAGTCCGTGACCACATCTAGGGAATACAATCCTACAGTGGAACAAGTAAGCTATGTCAATATGCCTTATATCATAGTTGTAAAAATCAGTATGTTTCGCGCGATTCTATCACTAAACTGGTCCAAATATTAGGGCGGTAAGATAATTATATCGATCATGTACTCATATCAGTTAAAACTAATTCAAAATAGTTATACTGGCCGATTTTCAATTGAACCGTACCCGGTCATGCTGACCGGTTTTTATTTAAAATTAATTTTCTAATGAAAATAAATAAAATTATTGATTTTTCAACATCAATGTTAATATATTATATATGTATATTTAATTTCACGAGTATTCAATTTAATTAGTAAATCATCAATTGAACTGCTATATTGTTATATCAGTACTTTAATTGGTTTAATAACCGATACAATATTAACAAGAGTACCTTATATGATACACATTTGAGGTATAATTGTCAAGGGTGTGTTGTACTTCTGAGCTAATAGCTCGTCATAATTAGCTATTAGACAAAAAATAATAATTTGATTCAAATATATAATTAATTATTGTTTAATATATAATTAATTAATGTTTAATATACTTTATTTATATTAAGATGTTTGAATCATTCTGATGCTAATATTATATGTGGTTTGATTAGATCTTAAAGTATAAGATTAATATTGTACAAACACTTTCAAACTCATGAGGATCAGAAGTGAAAATTTTACATTTATTATATTCAAACAATATTTGAATAATTAAAGCGGGTTTTACTTCAAGTGATATATATTTGATTATCCTTAGTAAAATTTTGAGTTTAAGTCTTATGGATGAAAAACATATTTGCTAGAAGAATTAGTTCACATATTTATGGATATTTCTAACTCAGACAATATTGTCTCTCGTGCGAGAATATCTGGAGGAAAACACAAAACTAAACAAATTAAACACGTAATCTCAAAACATCAACACATTAATTTTGATGGGAGTGCTTCCGTTCTGGGCCATGTCGTCATCATCACATATGTAGAACAAAATAAGCATTCTTCATATTTATAAAGGTTAGTGTTACATATCATTGCTAAACTTTCATATTTGCTCCTTTAATTTATCATGGAGCAGGATGAATAGTATCATAAGTATCACCCAAACTCCTATATCCCAATTCCCAATCAAGTTGCATAAGAACCGTAAATAATGTCCAATCTTAAAAATCCATTCTACACAAAATTATTATCCATCAAAATAAGTTGTTCAAATTCCTAATAAGCAAAACTAATATATTCTAGTTCAAATCTCTCATGTTGCTAGAGTTAAAACGAAAAATCAAATTGAAACATTTAGTTTTCCAAAAACCAATCCAACCAGATTTAGGTTTTACATTTTGGTTTGTTTTGGACCATTTTTTTCAATTTTATTTTTAGATCAATTTAGATTTGAATACCTTTAATATAGCATATAAATTAAGAAATATAATTAACTATTTATTCTAATTAAATTTATATAGTGTGGTTGTTCTTTTTCTATAGTAATTCATTTTTACTTATTATCTAACTAATTATCTCTGATTATAATCGTAAAATCATTAATTAATTTACGCTCGGTTATTCATAATGAAATAAGAACATTATTGTTTTATTCTTCATTGTGTTTTTCTTAATTTCGATTTTTTTAAATAAGAATATTTTATTGACCAAGAGAAAGTGACGAGAGATAAATGTTGTGAAATCCAGATAAGAATAAGAAATATATTTATCATTGTACAAAAAATATATATTGTTTTTATTTCATTATGAGTTGTAATAAATTATAAACTAATGTGTGAAACACAAATAAAAATGAAGATTTTATTTACATGCTTTTAATAAATGAGAAAAATAGGAATAAATGTGTTTTCCTAAAATGACATAAATACAAACAAAGTATAGTTGGATTTCATTTTAGGACAGTGTTAAGAAATTCCTAATAACATTGTTAATTTTACTATTTTGTATATCTGAAATAGTGTTATCAAGACACTTGTTAAGATAACCTTTTATTTTAATACCGTCAAGGGGTTTTGACACATTTTGATTTATCAAAAATAAGGTTAACCTTATGTCGAGAATGATTTCACAAATTTGTTGTTGATGCATATAAAAAAATTATAAATATACCAAGTTTCAATATAAATTTATTTTAAAAATAAAATGTATTATTAAACATAGATAGAGAGCCGAAAAACATTTTTAGTAAATTAATAATTATAAAGTTAACTATACTATTTCACACCGTTGTTAGAATTGTACCAGTTATCAAACTGGTTAGGGTACTGGTATAATGGTATAGTAATTTAAATGGTGGTTCAATAATTAAATCACATGCTGGTTAAATCGGATATATATATATAAACCTATAACAAAAAAATTTAAATATGTAGGAACTCAAATTTATAATCCATTTTCATAATTTACTCAAAATTCACATAAACAAACAACTTTAAGTCTTTAATAAATTCAAGGTCTAAATTACAAAACATATATCAATCCAAAAGTATCACTTAACAATCACAAAATATAAATAAAGGACACAAGTTTAGAACTCACTCTACAAAACAAACAAATTTGGAGTTCTAACATTTAACACAAGGAGTTAAAGTTGTCTCATATTGAGATTATATTTTTATAGTAAATACTATCTTCAGACAGTACTCCAGGATTACACAAATGTCACTGAGATTACAACCGAATATTAAGAACCAAAAGATGTAATATAAATATACATTAGAAGCATGTTTCTTGAAGTATTAAAGAATGGTTGGAAAGATGAGTCACCTTATAATGAGTTTTAAAATTTAAAAATATATATATATATATATATATATATATATATAAACCAACTGTTTAGTCAAATATCAACCAGTTCACAGGTTTTGACCGATTTTGATATTTGGTCAGTTCAACTTATCATATCAGTTTCGGGTATGGTTAGTTTTTACATGATTGCTATTTCGTAATTCATATTATATTTTCACTTGAGACAGATTAACCAAAAGTAAAATAATAAAAGTGGAATTATACCTCGTAATCATGTAGGTTATGGTATCGAGGTTTGAGGTTCATGTAGGTTATGGTGTTTCTATCACTTTTCTTTGGGTAAGCTCGTGTAGTTGAGGTCCATGTAGGTTATATGACTCACAGACGCTTATCAGTTTAAGGCTAGTATTTGTGCCAATGTCACGCAGGCATAAATAAAAACTGCGGGTCTTCATGCGTTAGATAATAACATTTCAGGTACAAAGTACAGCCTATATATATAAGCCATCTTAGAATAACATTAGGTTCAATAATTTAGAGGAAAACTGAGATTCAAACCATATGACTAACATTTAACATTGTTCTTCTACACTTGAAATCGGATTATTGGTCAGCAATAATATATTCATTCAAAAATTGTAAATGACAATCGACTAGCAAAGCATTGGAGTGGGATTACTGCTGAAAAGCCATCAGTACCGCCTTTCATCCAAAGTGTAAGATAATATTTACAAGAGCACAGCTTTCCTTTGTAACAATTAAAGCCAAGCATGACATTGCTAGAACGCAATCATATCCTTGACATGGTTGATGCAGCAGCAGCTAAATATTAATAATGGGTGTGTATCATCTCCTAAGGTGATCTCTAAAGAAAGAATGTCTGAGAGCTTCCTTAGCAGTAAGTCTTTCAGAGGGGTCAAACCTAAGTAATCCCTGCAAGAGATGTATAAGATCACCAGCTGAATGATCAACGTGCTGCATAATGAGGTTCTGCAATTGTTTCAAAAAATTTGTGAGTAAATAAATATACATGTCATTCAAAACTGTTGCCAACATTAAGCAATTCAAAATATTATATAGTAAAACCAGAAAGTAAATAACTAGACAAACCTGCAGCCTAGGAAGCTTCATCACAGCTTTAATACTTTCCCTTGAGGCTGCACCCTCTGGCCAGTCTAATCTACCCTTTCTAACATACTTCTCGGCATGTCGGCTGAACACATAGGAAATAAACACTACCCATTATGTACAAAGGTCAAACAATTAAAAGCAAATTCTGATGGTAAATCACTTACTCAAGTCTCTTCAACATGTGTTGTGGTAATGTCCCAAGCACCCTCTCCATCATTGCAAGGTGCTCTAAATTCTCATGAGTCTGAAACAAAGCTTCACCCTGCAACAGATGCTCCCAAATTGAGGAAACAGATATACCAATGTGCTTTAAACAGATGTTATCAACAGGACAAGCCAAACATACCGTGCATAATTCAACCAATATACATCCCACACTCCATATATCACACGGATAACTCCAGCCATGTCCTACAAAACCATTGCCAGAATCAACCATTTAGCAGAGACAATGCATAATAAAATTTACCATCATGCACATACAAAATTAAAACAAAAACATGCAATTCATTCAAAAAGAATTACACCATACCGAGGATAACTTCAGGTGCCCTATAATGACGAGTTGATACTATGTAATTCTGATCTTCTCTCTCATATGTGGTGCTGCCAAAATCAATTACTTTAATAGCACTTGACTTGGGCACCCTTTTAAAATAGGAACTTGGTGACCTGGATGAACTCTGTTAAACAAAAATAATATACATCAGTAATTGAATCTATATTCACACCATTATGAAATAATTA
This sequence comes from Lupinus angustifolius, assembly GCF_001865875.1. Taxonomy (NCBI): domain Eukaryota; kingdom Viridiplantae; phylum Streptophyta; class Magnoliopsida; order Fabales; family Fabaceae; genus Lupinus; species Lupinus angustifolius. The sequence continues at coordinate 15,213,342 of NC_032020.1, read as the reverse complement.
TAACTACCACACAAATATAGTTACATAAAGTGCAGAAATCAATAACATCAAAATGTAAAGGTGAATACGTGAGAAAGTTACCTTGTAATCAGGAACTTTGACATACTCCGGTGATACTAAAAGTATGTTCTCAGGCTTGAGATCAGTATGGATCATGGACAAGTCGTGCATGACTGCAATATTATAGAAGCAAAAAACCCAATAAGCAAGCTAACCAACAATGGCAAAAACTTCACAGTCTGATGATATACTATGCGTACAACAAAATACGTGATATAAACAACAAAAACATGCTTATGATGATAAAACATGAAATTTGCACAGTACAGAGTGAAAAATGAAGAAATGGCTTAAAAGGAGAGTAGGGAACTGGTTTAAGTAAATACTACACACATGTTATACATTCCAATAGTTGTCTTCCAATCTCACGGACAAGATCAATGGGAAATGAGCGATAATTGTTTTTCCGAAGAAAATCGTATAAGCTTGGCCCAAGTTTCTCAAACACCTGTTAAAACCATTTGAATTCACTAACATCTTAACCCCCAAATTATTTGTATATTGGGGAAATCAATGCATCACAAATCAATCAAATACTTACAATACATATATGATTACGATAGTCAAACCAGTTCCGTAATTGCACACAACTGCAAGGAATAAGCCCATTTAACCAATGCAATTGAATCAAAGATGTTACACAGGTGCCAAAATGGAGCTAAAATTACTTACCGATTGCCACCTTTATCATGTTTGCCAAGCTGTTGCAGTACCTCAATTTCAATCATGGCTGCATCTCGGTACTTATTTATCCCACGGACAATTTTTATGGCAACCATTTCCTTCCTTTCTCTGTCCCAGCATTCCAACACCTGCCCAAAAGTTCCTTCTCCCATTTTGCTGTGGATCTTATCTGCAAACATGATAAAGAACAAGTGTGAAATATGGAAGCCTGAAAACATTTGAACATAGAATTCCGAAAATGTTTATATCTACAGGCATAAAATGATCATTTCATAAATTTTCCTACTTCTGGAACCAGTTTTACTATAGATAAAACTTAGTCCACATAAACATTGAGTGAGAATGCATGTGAATCTAAATGCTTAGTTATGCAAGAAAATAGTAGCAGATCTATTTTAAATATATTTGACCATGACAGTTATGAACCTAAAGTCCTTAATGATGGTAAAGTGTATTTACAGCGAGAAGTTAAATTATCTCCAATCGCAAACATGTAATGCCCATCTTTGTCATCTTCTCGCCATGGGGGAGAACCATTTCGAGCAACTCCCTTAACAAATAGAGAGCTAGTGGTATGTTCAGAGGGACCCCTTGAAGGAGCATAGCTTGAAATATTCCCAATCTCTTGTCCAAAAAACAATCCTACCTGAGCCTACACAACCATTCATTCACGTACAACTCATGGTTAATAAAATAAAGATTTTTCCCACTTCCATGAACCCTCATCTATATGCCCTTATGCCATCACAATTTTTTACAAAAACACCAGATAATTCACATCAGAATCAGAACATGTAAAGACAATCCATTCACAGATAACATTAAGATAAGGTTCCAGAAATTATATCTTATTTTGCACCTGGCCTGGCTGACCAGGTTAAAAAGGTTTTTTTTCATCAGAAAAGAAATCCTTTGCAGAGAAATTGTGCATGATAGTATATTAAATCAACGAAGATCTGAAGATATATGTTGAATTAGAAAGAAAAAAAAGTTAAGAAAAGCATACTGAAGCAGATCAACAAATCCATTAATTAAAAAGGATAAACCTAGCAGATCGATCAAACAAAACAATCGTTGCATATAAACTAGGAGATAAAAAACAATTTAAGCTGAATGAAACATACATATCATATAAAAAATTCACCAGATCTACATCCATAAAATTAAAGGACGAGAAAAATAATACAAGATCTGAGATTTTTAGGATAAAAGAAATTACCTTGGGTACCTCAGGGATGTCCCAGCCCAATCTTGGTCTCTTTCTTGGGCGCCGATCCATGTGAGTGTGAGGAAATTCGAATACGCGTTCCATCTCCATGATTTCTTAGATCTGTGAAAACTCCAAAGAAAAGTTCGAAGGGAAAGAATCGGATGAAAGAAAAATATGTTTCTTCACGAAGATAATGCTTAAAGAACCCTAATTTTGATGTTATCGAATAATAAGAACCGTTGAGGCTATTGAGGAGAAATCTGAGCGTCCACGTGTTAATTTAATGGAGCATGTGCTGTCATCTGCGGACTATGGTTAAATATGGGCCAGCCCTTAACTAGAGTTGGGTAACGTTTGGTGGAAGAGCCGACCCTTAACCAGAGCTGGGTAAGATCTGATGTAGCAATTTCAATAAAACAAATATAATATATATGGATTGTTAGTATAAAGATTTATATATGATTATATATTATTTATTAAAAAAATAATAATAATTAATTTATATAATATAATAATAATATATAAATTTCATACATTATTATTAAGTAGTATATATTAGATTAGTTATTTTTTCTTTTGAATTTTCTCTCTATCTTAAATGTGTTATTTCATCTGATAACAAAAACAAGAATAGTCTTCATTAGTGGTGAGAGAAAATACTTCATATTTATATTTTTTTTTTTGTAATAAGAAAAGTTTTATTTCATAGTATTTTTCCTCTTAAGTAATGTAAATTTTTTTAAAACTAATTAAAAATATATTTAAATTAAAATTTTAATAATTAAAATAATTTGTTGACTAGGATAATAAAAAAAATTAGATAAAATATATCCACAACCTTAGATGTAGGATGAGTATTATTTCTATTAATAGACTTTTTCATATAGAACTCAATATTTTGGGTAGTTGTGCTGCAAGTGCAAAAAGCTATTGAGGCCCCTGTACAATGTTATCCATTGCCTTGTTCTCCTTCCTCCTTCTATTTTTGTTATTCAAATGGTATTCCAATTCTTCAAGCAACCAAAACTTACCACCTTCCCCTCCAAAGTTCCCAATACTAGGAAATCTCCATCAAGTTGGTCTATTTCCTCACAAAACATTCCAAACTTTTGCAAAAAAATATGGCCACTTGATGCTGCTTCATTTTGGGAGGGTACCAGTTCTTGTGGTATCATCAGCTGATGCAGCCCGTGAGATAATGAAAACACATGATCGTGTTTTTGCAAGCAGGCCTACTATGAAAATGTCTGATATAATTTTATATGATTCCAAGGATGTGGCAGCATCAAAATATGGAGAGTATTGGAGGCAAATAAGGACAATATGTGTGTTACATCTCCTTAGTGTCAAAAGGGTTCAATCTCTTTTTACCGTGAGAGAAGAGGAAGTTGCTTTGTTGATGGAAAAAATAAGAAACTCTTCTTATTCCTCCTTACCAGTGAATCTAAGTGAATCACTCTCCACTCTCACCAATGATATAGTTTGTAGGGCTGCACTAGGAAGAAAATATGGTGGAGAAAGTGGAAGGGAGTTCAAAAAGATGATGATGGAGTTTACTGAGCTAACTGGTTCTTTTGTTATAGGGGATTATATACCATGGCTTGACTGGTTAACTCATATTTCTGGATTGTATGCTAGAGCAAAAAGAGTGGCTAAACAATTTGATGATCTTATGGAAGAAATTGTTGAAGAGCATATAAATCGCCAGAAAGGAGCCAACAACAGTAGTCATGATGATCCTTCAGTTTCTGAAGACCATAATGATTTTGTAGACGTGTTGCTTTGGATCCAAAAAACAAACGCAGCTGGATTTCCTGTTGACAGAACTATCATAAAGGCTTTGACACTCGTAAGTATTAAAGATGTTGCATTTCCTGTAGAAGAAATTGCTGTAAGATTTTGAACTAATGGTCCAATCTTTATTATTGATTTGAAATTACAGGTCATAACTCATAAGTTTAGGAACAAATATATATTGTCCTAAGTCTGTATTTATTTGTTGTTTCGTATAATTAAAAATATAGCTAGTATAAGATTTGAGAAAATATATTTTTGTTTATAAGTTTAGTTCATTAATACTCAATCTATAATGAAAATGTATTTTCAATTAATGAATCCCGATTTTATGGATAGGATGAAAGGTAAACGAGGGCCTTACGTTAATAGGCATGTCTCCTAATTGCTAACTTGTGGACAATATTGACAAACTTGACTGTTTACTTTGGCCTCACCTAGCTGGTGATACTCCTAGCTTGTGACAACATGTAGAGGGGAATGATGTTTTTCACTTTAATTTTAAAGCTACAATTGTATTAACAGATGTATATCTATTATCTATTGTCTCACAAGTTGTATCACTGCATGTACTATCAGTTGTGATTGGTCAGAAAAATAGTTAATTATCATTTTTTTAACTTAAATATATTTTCTTCAACAAATCAGAAACAGATATTAGATGTAATGGTACAACTTCTAGGACAACAAATATATTTCTTTTATTAAGTTAGGTATAATAATTGAACTTCATGATGGACCCGGTCATGATTGAGTTCGAATATGGTCGAATTTCATCGAGTATGAGGTTGTATTTAGGTTTAAAAATTAGACTCAATTAATATTTAGAACTAAGTACGGGACAAACATGACTCAATCAGACACGTCCCATGATTACTCATTCGATATGTTTATATGCACTTATTCAATTGGGTAAAGAGTAAAGACATTTCTTTGACTCATAATATCCTTGTTTCATTAAAAAAAATCATGCATATATTTAACTGATTAACAAAATATCTATATATATATATATTATTTCATATCTCAAATTATATATATACAATAATAAATAATATTGAAAATATTTTATCAAAATGAGGTATGAATAAGATCTAAAGTGAAGTTCGAGTTCAAAAGTTGGCAATGATCGCCATTTATGATCGGATTAGCTTTCGAATATAAAGCTGGGTCTAAGTTCTAAAAAATAATTCAATTAACATTTATGATCGAATAAGAGACAAGTTTTAATCATCCTAAGCGGATAAGAGTTGCACATTTTTTCAGTTTTTACCCCGACGAGTAAACTTCTTTTGATATTATAAAATAGATTGATACAATATTAAATAGGGTATCATTGCCCAGAGAACAATTCCTTGTTTATGCTCTATCCAGCTCACTTTAGTGGTTTGCAAATTTAATTTTCCCTTGTAACCACGTCTAATTAATTAATATGAACAAGGAATTATAGCTTGGATAATATTAATATGAAATAATAAAAACTGTATACATGTGTTCTTTTTCTTCTGGGGTCTACTGCAACCTTAATTATGCCCTATTGTATAGCTCACATTGACCTTGTACTTGGTATTTGTTTTAGGATATATTTATTGCAGGTACGGACACAACATCTACCTTCCTAGAATGGGCAATGACAGAACTCATAAGACATCCAAATGTCATGAAGAAACTGCAAGATGAAGGAAGGAATGTGGCTGGTGATAGAATACACATAGCTGAACAGGATTTGGGTCACATGCCCTACTTAAAGGCTGTGGTCAAAGAAACTCTGCGCTTACATGTCCCAATTCCACTACTAGTCCCACGTGAAAGCATGCAAGATATTAAACTGAAGGGTTACCACATTGCAGCTGGCACAAGAGTAATTATCAATGCTTGGGCCATTGCAAGAGATCCTGCATATTGGGATGAACCTGAAGAGTTTAAACCTGAGAGGTTCTTGGATAGTTCAATTGATGTCAAAGGGAATGATTTCCATGTGACACCATTTGGAGCAGGGAGAAGGATTTGCCCAGGAATAGCGTTTGCTATGGCTGTCAATGAAATTGTGCTAGCCAATCTGGTCCACCAATTTGATTGGGCACTACCTGGTGGAGTTGCTGGGGATACCTTGGACATGTCTGAAACAGTTGGGTTAACCATGCATAGAAAGATTCCCCTTGTTGCAGTTGCAACACCACGTAAGAATTAAGAAGTAAACTAGGGGAAACATTAAATGTAAATCACATAAGAAAATATAACAATTTCTTCACCTAAACCTGTGTAAGTTGAGTCATTAGGATTGGGCTTGTGATTAGGGTTTGGGTAAGTTGCATGATGTTATAGTTCTGAACTTCATGATCGTTATTGTACCATAAGAAATAAGTATACTCATATGCTCAGTAATCTTGTGTTGGGTTGGTAATCTTAATTTAAACCAAGCGTTTAGGTAAATAGGGAGAGAGATTTTTAAAAGATAACTTGTAAATAACCTACAAATATTTTATTTGTTGAAATTAATGTTAACACTAAAAATATAAAGTCTTAGAATAGGTATTGAAAATTTTATTTGTTGGGCAATTTGGTTCTAAAAGTTACATAATTGGATGCTAATTCTGTATTTCACAAATTAGTCTTAAAGTTTTTACTTTTTATATTCACCCAAATTAATCCAATTTTATACTAATTAAATTGTTTGAGGAAGTAAAAAAAATGTTGGTTTAGTATCATAATACTCCGCTAAATTTATATTATTTCTTAATTAATTTATAGTAAGCATGAGAATAAATTAGGTCAATGTAAGGCTTGACTCTAGAGTATTAGTTTGACATAGGTCAAACTTTAGGGGTCTAATTTTACCATTCAGTGCCTAACATATCCTGAAAGCCTATTTATTAACATACTCATTGTTTATAATACAACTTGAACTAAATTATACATACCAATAAAAATGGCATATTCCCTTCATTATTTAAAAATGTTTTATCATTGAGTATCCCTACTACACTAATGTGAATTTGATAAAATTGTTTATTTATGGTGAAAATAAGTGCTATGTTTATATCGATAAAAAAAACCAGTAGTTCTCAACCTATAAATAGGCCAATCGATAATTTAAACTTTAAAATATGAATTATATATATAATGAATTTATTTAAACATGTCAATCTATCAAAAAAAAAACTTAAGACTTTTTATGGGATGTTATGTCAGCTATTTAGATAAATATGTTATTTTTAAATCAAGCCTATTGTAATCCTAACTTCACAATGCGAGATATATGGCTCATTCTCAGCCATACCTTATTGAAGATTATTTAGTTTGAAATATTTAAATGAGTTTCTGTATCTATAGCAATAAGAATGATGCAATAATGATAACCAATTCACAGGCGAGATTAGAAATTAAGAATAATTATTTCATCTCTTATCCATTTCTAGAGCTTTTTAGGTTTAATATTTATGCATTAATAATTATTAATGTACAAATTTATAATAGCTTCTAATTAGAAGGAATGACAAAAATATTCGACCTGTAGGTATTCACTAAAATAGGTACCCATAAAATAACTTATAAATGAGAACATGTATTATGATACCCGCTAAAATAGGTACCCATAAAATAACTTATAAATAGGAACATGTATTATGATACCCGCTCAATGAGTATCCACATATTTATAAACTTATTTTTTAATAAATAATTAATATATATATTACATATTTATTATTGTTTTATAATGCTCTTTAATAATTGAAATATAATGATAAATTTAGTATGTACGTAAAATTTATTATTTATGCAATAATTATTTTATATATATATATATATATATATTTTGATTATTAATACAATATTTAAATATATATTTAAACGTAAAAACTCACTGTGTAGGCACGAAATACCCGCTATTAGTGTGGGTATCTATAAATTGTGTGAGTATGGAAAAACACTACCTACGCCTGCCCACCATTTTCATCCCTACTAATTAGCGAGTTCGTGAGTTACAAATAAAAAATAAAGACATTACAGAGACTAGCGTGTCGACCGATGCTTTTTGTCTCCCCGTATCCTTATTTTTTCTGATATCAAATGTATGTATAAAGTTTCTAAAAAAAATTCAATTTGTCTCTATAAATTTCTCAAAGTTTCTCCAAAAAGTGGTACGTTACTTTCCTTCAAAATTTTCAACTTCATCATGATATTTTTTCATTCTACATAGTAGAATATCAATTAGTTATTGACATAGTGGAATTATGGGATTAAAAAAATATATTAAATCCAAGTGAACTAGCAAAATACCCATGCATCAGCGATGTACGGGGCAATACTTCTTTGTTGCAAGATTAATAACACATATTACATGTACATTTATATGGTTAAGAAACATATGTTACCCGTGCATTCGTATTGTTAAGAACACACATGTGACCCGTACATTTGCATGAGTAAAAACACACATGTTACTTGTATATTCACATTACTAAGAAAACACATGTTATTCATGCATTCGCATAGTTAAAACACACATGTTACTTATACATTCATATTATTAAGAATACACGTCTTACATGTGTATTTGCATATTCAATCACATAAGAAAAATAAATGGCAGTTTTTAATTTGAATTTTCTAATGGAAATAACAAAGTGAAAGTCTGAAACATGATACCATATTATTTTTATTAAAATAAATATTTTAAAATTTATAAAAAATGAAATGATTTTTGCAATTTTAAATACGATTTTTTTAATGAAAAAATGAAAATCAAATCATTATACTAAATGAGTTTTTTTATTAAAAATATATTTAAAAGTTATAAAAAACTTCAATTTGGAATTTGATTTTTCAATTATAATAGAGAGGAGAAAAATTAAAATTTAAAGAATCTGAAATATTAAAATTCAATTGGTATAGTGTTACAAAACTTTGATGAGATGTAAAAGTGCAATTATTCTTAGATGAATAGTAAACGTTAAATAACATACATAGATTAGTGTAAAAAAATAGTTTGGATGTGAAAAATGATTTCAATCTCATCTAATACTCAATGTCTACTACATTTTAACATAACAAAACATAGGTATTGTAAATACTCAATTTTGGTGGGGTAGCGACATAGACCAATCGCTAATTAGTATTAATTAAGCAAATTGCACAAGGCATAAAATCTCTCTCCTCAAATAAATGCAAATAATAAAATACCTTAAATTGCATAATTTTCCATCTTAGAAGATTTGATTCAATTACAGTTGTGATCTTGAATCAATTTTCTAATGGATCAAATTGAAAGTCTTAAGTACAATATAATACAAACTAAACTATATAATAAAAAATATAATCTTAAATCAAAATACAAATCTTTATACATCACAAAATGACATTAAACACAGGAAAAATGATATTATCACAAAATGTATACTTTAAATTTAAGGTTATAGATTGATTTTATTGTATATTGATAGTGTGGGAAGATACATTGTAATAACATGTGACATAAATGAGTTTTTTTTAATTTTTTAATAACTTAGAACATTTTAAGATGGGAAAATGTGGAGTATGTGACATGTGGCAATAATGAGTTTTTTTATTACATTTTAAGATAGGAAAATGTGAGGAGAATATGACATGTGGCACGAAGGGAAAACATATGAGGAGGATGTGACATGTGACATGAAATAATTTTTTTTTATTATATAGTTAATAGATTCCATTCGATTTATGTATGTTATTTTGTAATATGTTTTATAAAATTATTTGCAACTTGTGTTGTGAAATTATTAGCAATTTGTATATTACAAAGTTATTAGTAATTTGTATACTACAAAGATTAGATATAGCACATGATAAAATTGGAGTATAAAAATTACTATTCAATTACATATTTATTCCTTTGAATTTATATATTAGTATAAAAACTTTAAAATTCTTTTTGTTTTTGTGTGTGGAATACTTCATTTAAGAAATGTAGACTAGTTTAATAAATATAGCCCATAATAATAACATTAAGTAATAAAACATGTCAAGTTATCATGTTTTTTTCTAGAATCTCCTTTTCTTCTTGAAATTTGAGGGCTCATGGTAATGTCGTGTACATTTGTTCAATTTTAAATGATAACCATGAGAAGCGGTGGTAATAAGGGCCACTCTAACCCACCTCTAGACTATCGAAATATAGGTTGAACGATCCTTATTGTTAAAAAAGGTTGAAAATGCAAGTACAACCTATATTTGGTACCCGTTTTTTCAAAACACACATTTATAACTAACTCGATCACAATTTTAAAAATAAATAATCATTGCACCTCATAAAATGTATTTAAAAAAAAAATCACAAACCAAAATCCACAATAACATATCATCTTAGTTTAAAACTTACAAGTTCTAACCAACAAATTAGCATAATCTTAAACTTTTAGACTCCTAGCTCACAATAAAGCTTCTAACTCCTAAGTTAACAATAATACAGTCTGATCTGGCCTAGTCCACTTTTGGACCGTCATAATCTTTAGCTCAATCTGTTAAAAATGTCAATCAAAACAGGTTGGCCCGTCGGATCAAATCCATATTATCATCTCTAACCATGAACATCTATTTTATCCGATAATTGATAAGTATGTATTCCAAAAATAAAAAAAATAATATTATACAACATTTTATCATTCTGTATATAATAAAATAACATTTTTATTACTAGAAACAAATTAAAACAGTGGAAATTTTTTTGTTCAACAATAGTAAGTACTAGGATTTCTTATTTGTGGACTCAACCATTTTTAACTTAAGAATACATTTATATCTTATAATAATTGACATATAAAATAATTATTATATAAATAATAATTCGTTGATATAATAAATTTATTAATATGGTTCGATCATTAATATTTAATTATAAATAAATTTAGATAAATATTATAATATTATTATAAGTTATTATTTCTCAAATATCAAACTCATGGAATTAAAAGGAAGAGCTGTATGTTGGGTTAGAAGCCACGCGGCTCAAATTCGACCACATTTAATAGGCAAACACCTACTTGCTGTCCGTCTATATTCTATTGTGGGTGACTGGGTGCCATTAAGGGTGGAAACAGGTCAGGCCAGGCCAGGCTTTGCCTTAAACAGGCCCAGCCTATATAGTATGTAGGAGCCTGGGCCTGACCTGTTAGCCTGTTTAAAAAAAGTTTCAAAGCCTAGGCCTGGCCTGTTTAAAAGCCTGGCCTGGCCTGTTAGCCTGTTTAAAAAAAGTTTCAAAGCCTAGGCCTGGCCTGTTTAAAAGCCTGGCCTGGCCTGTTAGCCTGTTTAAAAAAAGTTTCAAAGCCTAGGCCTGGCCTGTTTAAAAGCCTGGCCTGGCCTGTTAGCCTGTTTAAAAAAAGTTTCAAAGCCTAGGCCTGGCCTGTTTAAAAGCCTGGCCTGGCCTGTTAGCCTGTTTAAAAAAAGTTTCAAAGCCTAGGCCTGGCCTGTTTAAAAGCCTGGCCTGGCCTGTTAGCCTGTTTAAAAAAAGTTTCAAAGCCTAGGCCTGGCCTGTTTAAAAGCCTGGCCTGGCCTGTTATAGGCCAGGTAATAGGCCCCTGGTAGGCGGCCTGGCGTGTTTCCACCCTTAGGTGCCATCTTAAACATTGCAATAATATTCGGCTCATTCAAATTCCATTTTTGTGAGAGAATAATAACAATTACATGTAAAAGTGAAAGTAGTATCTAGCACCCATTTACAATGCTGCTAATTGTCTTTCTGACCTTGCTTATCCTATTTCTCATAACCAAATGGTATTACAATTCTACAAGCACCCATATCAAACCCCCTTCTCCTCCTAAACTCCCAATAATTGGAAATCTACATCAACTTGGCTTGTACCCTCACCGCACACTCCATTCTTTAGCCAAAAAATATGGTGTCTTAATGCTTCTTCATCTTGGGAAGGTGCAACTTCTTGTAATCTCATCTGCTGATGTTGCACGTGAAATAATGAGAACCCATGACCGTGTCTTCTCAAACAGGCCTCATATTAAAATGTTTGACATACTTTTATATGGTTCCAAAGATGTTTCAGCATCCCCATATGGTGAGTATTGGAGGCAGATAAGGAGCATATGTGTCTTACATCTTCTTAATATCAAACGGGTTCAATCTCTTCGTGATGTGAGACAAGAGGAAGTTGCTTTATTGATTGAAAAAATCATGCACTCTTGTTCTTCCTCGTTGCCAATGAACTTAAGTGGATTACTCTCCGCGGTTACCAATGATATAGTTTGTAGAGTGGCTTTGGGAAGAAAATATGGTGGAGAAAGTGGAAGGGGATTCAAAGAAGTATTGTTGGAGTTTACAGAGTTGCTTGGAACTTTTGTTGTTGGGGATTATGTGCCTTGGCTTGATTGGTTGAGCCATATTTCTGGATTATATGCTAGAGCAAACAGAGTGGCTAAACAAATAGATGAATTTTTGGACCATGTAATTGAGGAGCATATAAATATTCAAAAAGGAGACAGCAATGGACATGCTAGTTCATATTCTGAAGGTCATAAAGATTTTGTGGATGTTTTGCTTTGGATTCAGGAGACAAACTCAATTGGTTTTCCAGTTGACCGTACTGTCATAAAGGCTTTGATATTAGTAAGTATAAGATTCTCTATATGTTATCCTCATGCGTGCATTTGTGTGTTTTGTGTTGGAGAATTTCTCCATCCGAAATCCATAGATTAAACACGGAAGTCTTTATGACCATGACTTTGTTTCCATAACCTAATTTTTATGCCCATATATAAATTCAAATGGAACAACCATGGTCCACACCGAAGAAACCCCAAATGAGTTCATGGTGAAGATGAAAAACATACTTTGTTGAGCCATTTCCGGAATCTCGAAGGTATGAGGGTGTGATGATCTTCCAGATGTTAGAGCCCGAATGGTTTTCCTTATGCTTCTCTAGAGGGGAATGAGAAAACCAAGAGAGAAGGAGTGTGTTTTGATCTGAGACCTTTGCCTAATGGTTTGCCTTAGTGTTACTTATGGAAATATGATGGAGAGTTATCTTATATATGATAACTCTTCAGAATTCCCTTTATTCTCATCATCCACTTAACCATAACCTATTGCTCTACAAATGGGGACCATAACCTATAAATAACCCGTAGTGGTTACTACTTTAGTTGCAATAATTTTGAGTCCCTTCATCAAATCAGAAATTGCCTGAAATAATCTACACTTACATTATTATTTCATGACACATATGCCCTTAACCACCAAATTAATTACTGAAGATCATTTTATATTTTGGCTAATTACATAATAGTCATAACACAATTATAAAATTATAACCTATAAATTGTCAGAAATTCTAACATTTTGTTGGTTACCTTTGACTATGTATTTTGTATCACACATTTGACTATGTATTTATATCTGTTTTAGGACATGTTTGCTGCAGGTACAGACTCAACATCTACGTCCCTAGAGTGGGCAATGACAGAACTCATAAGGCATCCAAATGTAATGAAAATACTGCAAGAGGAAGTAAGGAATGTGGCTGGTAATAGAACCCACATAACTGAAGATGATTTAGGTCACATGCCTTACTTAAAGGCTGTGATTAAGGAAACTCTACGCTTACATCCACCAATTCCACTACTAGTCCCACGTGAAAGCATGCAAGATATCACTCTTAAGAGGTACCACATTGCAGCTGGGACAAGAGTAATTATCAATGCTTGGGCCATTGCAAGAGATCCTACATATTGGGATGAACCTGAAGAGTTTAAACCTGAAAGGTTCTTGGATAGTTCAATAGATGTCAAAGGTAATGATTTCCAATTGATACCATTTGGAGCTGGGAGAAGGGGTTGCCCAGGAACAATGTTTGCTATGGTTGTGAATGAGATTGTGCTAGCAAATCTGGTCCATCAATTTGATTGGGCACTAGTTGGTGGAATTGCAGGGAATGAGAGCTTGGACATGTCTGAAACAGTTGGTTTAACCATGCATAGAAAGACTCCTCTTATAGCATTTGCGACACCATATCAGAAGTGTGATTAGTTACTCACCTTAACTATGTGGTGTTGGAACTTATGAGAAGATATAAGAGATATTTATATCATAATATTTTCAGAGACTGATAAAGTTGAATAAGTTGGTGGGTTTTAGACTTTCCCGGCCCGAACACCACGAGTTAGGATACTTTCTATTAATGGAGAGACAAATGTTTCAAAAAACAAAAGGAAATGTAACTTCAAATAAAAAAAATATATTTAACTTCAAATTTTAATTATTAATTATTTTTAGCCATACATGGTGATAGATGATGATGTAGTAGATGTACTACCCATTTTTAAAGTCTTCTTTTAGTCGGTCTATGTTGAGCTTGCTTTAATTGATCCATTAAGTCAAGTGGGCTTTACCAAGAAATTGCAGCACCATTAGTCCTATTAATTGCACCGAAATAGTTTAGTGAATAACAAATAATAAAGGCAATAATTAATCACATGCGTCTTACCACAGCTCACAAGTTCTTTAATTAGCTCACAAATAATAGAAGCAATCACATGCACCTAGCTACCACCTCAAGTTGCAATGGCCTCAGTAGTGAAGCTTTCTTACAAGAGACTACAAAATGAAAAAGAATTGGAAGCAAATATTCTAGAAAGAGAAGTAAAGAAAGCAAAGGCATGGCTTAAATTTAAGGCTCTAGCAGGTAGGAGAAGCCCAAGGCTTCGTATTGCTAGGTTGAGGAGGTACCTTAGAAAAAGAACAAAGTTTCTCTCTAGGGTCACGGTGTCATGGTGTAATAAGACTTTGAAGAAGTTGAAGAATGGACAAAGTCACATGAATGACCTATTTGGGGGCAATTTTCTTTTCATGCAAGCCAATCCTACTCCTTTTGGGTCTGGTGAGAAAGCTTATAATGATGGTTATAACCTTCACAAATTACCAACCAAGTATTCTGTTAGCAGGATCTCATAACAAAATTTACTCGTGTTAGATACTCTATATGTCGATCCTCTATGGTAAATATTTTATCTTTCCTTCATAAGATTTAATTAGCCATATGGAATTGTGATGCTTACAAATATTTCATCCCACATTTTTTCTCTTGTTTTTAGCTATACAAAACTGTTAAATATGAGCATATAGTATAAAAAAAAGTTAGTATCATCTTCATTAATGGAGAGACAGATACATCCAAAATAAGAATAAAAATATAATACGATTTGACACTTTTATCCTTAAGATATAATAAAATGATATTTTTATTTCTCTATGTAAATTTAAAAGTGATTAATTGATGGAGAGGATCCTAACTCGTATAAAAAACATCCCGTTCCCACTAGTTATGTATACTAACAACTCGCCAAGAAATTTAATGATGGACCACATCTGAGCTAATTCATTATGCATTGCATATACCATTGTTGATGAGCACAAACTATTCACGTCAATAACACATTTGCAATAGGGCCATTTACAGGTAAACTCTCATTGTCTAATTAAATTGTTAACTATTCCTATGAAGCATCTCACCTTTGGGCGGTGGCGAAATTGACGGTGGACAAATTTTGCTTCAGTATCTCCAAAATATTGATCCAATAATGGAAAACTAATAATTTAGTTAAAATCATTTCGTTCAATTTTGCATGCCCCTCTCGAACGAAAAAAAGGAAGAAAAATATATAGTTTATTAATTGAAAAATTATTTGGAAACACGCATCTTATAACTTGAGCCCAATTGCAAATGAGTGTTTTTAACTTGGCAATAAGTAGACATGATATCACATATTAATTAAACACCTTAAAACATTAGCTTTCATAAAATCATCTGATTATATGTTATACACTTTACTACTTTTTTTATTGTGTAACTTATATCATTCATATTGTATTCCTAACAATCTCTTCTTCAAATATGAGTTATCTTCACGTGAGAGTACATCCCCTTTAATGGAAATTTTTCATGTATTTTAACCATGTAATCAAGAGTCTCTTTTGTATTGGGTGGCACCCCTTATGCTCATTTTAATACAATTTTTATTTATGGAAAAAAAAATCAAGAGTCCAATCTACTTGGCAATCCGACCACCAATACTTTTTTATTGTACAAATATCCAAAAATGAAGTATTTTTCTAATAATGCCCTAAAAGCACTCGTGACATTGATGACTTCATATAGCAATCATGCATCTGCAAAGAATTGATATTTTTGAATGTTGTCAACGATCAACCGAACTGCAGAAATTGTGGTTGCTACTGTAAGTAGTGAAGAAAAAACGATGTTGAACCAATGCCATGCCTTCTTAGCTGTTCTAGTTTTCTTCCCCTTAACCTAAGCAGAGGAAAAAAACAAACATGTCATATATGCTGTTTAATTTGTTTGTTAAAGCTTCATAGTGTAGTGTCGTTATCACAAGTAACCTTGATGAAGACCATGCTTGGGAATGTGAAGGTGAGAGGTACAAGTGAAAATGAGCCCAACAAATTTACAAAGTCACCCATAAAAGGAAATGCTGCAGTGACTAGTGTGTTCCCTAAAAAGAATAACACACGTAGGAGGAATAAGTTTTTCAAGTTCTTCCCCGAATGCATCCCCTTATTAACGTCAAGGAATCTAGTGTCCAACGCCTCATGAATTGGTGCAGCAAACACCTGCGTTTTTTTAAAGGCAAAAAAGACACCCTTGGTTCGTTAGGTATAATATTAATTTTTTGTTATATATACTCATACTTCAATTTCACCACATAATTTATCTTTGCTTTGCCCCTCAACTTTTTGTCTGAGAAGAAGCATTAGGCACAGTGATGTAAATGCTTTAATATGTTAGATATTCACCTTTTAAGTCTTACACAATTAAATGATATGCTAATATTGTAAAAAAAATTGCAATGTGTTAGTACACATATATTAAACTTTTTTTTTTGTTTTTGTTTTCCTTCCTCATCTTTTGCTTATTTTGCTAATATGCTTTATTACATGAGGTTTAGTTCATTTGCCAAATTTATGTCCAAAACTAATAGAAAAAGCCTAAATAGCCTAAAAAACTCATGGATTCACAGAAGAGAAGTTGTGACAAAAAAACACGTGGGAAAGGTTAGTTCAATGCCAAATTTATGTCCAAAACTAATAGAAAAAACCTAAACAGCCTAAAAAACTCATGGATTCACAGAAGAGAAATTATGACAAAAAAAACACGTGGGAAATGTTAGTTCATTCCCCAAATTTATGTCCAAAACTAATAGAAAAAGCCTAAACAGGTGGGAATTATTCCATCTTGAAACTTGCCATGAAAAAATTATGAGCACCATTATTTGTACATCAAAGAAGCACGTAAAAAAAGAGGAGACTTTCCTTTTTCGATTAAAACAAGAAAATAAACAATCCATTTTCTTCTATTTCTCTTTATCTATTTGTTGGAAGGTGTTCCTTTTTAATGCACTCTTGAATCTTGATTGATGTAAAAAAAAAGTGTAAAATCATACATACATGTTGTGAGGTTATGGACTGTAAAAAGACAATGGCGTTAATGAGGACGTTGATCCATCTGGGTCCACTGAAGTTTTGAGGAAGGTATGCAGATACCATAGACCCATAAGCCCAATATCCCACTATGGTAACTCCGTAATAAAACATCACCCCCATTGTGAATTGTGAATACAATGCCTTCCTCATATTTTTCACTGGTGGCTTACGTAGCGTGGACTGCATTCTCAAAATTAAACCATTTATCATATATAACCATAAATAAAAAATTCATTTATTATATATGATGACAAAAATTGAAAGCTAAGTTATGGTCAATTTTATTTTGTCTGGGGTAAAGATAGAAAGAAACATGACCTGTATTTCAAGGAGCAGGCCACCAGTGTTGCAAACTATGACTGCAGAAATGGCACCAAAAGCGTTGAAAACCTTGCTCCCTTCGCTTCCACTTATATGGAAATCCTTATTCGAATTTGATTTTCCTTCCAAACACAAATAAAAATAGGGTGTACATTTAATCGTAGTGACAATGTTTTAGGAACAGTACATGTTCACCAGAATAATATATTTACATTTTCAAGGTGCACTAGAGTTATGCATATTAGTTACTGCCATTAATGAAGATAACTAATTAGATTATTTTCAACATATGAAGTGTCCAACTTAAATGTACCAGTCAAGTTCATGCAAGAATTCCTCTATATTTGAAAAATATAAACAGAATGCTTAATTACCATCTTTGACTAAAACAATCAAGACCATTATTATGTATGAGAGAGTGAGCACTGCAGAAGCTCCCAACCAATTTCTCATAGCAGATATTGTTGGGATGAAGAAGGAGAATAAGAAGTAAAGAGCTCCTGTGATGACTATGTAATATTGCAGCCTCAAGGGAGAATCGTGAAATTCTGAGTTTATTTCCTGCAGTAAACAACCACTTTTAGTTCGCAATAAACTCATATATTCATCATCTTATACTCCCACCCGCATATATATATATATAGAGTGAGACACTTATCTTTTTTTGAGGTTTTTCACTTTTTTATTGTGTCTTAGACTAATGATAAAGATTTCATTAGAAGTTATGATATTGGCATTTCTCATTTCTAGAATGATAAATACACCATTTCTCATAAAACTTTACTTCAACAGAAATGCTTGATGTGTAGTCTAAGTCAGACACTAAAAAAAACCATGTTCTTAAATTTCGGAGTTACATGATCTTACCTTAAGTGCCTTGCCCCCAAGAAGGATGAAACCCATATTTACAAGAAGAAGGGTCGAACACTGGAAGGTCCATGTGATGCGGTACATATTCTTACCTTTTTAGAAATTAAGGAATAGTAGCTCAATTAGTAACATACTTAAGTTAGATTAATACTTAAAGTTTGGATATTTTTGTTTGCAACTATGTTACTCTAGAAGCATCTCAAAAACAAAATAAAAAAAGTCACCGTAAACAAATCCCATAAGATCTCTGTATCTGATGAATCTCTGACCATCAATGACATGAAATGATGCCAAGAGCCAGTTAGCATAGGCAACGTAGAGTCCCACAACTATAAGGCATATGATACCCCATTTCCAACCTAGTGGTACCAAAATCAGATTAGAAAAGGTTAATATCCACCCACAATTGTAGCTTGTCACCAGCAACAACCCCACTTGTTGCCACGAATCTGCATATTGTCATCAATTTCATCAAATGAACGAAAATATCGATTCACAAGGAAATAATTATGAAGAATCCACTAGCAAAAAACTAAAAAGTAATAGTCCCTGTACGTGTCGAAATGTTCTAGATGATTAGCAGCTAGTGACAGACCCCAAGCAAGGGAAAACGTGTTGAGCATCTCATATAGGTAGCATGCATAATTACACTCTCTATAAAAAATATACGCTAAGTACACTTTTATTTTATCAATTCATCAACTCATTTTATTCATTCACGTTTTATATTTTTCCTTTTTTTTAATTTTATTTCTTAGCATATATGCTCCACTTAATATGCTAAGTGAAACTTATTGATTTCTTTTCCAATTATATTAGTTAAACTAGCATATTAGCTTGTTCGTAGATGCTCTAACATATATCCTAAATGAATGATTGTGATTATATCAAATTTGTACAACCTTCTTTTTTAGTAAATATAAAAAAATAACTTGAAAGAGAAACTGTAAGACTTTCTTTTCTTTTTTAAAGAAGGAAGTTGGATGGCTGACATACAAACTTGGAAGTACCAATAAATATAGACAATTGAATACTAATTTCTAAACTTCAAAACAAAAAGTGAACTGAGTGTAGATGTAGAATTACCGTGGTCAATAGTATGAGCAGAAGTGAGGCCACAATCTTCATTTTGGGTACCTTTATCTTGGTCCTGTTCGATGCTCAGATTGGATGGTTTACTATTATTGCTTGCTATTCCTTCTACCTCCATGTCAATGGGGAATCCTATATCTTTAGATAAGAACAAAGGTTTGGTTCCTAAGATATATCAAGGAAGTTGCAAACCTATAGGGAAGTCCTACCCAATAATTTGGACAGAAAACAGGTTCAGTACAAGACAAAGACACCGAGATAGATGATTCTCTCTGTGAGGTCTCGGACCATTAGCCAAAAAAATCAGCTTGTCTTTGATTGAAAAATGTTACCATAAGATTTGACATTTTATAGGACAACCTTTTTTTTATGTTCCACTAAGTAATGTAACCATTGGTGAAGTTAAATAATGTATGCAATGCATACATGTGACTAGAGGGTCCAAATTCTATCCATTTACTAAATAATGAAGAACATATGAGTCCTTCAATAGTGAGAGAAAAACTTTAGTTAATAATTTAACAGAAAATGAATTGTTGATCAATCATAAATCTTTTGCACATTAAGTGAAACATGAAAGCATGCATCTAATTTTGTCCTTAAAAAAAATAAGTTTAAACAAGATATTTATATTTCTAGCTTTCGATATACACATCACATCACAATACTTTTAACTTTTTATTATACATATCACATTACTCTTTCAAATATGGCTAAAGTTCCGTGTGATAAAATCAATGGCATGATTATTTGTTTTCAGCATTGGCAGGGTAGGGGATTCACTGGTTTAAGTTTCTATTTACAAATAATGTAACTTACACTTTCCAGATAATGTAAAATAATGGTAGGCTGGTAGCTAGTGTAACTGCATTAGGATTTTAAGGATAAGATATAATGAAATATCTACTCATATAGTAGATAATTTACTTTTATTAATCATTAAAATCATAATATGTATCATATTTAATAATTTTCTATAAAAGAACATTTCTAAAAAAAATTATATTATGTCATAATTTTAATAGTTGGAGAATATAATTTAATTCTTAATCAAATCTCTTTACTGAGAAAGAGAAGTTCACACGTATCAATTTTATGTAGCAATCAACTCAATTTACATTGTGATCCTTTTTCTATTTAGCAAAAAAGATCCACCTATGCAACGTGCCCCTATGAAAAATCACCTTATTTCTCATGAAACAAACCAAATTGGTGGACATATCTATCAACAATATAATAAAAAAAACTCTCTCATGCCACATGTCACTTTCTCTTTCCCTCATGTCACATGTCACTTTCTCTTTACATTTTTTCATTCATCCCATATGTCACATCCTCCTCGTATATTTTTCTTCCTACTTTTTATATATTATATATTTTATATGCTAATAATAATTTAATATTAATTAGTGATTGATTCATGTCGCTACCCCACTAAAATTGAGTGTTTACAACATCTATGTTTTGTTATGTTAAAAAGTAATAGTCATTGAACATTAGATGAAATTGAAATCATTTTTCACATTCAAATTATTTCTTTACATTAATCTATCTATATAATTTAATTTTTACCTTTAATCTAAGAATAATTGTGCTTTTTCACCTCATCAAAGTTTTTTGACATTTTTTGCAATGAATTTTAATATTACAGTTCAGATTCGTTGAATTTTATTTTCTCTATTAACAACATAATAAAAAAAACTCTCTTATGCCACATGTCAATTTCTCCTTACATTTTTTCCTTCATGTCACGTGTCATCTCCTTCTCACATTTTTTCCTTCATACTTTTTAAATATTTTATATGTTAATAATAATTTAATACTAATTGTAGAAAATTCAAATTAAAAATTATCAATTTATTTTTCTTATATGCTTAAATATGCAAATACACAAGTAAGATGTATATTCTTAATAATATGAATGTATGAGTAATATGTGCGTTTTAACTATGCGAATACATGGGTAACATGTGTGTTTTTAGCCATGCGAATGCACGGGTCACATGTATTTAATTACTATCATTATATTATTTAATTAAAAGATAACAATGATATATATATTCATGAAAAATATATGTATTTT
The DNA here is from genome assembly GCF_001865875.1 of Lupinus angustifolius. NCBI lineage: Eukaryota > Viridiplantae > Streptophyta > Magnoliopsida > Fabales > Fabaceae > Lupinus > Lupinus angustifolius. The sequence continues at coordinate 15,191,745 of NC_032020.1, read as the reverse complement.
AATTAGTAATATAACAAATCAATTATTAGACTCTTTTTATTATTTTGATTAAATTTATCAGAAAATTTAAAGAAGCACTAAGCTTCTTGAAATTATACACACAGATATTTGTGGACCTTTTGATGTTAATTCTTTTCAATAAAGAAAATATTTCATTACCTTCATTGATGATTATTCACGTTATGGATATATCTATTTATTCTCTGATAAATCTGAAACGCTAAAAGCCTTAGAGATTTACATTACTGAAGTTGAAAGACAATTAGATAAAAAGATGAAAATTATCAGGTCTGATCGAGATGGTGAGTATTATGAAAGATATGATGAAAATGGACAACATCTAGGTCCATTTGGTAAATTCCTTGAAAGTCGTGGTATATGTGCACAATACATAATGACAGGTACACCACAACAAAATGGTGTATCAGAAAGGCGTAATAGAACATTGTTGAATATGGTTAGGAGTGTGTTGAGTATTTCATCTTTACCCATTTCATTGTGGACTTATGCTTTAAAGACAGCCATGTATTTACTAAATAGGGTTCCTAGTAAGGCAGTTCCAAAGACTCCTTTTGAACTGTGGACAGGAAGGAAACCTAGTTTAAGGCTCCTACATGTTTGGGGATGCCCGACGAAAATTAGAATTTATAATCCACAACAAAAGAAACTGGATGCAAGAACAATCAATGGTTATTTCATTGGTTATCCAGAAAAATCAAAAGGGTATAGATTTTATTTTCCAAATCATACTACAAGAATTATTGAGACTGAGAATGTTAGGTTCATTGAGAATGGTGAGATTAGTGGGAGTGGAACATCATGTAAAATGGAAATTCAAGAAGTGAGGGTACAAGTTCCATTTACTTGTGTTCCTAATAATGATGTTCCTCAAGTTATTGAACCAATTACTAATGATGAAGAACAACAAAATAATCTTATTATTGAAAATAAAGTTGATGAACCTATAATAGTAGAATCACAAGAGATAGAATTAAGAACATCTCAAAGAGAAATACGATCTGCTATTTCTGATGATTATGTGGTTTACTTACAGGAGTCAGAATGTGACATAGAAATTGAGAATGACCTAGTTATGTTTTCACAAGCCATGGATAGTGATAATGCTGATAAATGGTTAAATGTCATGAAAGATGAGTTAAAATCTATGAAACAAAATGAGGTTTGGACCTTGTTGAGTTACCAGAAGATTCCAAAATAGTTGGTTGTAAGTGGGTTTTCAAAACCAATCATGATTCTTATGGTGACTTAGAACGTTATAAGGTCAGACTTGTAGCAAAAGGCTATACACAGAAAGATGACATTGACTATAAAGAGACGTTTTCACCAGTCTATAAGAAAGACTCACTTAGGATTATCATGGCATTAGTGACTCATTATGATTTGGAATTACACCAAATGAATGTGAAAATCGCCTTTCTAAATTGGGATTTAACAGAAAAGATCTATATGGATCAACCAATGAGATTCATAGAGAAGGGAAAAGAAAACATGGTGTGTAAACTTAAGAAATCAATATATGGACTTAAACAATATATGGTGTGTAAACTTAAGAAATCAATATATGGACCTAAATTGGGATTTAACAGAAAAGTCTATTGTATCCTTTGGGTTTAAGGAAAACATTGTTAATCGATTTATATGCTTAAAGGTTAGTGGGAATGAGTTTATCTTTTTGGTTCTATATGTTGATGATATCTTGCTTGCAACTAATGATCTTGGTCTTTTAAATGAGACTAAGATGTTTCTCTAAAAAAAAATTGAAATGAAAGATATGGGTGATGCAAGCTATGTGATTGGAATAGAAATATTTCGTGATAGATCACAATAATTTTTAGGTTTGTCTCAGAAAGCATATATTAACAAAATTTTAGAAAGATTCAGAATGGATAAATGTTCAGCATCTCCCATTCCAATTCAGAAAGGAGACAAGTTTAGTATGATACAATGTCCAAAGAATGATTTGGAACGAAAGCAAATGGAAGAAATTCCTTATGCATATATAGTTGGAAGTTTAATGTATGCTCAGACTTGTCCGCAACCAGATACTAGTTTTGCAGTTGGAATGTTAGGAAAATACCAGTGTAATCCTAGTATAGAACATTGGAAAGTCGCAAAGAAAGTTCTGGGATACTTACAAGGTATAAAGGATCACATGCTTACTTACAGGAGATCAAATCACCTTGAGTTGGTTGGATATTCAGATTCAGACTTTGTCGGATGTATAGACTCAAGAAAGTCTACTTTCAGTTATGTGTATTTATTAGCTAGAGGAGCTATCTCATGGAAGAGTGTGAAGTTGACTATCATTGCTGCATCCACTATGGAAGCTGAATTTGCGGCATGCTTTGAGGCCAAAGTTCATGTTAAATGGCTACACAACTTTATTTCAGGACTTGGGGTTGTCGACAGTATTGCCAAGCCGTTGAAAATTTATTGTGATAATTTTGCAGCAGTCTTCTTTTCTAAAAACGACAAGTATTCCAAAGGTGCTAAACATATGGAAGTGAAATACTTTATCGTTAAAGAAGAAGTTCAGAAGTGTCAATTGAGCATATTAATACTAACCTTATGATTGTAGACCCTTTGACGAAAGGTTTACTGCCCAAAATATTTACTGGTCATGTAATAAATATGGGTATTATGTTTGTGAATGAATGTTGAACACTATGTTATTAATAAAGTCTAAATATTTTGACACTTCAGACTTGTTAATATTTAAGTTTCTGATTAATATTTTATTTTCACACTTATGTACACATGTGAGAATGATAATGTTGAAAATAAATTTTTCTTTTTAAATGGCATTATTATATGATTCCCTTTAATGTATCATGTTAGGATCAAGGTTAATATAGTAGTACATGGAAGGGACTATATTGGATAAACGATGTATAACCACCATGACTCTTATTAGTTATTGTTTTTTAATCATGACTTGTAATGTAATGAATATGGAAAACATATTCTTATTATGTTCATTATGTTAGATATATATCATATCATGAATTGTATTGTCACATGAGACAAGTGAGAGAATGTAAGAATGACTCTTGTGCCATGAAAGGATATACTATTTTGTTTTGAATATTATATTTCTTGAAGTGGAGAGTTGTGAATGAAATTGTAAGACTCTTGAAAAAAGACTTTAAACATAGTCTCAATCTCTGTCCAGAAATATTGCGTTATTAGCCATCAATAAAGAAGAGCATATAAAGAAAGAGAAAGAGATAGAAGAGTTTCTCTATTGACAAAAAACAGCGCACAACATGAGAAAGGAGGATTGTGTCTTCATAGATAGAGGTAATCTATAACTATTCTTATGATGTGAAAACTATAATTTCTTAAGATCCATTTACACATGACTTCCATGACAAAACTTACATTTTCTTGATAAAATGAATGTATGATTGTGAGGTATAATGAGGGAAATCACTCCTCCACTAAATCAAATCCCTTGATATAAGGAATCAATTATAGTAGTTAAAACACATAAGCAATCCTAACACTCATGATCTCTAATTCATAGGAAATCTGCATCATAGAATTATGATTGATTCAATCATTAATTAAGGATCTCTATATATACATCTTGTACACACTATCAATGATATGCAAAAATCAATTTTCTTCATGGTATCAAGAGCAGTTCAAGCATAACTGCATTTTTTTCTTCTCGATCTAGCCTTGTTGTCTTCATCACAGCAGCATGAATTCTTCCACCTCTTAAACTGAGGCCACTCCAAACAACACTCCTTCCAGCAACATTGATAGACTTGTTGTCCTCAATGTTGGCTCACAACTTTACATCAAACTTGATGGAGATAATTATCCAACCTGGCGTCTACAATTCATATCCCTTCTAACAGGCTATGATCTTTTAGGCTACATCAATGGTAGCATAATCTCTCCAACCAAACACTTGGATGAAAACTCATCCCTCATCAATCCAACATACACACACTGGATCCGTTAGGATCAACTCATCCTGCACGGTCCAAACTTCCATACAAACATGGGAGACCTTGAAAATTATGTATGCTAGTAGATCTAGAGTGCGCATCACAGCCCTCGAGTAAAGGATCACCACTTTCACAAAAGGCACACAATCTATGGCTGCCTATCTTCAAGGGAAAAAGGCCATTGCTGATGAACTAGCCATCATTGAATGGATATATATACATCTTATATACACTATCAATGATATGCAAAAATCAATTCTCTTCAAGGTAATGGATATGAAACCATTCTAAGCATTGTGATTGTGAGGTTATTGGCTATGAATAAAATCCTTGTGAGTTGTGTCATTCTCACCATATTTTCTATGTGCGTATATTTCCTCTGTCTTATTGTCACTATATCACTAGCCCTTCCCATCATGGAATTTGGATTCCAAGTTTTGATTACAATTTGGAAAGAGCATGCAAAAACTCTAAATTTGAGAGTATGATTTTCTGAAAGAGAAATTATCTATGTCAAAATAACTCTATTTCTCTATTATTAACTAATCAAATTTTATTACATGTAATAATGTAGTACTATTAACTTATACATTAATATAATATTTATTTATTACATATTTATCAAAATCTTATTAATAATAATGAGTTAAACATAGAGAAATAAGATAAAAGATCTCAATTCAGCTCATGAGACTTGTTTTTTAGCCGTGTGATGAAAGTGTAAAATAAAACTATACAAATAAAAGGTTAAGAAAATATGTCCAAAGTATATTAACTTTATCAACCTGTTTTTATTTTTATTAGGCTTAGAAATATGTGTTAACTCTCGTTTGAAGTTTGGCCAAATAAAAACTCTTATGGTTATTATATATAATTATTAGTGTTGTTTTAATTTTAATATAAGGCTTATATTTACAGGTAAACTTAAGTTTGGTTTTAGTTTAATTCATAATTAAAATTTGTAGTTTTTCATTTAAGGGTTACTTTTTAAGAATTAGTTTAAAATAATTCCTAGAGCTGGCCAGAATAATAATAGTGATAGGGCTTTTAAGTTACATTTTATATAATAAAACTTATCACATTAATAATTAGATCTTTCAAATACAAATCCCAATTTTGTTCTCCGTTTACTGAATTATCTTTCATGTTTTACAATTGGATAATCATGTTTAATTAAGTTCAAAAATAGAAAATATTAAAATATGGTAAAATTATTTTATAATTTTTGTAATTGTAACATATGAAATACTTTGATTAGTTAAAACTCAAAATTAAATAATTGCAGTTGTATCATAAGAAACTATTAAAATAATTTTTATAATAGTTATTTAATAAGTTATATATTGTGTAATTATTATACTTCAATCATCATTCAATGAACATAAATTTTTTGTCCAAAATTAAAGTGAAAATAATAAATAAAATATATTCGAATCGTATATTATGTCTATGATAACTAATTAGTAAAAAAAAATATAATAATTTTGAGGATAAAAAATATTTGATCAATTAACAATGAAAAGAATAACAATGGAATTTGGTATGATATACATTTATAATCACAACATTTGTTAATTAAGTATCTTCCAAAAAGTTCTGTTGCTACTACTATGCGTGATGCATTGACTTAAAAATTGTTAAAATAGTTGAGCTTTTGTTAGTTAGTTAGTTTAGTTAGAATAGTTAGTTTTTTCATCTTTTATATAAATGATTCAATGCAATTTTGTTTTTCAATCTATTCAATATTTCAATGAATAATATTTTCTTTTTCATCTTTCTTATTTAATCAAAAAGATTTGTTAATGTCTTCTACCATTTTAACATGATATCAGAACAGTAATTATGTTTTAATCGTTTCCGCTTATGCTTCTATCATTCCAAGATTTAACAAAGAACCATCACCATCATGTATCAACCATCAAAAGAAGAAGAAGTTGGAGTTTAGAGTAGAAAACAAATCGAGTCACCAACAATTTGTCTTCCATTAAGTTGTTTTGGTTTCTTTATCTATACCTACGTAAAATCTCTTCCAAAACTAGTTTCTAGTTTCTGCAAGATTTTTTTCAAGAAAGATTATGCTTTTGATGGGATTAGAATAATATGGTGTGAATGATTAAGAAAAGAGAATAAAGATCAACAAGATTTTGAGATTCTTGATCAAGAATTATTCTTTAACTACAATGACGTATATGTAGTATTATTATGAGATTGATTTTGAAGTTGTCATACACACAGACATTTCTGCCAAATTGGATTTTAGAAGATCCTGCTTGTTATGCACAAAGACATGAAAATTGGCATATATTTATTGATTTCTTGATCTCTTGAATTCTTGATTTATGTGTAATTGACTTATTGGTTTCTTGAATTCTTGATCAATTAATTTCTTGATTTATTGATGTCTTGATTTCTTTATTTCTTGAATATGTAATTATTGATTTTTTTGATTTATTGTCTAGTTGGTTTCTTAATTTTCATGGATTTATTTATATCTTTATTTTTTGGCTTCTTGATTTACTGATGTATTAATTTCTAAATTTCTTGTTATCTTGTTATAAAGATATATTCTTTGTCTCCTGAACTATGGATTTCGTTATAAGTATGAAAGAAAAGGTAATAGTGAATGAGTTTCATAGATGCAAAACATACCCAATATATCTCAACTTTGTTATCTTCAAAAGTTGACAAATTCATTCACCTTTTTTTTAAGTTTTGTTTAATATAATCCCATAAGTTATGGGACATAGTTTTCTTGGAGTTTCACCATTCATTTGTTTTTTTCTCTACATCTAATTTTTAATTAAAAAAACACAACAACTCCATTTGAAATTATTAAGATGGTAAAAAATAAAGCTTTTGGAAAAATAATTTTAATTTTCATAATTTTAAAATATATTTATAACATATTTTTGTGTAGAGATGTCTAAAATCACAAATAAATGTATTTTATTATATTATGAAAAATATTTAAGTCATATATAATTTTGATATTTTATAATAACACAACGTTAAGCTCATGTGTATTTCATTTAACTATTTTTAATATTCATTCCTGTAACAGTTTAAATAAGTTTTTGTTAATTATTTTGAATTTACTATTGTAAGGATTTTTTTACATTTGAAGGCAAAAAAAAGTGAAATATTATAAATTGCACATACAAATTTAATAATCGATCTTTAAATTATGAGTTTTAAAATTTGATATTATATAAGAGTATGATACTACTCTGCTACATATTGGACTTAACTACTTTAATATTCTGTTTAACAAAATTATATATATGTTTATTTTTTAAAATTTTACTTTATATAACATATTTTATATATTATTATAGAAGTATAAAAGATAAAGTTGAAAAATAAAAATTATATTTATTTTACTTAACAAAGAGAGAAAGATCGTTATTTTTTAGGTGAGTGAGGTCCATTAGTTGTGGTTTGTGTGAAAGCCCATATAACAAAATGGGAAAGAAAAAGCTGAATAGGAATCTAATATCTATTAAGTTAAAGTATAAACAATGTGAATAAATATATCTGGAATATTTAATTTTTTTTTCGGTTGTAGTGTCACAAAATTCCTTCTCAACTTGTGTTCATTACTTCATTTCATTTCTGCCCCTTATCCTCAACTCTTTGTCTTGTCACACTGTTTTGTTCTTCTTCGTTCTCTCCTTCTCTATGTCTATCACAACCATGTCTCTCTTCAAATGTCTCACAATGGCAGAATCATCTCTTATCTCTCTTCCATCTCTCTCCAAACCCAATTACCCTTTTCTCCCAAATCATTCTAAGCACAACAAGCTGCAATTTTCATGCTCCCACTCTTCACTCTCTCGTTATCTCAGCATCAGGAAAACCCACAATTCCCCTGTGCTGACTTTTGTAGCCCAAACTTCAGATTGGGCTCAGAAGGAAGAAGGTGAAGGTGAAGGTGAAGGTGAAGGTGAAGAAGCATTGTGGGAGAACCAAGGAGAACCCAATTGGGAAAATCAAGATGCTGATGAGGAATCAGGAGAAGGAGAGGGTGCTCAAGATGGGATCTTTGAGGTGAGGGAGGAACCATCTGATGATGCAAAAATCTATGTTGGGAATTTGCCATTTGATGTTGACAGTGAGAAATTGGCCATACTTTTTGAGACCGCTGGGACTGTGGAGATTGCAGAGGTTAGTCCTTCCCCCTTTTTTGATTTGTACTAGTTGAGATTTTGTGAATAAGTGTGTTATGTTATGTTAATTTAGATGTTTTAAACTTGTTAACATGTTATAATGTGGCTCTTTTCTTGGTAAATTTGTGAATTTAGGTCATTTATAATCGGGCAACTGACCAAAGTCGCGGGTTTGGATTTGTTACCATGAGTACAGCTGAAGAAGCTGAGAAGGCTGTGGAGAAGTTCAGTGGCTATGTAAGTTGTTTGTTTATGTAAAACCAATTGGTCGGGTGGTTGGAGTATCACAGGGGATACTATAATGAATCTGGGTAGTTGAAATTATGATCAAAATTTAAGAATGACCTGCTGATATGTTTCTGAATTCTCAATGCTAATGGTCTTGTGTAAAGTGTAAACAAATAGGTACAGGGTTGTCAATTATTTATGAGATCGTGCTTGGTGTATGAATAGTGCAGGAGGAACAAGATGTTTCTATTCCATTATATTTACTTCGGTTCCGTTCTTTTTTGGTGTAACCAAAATGTCCCACTTTTTAATCACATGTTCTGTTTTGTTCTAGTTATAAAATACACCAAACATAGTTTGTCCAGAACCACAATTCCTCTTCATAGCAGTAGAATTAACCAACTTGAGTACCATCCCTTTCAACCTTTTTAAATAGCATCTTCGCAGAACTTTTTTTACGTATCTGAATTCATTTCTTTATGAAGAACAAATGTGATCTATCTATATTAATATCGAAGCATTGCAGATTGCACAACTTATAACTTCCTCTACATTTATGCTATACTGTGGAGACAACAGGGGCAAAAGTATTATGCTTTATGGGCATGTTTAAATCTTGTATTATCCTAAAGTAGTTCAACCTAGACATTGATGGGGTTGCTCTAGGAGGCTTACTAATCTTTCTAGCTGGTGTAGATGCTATCAATTTCTTGTTCATTGCTGTAATGATGCTTTGCTCTCAACATAGTAAAATTCTTGGAGATATAAATGGTGGCAAGGGATTGGAGAAGTGTTCAGACTAGATCTTGTAATTGATAGATTTTGCCTCATGAGTCATGACATTTGAATACCTTCCTAGTTCAGTATCTATTGTGTCTTATAATTGGGACCTCCAAGGAACTTTGTTTTGAATATTTTTTTTTGTAATTATACATTTTATTAGCTAAGAAGAAAATAAAACTGAATCTTTAGAATTTTGCTCTTATTAGACTACGTATGAGTAAGGAAACAATGCTGTTTTGAAATTTGTCACTTTTATTTTTTCAACTTCAAATGTGTGTTACATGTGACATGGCCTTTGCTGGAAGATGCACATGCACTGTTAATATTTTCTTCGCCATCGTTCTGTGATAGGATTTTAATGGAAGACTCTTGACTGTTAATATTGCTGCTCCAAGAGGAGCAAAGCCTGAGCGCTCACCACGTGCCTTTGATAATACCTTAAGAGTCTATGTTGGCAACTTGCCATGGAGTATTGACAATGCTCGGCTGGAGCAAATTTTCAGTGAACATGGTAAGGTTGAGAATGCTCGGGTAGTGTACGACAGAGAGACCGGTCGGTCACGTGGTTTTGGCTTTGTCACATTTTCCAGCGAGGCTGAAATCAATGATGCTATTGCTGCTCTTGATGGTCAGGTATGACGGAAGTGCTTTCTTACTTTATGTCAATGGTAACATGCAACATGCATTGTTATTAATGTGCTGAAGGCAACAACTTTTTATAGGCTAATATGTATTTGTTGCAATGCTTCAAGCATTGTGGTTAATTTATCTGTTTGAATCATTACAATGAGTGATATGGTGATTTTGATTTTCAGAGCTTGGACGGGAGGGCAATCAGAGTGAATGTTGCTGAGGATAGGCCCAGGCGTAGCTCCTTTTGAGTGGTAACTCGAGTAATCTGCCATGTCCGCTTCCGGAGTTCTTTTTACACGGTTGAGGATAGAGTGTCATTATTTAATCTTCTTTTGTAGCTGGTTTAAGATTAAATTTACATATTTTAATATTATTGATTTGCTGTCCTGATGAAAATGGTTGAAGTTTATACCAAACTGTAGAGATTTTGAAGTAACTCTATTTCTGTTTTGGCATTCTGTTTGCTATGGAGTATTGATGAAACAAAAATAAACCGAAGTTTAGAACTTGTCCTTTAGCAAAACTATGCCTCTAAAGTATGTGTGGCCTCTGTTACGGTAGTTGCAGTTCGAGTGAATAACTCACTGTTATTTTGATGAGTAAATCAATGATTTTGTTCACAAACAGAACACTGTGCCATGCATTGCAAAATACAATCGTAACATGAACAGATTTAACTATACAAATTCTTCCAAATTCAGGAACTTTACACTGGTAATTTTCACATTTAAAGAATTGATTTACTCATCACTATCAGGAAACATTATGTGAAACCACATCACATTTAAAGAACGCATCTGGCTATCAAATTTCCTTATTGATAAGGAGAAGAAGAGTTAAAGTAATTTTATAAGAGACACTGGTAATTTTCAATACCCATTCACTTTGCTCCTAGCAGTTGCCCATTTCTTTCAATATATGTAAATCACGTATAGTTTCAAGAATTGGAGTGAGATGGATGAATTTGAAAACCCCCTATTTTGCAAAGTGACAAATCTCAAATCCTCCGACTAAAAAACAAATATACAATTGAATCCTTAGAATTTTGCTTTTATTAGACTAGTATAACTGTATAAGCAATGAATCTTTTGTGCATGTACAAAGGTGTACTGAAATTCGACGGTTCTTGTTTTATCAAACTCAAATGTCTTACATGTCATATGTCCTTTACTGGAAGAAGCACGTGTATTATTAATATATTCTTCCCTAATACCTAAACAAAATTTAATCAACTTTGTAGGACAAAAACAATTAAGCCTAACAAGACATGGATAAAATCCAACACATATAGTTAAGGGTGTGTTGTAGGATATAACTAAATGGTACGTGTTTGTTCAAAATGTAAATCAACAAGTTTGTCCCTCCTCTAATACTGTAGAATCAATAATCAAACAGTAGAGTTAAGAAACACTCGAGCAATAGAATGAAGCACCAGTTCAGGGTTATCACCCCAGCCTTCCTTTTCCTTTTCATTGTCCATCTAGAGAACTAGTTGAATATTATACACCTTCACACCAAATTATAATGAACTTCAGACTAGATTGTTCATGAGGGAAGCAGAAGTTACATATAAGTATTTTAGATGTTTTAGAAATCCAAAAGTAACTGAGGGAGAATGCTCTCCAAATGAGCAGCTTCTATTTGACTAACACCCTCTGTCTCTGCAATAGCAGCAGCACGCTGAACAGCCTCTGCATCAAACAGAAAGGATTGTGTCAAGATGATTGAGAGTACGAACCATAGTCTTGAACAGACATAAATGTGTTTCTCTTTTAAGATAGGTGAACCTGTGATAAAAACCCGGAGAAGTTCACAAGTAAGCTTCAGCGCATTGCCATTAGCTGCAATGAAAATGATAGCCAATTGAGTACCCAGTAACAATTCACTAATAACGCAACTGTAGTTCCACAAAATCACAAAACCTCCACAGAATAAGAAATCTGCCAATAGAATGACATAATAAATACCAGAAGTTGGCCGATTCTTCCTTGATGTTCCAACACCTACCTGTAGCAGTAAAACTCATTAGCAGTTATTGACACACTTCAATCACGAGACATTCTGTAACTAAATATAATATAATAATATACTGAAGAATGCAAGTCCTAATTAGGATGCTACTGCTGTCAAGTGTCAACAGCACTCAGTCAGTAATAGACTACAAAATTTACTTTGAAAATCAAGTTATTTGTGAAATAGTTTGACAATCATCTTACTCTAAAACAAATGTAGCAACACAAAACCTAAATAGTGAATGAAAGACAGGAAAGTAAAAGGGAAATACTTGGAGCAAAAAATGGTTCATTACCATCTAGAAACACTGGGAAAAAAGCATTCCATCCAATGCAATAAACAAATATAGTAAATTACTACGCACTCATCTGTATACAGGTCTCTCATCTATTACAAAAACCTACACAAAACTGCTTTTAATTTATCAAATTCAATACAATTACCACACAAATTTATTAACTAAGCTGTTAGCACATAGTACACATGGATGCTAATGTGGTCGTTACAGATATTAAGAATAAAATGAGAAAAAATAAAGTTAGACTGAAAGATAACATGTAGGCATGTTACCAAACACGTGGTTGGTTAATTATTTTTTTTATATACCAAGGGTATTTCCTCACCCTTTTTGGGTAAGGAACTAATCTCTTTCGAGGTACGTGACTACTCCTCCCAACAAGTGTTACTCCTATGAATCAAACCTTGACCTTTTTGTCATCCTGAGTATCTAGTAGAGCCTTACACCAGTGGACCAACACCTTCTTGTTCGTTGTTGGTTAATTAGCTAGTAAAGTAGTGTAGTTAGTTGGTGATTGATTAGATGCATATCAGTTGTCTCTCTACTCTATACAAGATTAAAAGCTATACATTAGCAATGTATCAAACAGCTATCCAAGTTCCACCTTAGTTTTTCCTTTCTCACATTTTTTCTCTCGGGATTTTGCCCCATTTTCAACAAGAGATCCCATCTTAGGCCTAGCAAGCTTGGTTTACCAATGGTTGTTGATATCCAAGCTTCAACACAAAAATAGAACAAGAACAACACATAATATGATAATAAGAAAATGAAAAGGAACTCAAACTTGGTGGTTTTCCACTGACTGAAGCACTAAATATTCAGCAATGAAGTTATTGATAACTAGAAAAACAATAACACTTGGAATTAAAACCACAAAACAATTCATTCTACTAAAAAAGAGTAGCAAAATAAATCCAGTGTCCCAAACTCTGTTGTCCAGATTTAACAACACAATAAGATTCATATAGTTCAAATTAAAAATTAGCCAAGGAGATAAAAATGAAAACCTCAGAGTCTAAAGCATCGCTGGCAGTGGATCGCGTTGTCCAAACGCGCTTCAAAATGGCACGAATCAGATCCTGTTAATAACCACGGATGCAAAAGTTAAATATTACAATACATAAGAATTGAATTGAAATTATGGTATAAAAAACGAGTGGAGAAAGGATTGTAGAGTTATACACACTCAAATGTGGCTTCCTCCATTGCAGTATTTGATTGATCGATTATAATAATACCCCGTTTTTAGTTCTCCAATCACCACCACAGTGATATTGCTAGTCGTGTGATAAAAAATTAATAATTAAGTATTGTTGGTACACTTTTTTGGAATAGACCATTCCTGTTCCTGTGCTATTATATACTTTGGTTTTATAGATCAGTGGGGTAGATAAGTTAAAAGGGGAGGGCTGGACTGGGCAATTGTTTTGGGCTGAGCCCTGTCACTATTACCGTTATTCCATGATTTCCTCCACTTCCTCAAAATTAGGCGTAAAATTGATGACCATAGCCCTAAAGGCCCAAATATTTTAGAGCCCGAAGAAGGGCCTAGTGGCGGTCTTCTGGGCCCGGAGGACATTCTACCCCAATTTACATAGTTCCAAAAATACCCTTGCACTAAAACTGTATTTTCAGGTCTCTACCCTCCATCACCATCAATCATCACAATCCAAAATCACGATCCCTATTGCAAAATTAAAAATCACGTCTTTATTTACAGATCCTGACTTGTAAAATCCGCTGCATAATTCCCTCGATACCCTTTTGATTTAATTTACGTTGGCACCAAACAAATACAAGTGAATTGATAAATTGGTGGTAGGGTTGTTTTTTCTTTCCCAGAAATGGCGAAAGTATGCAAGTCGCAAGAAGAAATTGCGAATGAAGCTATAAAGCATGCTTTGAAGGCTTTGAAGAAGCGCCATTTGCTCGAAGAAGCAGCTCATGCTCCAGCTTTTCAAGCTCTTTCTAGACCCTTCGCTTTTCAGGTCCCTTTTCCTCTGTAAATACAATTAACAATAATATTAATGTTTTTCTTATTCAATGGGACTGTGCTGATATTTCCATACTAGTTATATTTTGCAAATTTGTTCAATCATCGGTTCCAATAGAATAGTGTTTATAATCAATTTTACCAATTTAGCGAGTGAACCCTTTTTAATGGGTCAAAAAAGTTCTGTTTTTTAACCTTGTGGTGTCATATTTTGTTCTATCCATAAAATGAAACTCTTGTTATATTTTGTCCGGGTCTAACATGTATATTCGACTTTACAGTAGTGTTGTTACTTGGATCATGATCTTTGTCTAACAATTGGAATGTTTTGTTGATTTAAATACTGTATGTATGTCCTTGAAGGGATCTGAGTGGAAAGAGAAAGCGGACAATCTGCAAGTGGAACTTCAGCAATGCTACAAAGCTCAATCTCGGCTGTCGGAGCAACTTGTTGTGGAAGTAGCTGAGTCTCGAGTTTCAAAAGCTTTGGTTCAAGAGAAAGAAACAGCACTTGCTGATCTGCAAAAGGAGTTGACCGAAGTGAGGTTGCTTAATATTTTTTTCTCTGTTTTGATGGCCATCAATATCTTATTTATCCGAGTTGTGGTGCTGTGCAAATGATCACAACTTAAATTAATTTTTCAGGGAGGAGAGCTCTCAATTAAAGTTGGACTTGGAACAAAAGATTAAAGAGCTAGAAGTGGTTGCGAGTGAGAATTCAGAACTCAAATCACAGCTGGAGCAGATGACTTCTAAAGCTAAGAACGCCGAAGCTGAAAACAAGATGTTGATTGATCGCTGGATGTTAGAAAAGATGAAGGATGCTGAACGCCTCAATGAGGTATAGCATCTTCTCATTCATATTATGTACTTTTGGAATTAGTGATTCAGTATCCATATGCATTCTCTATTAGAATGGGTGTCGCTTTGGTATCTGGTTTTTTTAAGCCTTTTGGGTCAATTGTATTAGAATCAACATCAGCTATTGCTAAGTGCTAACCTGCTACTGGAGCTATTAATGAGCCAAGCCGGCTCGAGAGCTACTCAACATTTGGTTCTCTAATAACTCAATAAGCTAGGCTTGTGAGTTCATAAGCTGAGTTTGAACTTGAAATTCTGGCATGTTTAATAAATGAGTGAGCTTTAGCTTCACAGATTCGACTCATTAGCTCTTGAGATAGCTTGAAACAGACGCACACATGTATACACACTTAAGAGTCCCTACTCCGATTATCAATGGAGTCTTAAAACTCAAATGAGCTATGACCCGCCAATCCACCAGTAATGCACCTCTATTTAACATAACTTGAACAGCTGGCGGTTGTCTTCTTTATGATGTGTTGGCTCATGTTTTGACTGAGCTGAGCTTAAGTCAAGCAAATTTCATTGAGCTAAGCTTGAGCTAAGCCAAACTTGGCTCAGTTCAGCTCATTACTAGCACCTACTACTGATGTTGTGTTGCTAGCTGTGGTAAATGTCATTCACCTGACACAGCAATTAGTGCGTCTATTTTTTAACTTATTCAATAATTAAAATTTTGTGCTGTGTCCAGTAGTATTTTTTTTTTTTTTAAAAGTCAAGTGCATGATTGAATTGAAATACCGTGATAGTTACACGAGTAACTAAAGTTTCTTACATGTAGACCCCTCTCAAGACTCTGATGCTTCTAGTTTTGGTAGCAGTACGATTTTCCAATTGTTCCTTATGCTGCTGATTCAACTAATAATATATTTCCTATTTTAGGCAAATGCACTATATGAAGACATGGTCCAGCGTCTAAGGGCCAGTGGTTTAGAACAACTTGCAAGGCAGCAAGTGGATGGCATAGTTCGTCGAAGTGAAGAAGGTGCTCAAGTCTTTTTAGAGTCAAACATCCCCTCCACATGCAAATATAGGCTCAATGCACATGAAGGTGGTTGTGCTGCCATATTGTTTGAGTACAATTCAAGTAAATTGGTTACTGGAGGACAGGATCGGTCAGTTAAAGTATGGGATACAAATACAGGATCGTTATGTTCTAGTCTTCATGGCTGCCTTGGCTCAGTGTTAGATCTCACAATCACCCATGATAATCGATCTGTCATCGCTGCAAGCAGCTCAAACAACTTGTATGTGTGGGATCTCAACTCAGGCCGTGTTCGTCATACCCTTACTGGCCACACAGATAAAGTTTGTGCTGTTGATGTCAGCAAGGTGTCAAGTCGTCATGTTGTGAGTGCAGCCTATGACCGTACTATAAAAGTTTGGGATTTGGTGAAAGGTTATTGCACTAGCACAATCATTTTTCACAGCAACTGCAATGCTCTTTCCTTCAGCATGGATGGACAGACCATATTTTCTGGACATGTTGATGGTAATCTTCGGTTATGGGACATTCAGACAGGGAAGCTACTTAGCGAGGTTGCTGGACATTCACTTGCTGTCACATCAATATCCCTTTCTCGAAATGGAAATGTTGTATTGACCAGCGGAAGGGACAATTTGCACAATTTGTTTGATGTGCGATCCCTGGAAGTTTGTGGCACGCTAAGAGCCGCAGGTAACCGGGTGGCTTCAAATTGGAGTCGATCCTGTATTAGTCCAGACGACAATCATGTTGCTGCTGGGTCTGCTGATGGATCTGTTTATATTTGGTCAATATCTAAAGGTGATATAGTTAGTACACTGAAGGAACACACATCTTCTGTACTGAGTTGTAGGTGGAGTGGGATTGGAAAACCCCTAGCTTCAGCTGACAAGAATGGGATTGTTTGCCTTTGGACATAGTGTGCTTTCATTTCTTTGAATACACTTGCTGAGTTTGACCCCTCAAGAAAGAAAAACAAAAGAAGGCTTGCATGCATCACGCAGAGGAGGTTGGTAATGCTCAATTCCACACTTTCCACATTGGCTGGCTAAATTCATTTATCAAACTTTTAATGTTCATACAGGGTATATACTATTGAAATTAGGAAAATGTACATATTAGTTTTTTTAAAAATGATTTAAACTAGTGTCTCCACTTCTCGAATGATGTTTGAATAGTTCTAACTGATTTGTGATTGAGCTCCTTTGTTAGATACTAATGTTGAAGGGGCAAAATCTGTTGAAACATGCAACAGCCAAACTGTATTTAACGTTGAGATAGCAGCAGGTTAAATGACTAATACAACACCAGCTACCAGGTTATGTAATGCTGTTATTAAAAGTTATCACATTTCTAACAAGCAATGTTACTTGCAAACACTTTCAGTCGTGAGTTCCTGTATTGTTATTGGATGCCATTCTGTATTTTAATTTGAACACTTGTACACATTGCAAGTATTCTGTTAATATCCCTAATTGCATAATGTTGCAAAAGATTTGTAGATAATGAGTTGAACAATTGGGTTAATTTCAGGACCTGCAATTGTTGGTAGTGGTCATGTTAACCCAAACTTTAGGTGCCTTTCCCAGTAAGTAGTCTCGTGAGCACATGAACAATGTGCAATCTCAAACATCAAATTTGGACTTGTAGTTCATGGACCCCAATAATAAAGAAAGACAAGACTAGTGCAGTGGTTCTCAAGCATGGGATTTTTTAATAAAAAAGGTTCTTTAAATTTCAAACCACAGCCAAAAGTACCATAGAAATGCTGAAAATGTGGGGGAAATGGGTAAAATACGTGACAGATTTTACTCTACTGGGTAAGATGATTTACTTCATGTAATTCGACCAAATAGCTAGATATGATTTATTAGGAATTAAGTATACCTAATGTTTTTTCCAAGTGTTGGAATCTCATTGCGTTACGCTAATATAACTCTTTAGTACAAGTAATTAGCATGCGCATCACTCTGCTATTGCAATTTGCAGAAGTCGTGGAAATCATTTTCATACTTGAACTAAGAGGCAAAACATGGTTCTTATACAAAGATAATGAGTGTGCCGTGCAAAGCAAGCAACACATCAAAAAAATAATAACTAACAAACTTAATAAGTAACTTCCACTCTAAGTAACCAATTAATAATCCCATACACAACATCTAATCACAAGCTTGTGTGGAACATCTTCTCTGCTTCAAGTTCTTCAAGGGTTGGTGTTGGTGAGAGTACGATAGTAACTTCCTTATTTGCAATTGAGTATAACCTTTGAAGATCAAAATTCTCAGAATGCCTTCTCTGAATGAAAAAATTTCAACTACAAAAATTATTACTTCATATTTGCAAACTTTTCGCTATAAAATTTTAGCTTATCTCCTTTTGATTGTTGAATCTGTATAATATAATTAGATCATCGGGCGTGAGATGATGCGTGAGGTACAACTATGAAGAAAACATTATCCTTTCAAATAATATTAAAAATCTGCAAATTCAGGCCTTGAGCAAAATTTGGAATTTCTAGATTAACTTCCTATTAATTAACAAGTCTATCTTAAAACATCAACACACCCAAAGTGATAGATTCAAACTAGAAAGAGTACAACTGAGCTATATGTAATTACAATGAGAATTGTATCAGCTGATCTAAGATCATTGTTTAGGAAATATAAAATAAGAAAATTGATATTAGAAAATTAAGTATAATATTCCATATATCAAATAATCAAAACATCAACTTCATAGCAAAACTTTAACTTTATCTTAAACAGTATTATTAAGACATTTGTTAACATTCAAATTAGATATTCACCAAAAGCAATAAACTGGTAAAATGTGTTGAACACGTTACACTGAATTCAAGGCAAATTAAAAGCACAATGTATAGTGTTATCACTTGTTGAGAGATATACTGGATGGCTGCACTACTTTCCAAAGCCATAAAATTAGTTATGGATTGGGAAAGTAAAATTGGTACATTCACGTATAATAGGAAGTTAGAATATATGTTTGGAATGGAAGAATTTTTACAAGGTCAATTCATTCATCATTTATGTATTAGCTGACTCCTAAATAAATATAAAAGTAATACAAATAAATAGTAAAAATACTTTATACATGGGTATAGATATAACACTGCTGGTTACTCTCCTCCACCATCATGCTAGTTATGGTAAACCGTGATCAACATGCAATTCAAAGATGATACTTGAAGCACAACATAACGATTTGACACTAAGTTATTTAGATCAGGAACCTAACTGCCAAGTTTGTTCCACTTATTATTTATTCCTCAGGCAAAAACAAAGAATAGTCACCACCAGACATGGTTTCAATGTATTTTAAAAATACTACTCAAAATGAAGTGCATGTGTTTTAACTCTTGGATGCATCATTAGTCTTCGTTTTTTTAAGATGGGATAGCATTACTACGCATTCCTTAAACAAAACTTTGTTATTCTAAATTTCTAATGTGTGTCTAAGGACTAAGGGCACTTTAACATACCAATGCAGATAGGTTTGCATTAAGAATAGGTGAACACTGAACACAATAGAAAAACCAAACAAAATTTGTTTAGGTGTCTTAATGGTTTATAGAGAGTATTTACCGGGGAATGTTCCACTAACTTGGATCATGGGTAGCAATTGTAGGGGATATAGAGCAACACTAGATGGAACCAAATATTGGATAGTGAAGAAACTCATGAGGTGCAGAATGGGGAGAAAATGGTTACATCAGATGCAGAGAGGCATATCTAAGAAGCAGGGTTTATGGCATGGCAATGGAGGCTTCCTACCCAATCAAAAATTCCCCCACTAAACCAACAAAACATTCACCATTTTCTAAATATGAACTTTAAAAATAAGATTCAGCCTTGAATAGCCCTGTTTATTTGTTGTTGTTTTCTTCTTTGACAGCGATGATAGCATTTTTTTTTTTGTACTACCAAATATATCTCTCACCTTTTGACCTTGAGTAAGGAACTAATTCTGCTAACCCTTATGTGATTGTCCCTCCCAACAAGTGTCGCTCCTAAGATTTGAATCATTGACCTGGAAATCTAGTGGGGGGCCTTACACTACTACATCAACGCATTGCATTGTTGGTTGATGATAACAGGTTTGTATCACAGACTAGATGCCTAAGTACCCATAGATATTGTTATGTTTGTGTCATGATGAAATAAAATGTTCAATTTGATTGCTTCCATTTCGAATCATAACCCTCTTCATTTCAACTAAAAATAATATAAGTAACTGATTTTCTTCCTGAGACCTTGTTACGGTACACAAAATAAAACGCATAAAAAAATTATCCAATACATCAATGAATAGAAAATTCATAGTAAAGGAGCAGTGACATTAAACATTATAAAAATCAAACCCATGTTCTACTCATACTTTACAAATGTTTATGAGCTCAGTATGATTTCCCACAATGAATCAAGCTTCCAGCACCAAGGAAAAGACCAAAAACAGCAGCACTCCCAAGCGTAGTTTGACCGATGTGCCTAATTTTCAAAAAACCTGGTACCCTATACCTAATAGCTTCATATGTCCCATACACCGCACCTACGGCGCCGCCAACAGCGCCTCCAACGGCAACGCCGGCGGTGACACGAGCGAGGCAGCTGTCCTTAGCCATTGGAAACGAAAGTCAGAATCAATGAAATGACGCGATTTGTGTTTACTAGGGTTTGTGAGACCGAGTTGCGGTGGGGAGGGAACTGACGAAGACAAAAACAAAAACAAAAAACGAGATAGTTAAAAAAAATGCCCAAAGAATCTCGCTTATAGGTTTTTTTGAACCCAGGAATTTTCGGTTACACACTTAGACCACGTGACCACCACTCACAGTAAGTTTCTTTTAGATATTGAATATTTAACTTTTATAATATATTTTGTAATTTAATGAAAACTTGTAGCATTAAATCAATGTTTTGCTGGTAACTACTATTTAGTATGTATATAAGAATTATTCGTAATATTAACATGTTTTTGATTTATTAATTATGTCGTACTTTCTTAAATAAAACTAATACAAATTATTTATAAATCACATATTAAATGTGTAAAAAATTTATATTGATTGTGCAAGGATATTATGAAACTTTTACCATGATGGTTTTTCTTTTTGACCGGTTGAGAAGTTGATTTAGTTTATATTATCTTTTAAAAAGTATTTAATTTTTAATTCAAATTTGAGCCAGATTAACTTTTAAGTTTTTTGTTTTATATTATGTTGGAACCAAAATGACTTCAAAACTTCAAGTTTTAAATATCTTATTTAGGTTCTCTAAGTGGTTTAGGATGTTTTTAAGGTGGTTTTTTATAATTATATAGAAAATATAGTGAGATTATATATTTGAATTTTATGTAAACAACATTTTAACACAATTTTAAAAAAAATGATTTATAGATTTTATAAGAAATAGAAGCATTATATAGAACATGTAAAGTTTCATAAAATCTCAATAATTATAGATTATAACTCTATCTACTAATTGAGAAGAAACATTATAGAGAATGAAATATGCTCTGGTGGTGGTTGAGAAAATGAGACACCATGTTGAAATGGTCATCATTTTCTACTAGACACTAACGAATTTTTTGTTCCCATCATTGTTGCAACAATTGCATAAAGAGTAATATTAAAAAGAATGGAGATTCACTTTCTTTAAGTAATTCATACATATCTTATCTATCAATTTTAAGGATATCTAATAATTTAAATATACTTACTAATGAGAAAAACTTGTTTAAAGATAGCTCTAACATATCACATTTAGAGACACTCAGTTAAACATTGACACGTCATTAATTGGAATGAAATTCTTAATATATTGTCAATATTTTATTGGTTGTCTCCTCATATATATATATATATATATATATAACTCGTCCATATAAACTTACCCACCCATACGAAAAATCATATAGAAGTACGTCTTGAAATGTAATGATGGTGTACTTTAATACTGAAGTCTGAAATCCAAAATACAAAAACTAATGTGCCATCATGATTTACAAATCCATGGTAAATTTGTTGTTATGTATATTGTAAACTTTGTTTGTGTATTCATTTATGTTCCTTAAATTTTGTTGTTTTTCACATTGTTAGTTGTTGTGAACTTTCACACTAATCTCTTCATTATCCAAAGTCCCTGAAGTTTAATTTATTGAGATTCAACATAAAAAATGTTAGTTTTGTCAGTTATGATTTATTACTTTAAATTGTTCATTCACATTTATTTTTTAATTTTATATTATAACTATTTTGATTTACATGACTATTTGTTGTTTCAATTCATACAAGTGCTACAACTTTATATTTATATTGTATTACTAAACTAATAAATATTTATGTTTAACTAACAACTTGTATATTTTACTTAATTATAATTTTAAATATATTTTTCAAAACCAGCACGAAATGACCCGTACAAATGCATGAGTATAGTGCTAGTTAAATACAAAAGAAAAAAAATTTAGGAAGTGTAAGTAAAGAGATGACGTTAATATAGATGATGTGATTTTGTTGTCGTTGAAGGTACCGGATTATTGAATTATTAGATTGTGATTATAATTCTTTTTACTTCTCTTTTAAGCTTGATGTATATCTCAGGTTTCATAATGCATAGGATAAAGTATCTTTAATCTGTGGAACGGGCTTTGGAGCCTTTGGGTTCTGAGAACTCTGACTTAAAGTACATATATAGAGCTTAAGGTTGAATTGGGCTTTTAAAAGATTGGGCGTACGAGTTTCGGAACAGAGTTGTCACTGGACAGTTCCATTGCTTCTTCTTGCTTGCAGCTTGCTGATATTATTGTTGGAAATTGAGATTTATAATCACCCCTTCATATTGCTAAGATATGTTTTGGTGAGAAGATATTATGCTACCCCCTCTTATGAAAACACACATATTTAACTTTAAGGCTGAGAAGAATCTCAAACTTAACTTTAAGGTCACATATTATTATTTTTCTCTAAAAACAAACATGATATAAGGTCAGAAATGAGATTTTTTCATAAAGTCAATTATATTTTCCTTATATTTTTCTAATTGACTACTTAGAATTGTATTCACATTTTTTAACAGGGATGACTTACTCCAAGAGTAAGTTTTTTAAATTTACTCCACATTTTAACTATCAATTTTAGAAAAATCCAATAGTTTGAATTAGTAAGGAGAAAAACTTGTCTAGAGACACCCATAACATATTACCTTTAGAGACATCCCATTGAACATTGACACATCATAAAATTGTGAGTCTCACTTCATTAATTCAACTTTAAGCTTTAATGGGAGAGAGAAGGGATAGCAAGAGAGAAAGGGGAAGAAAAAAAAAGAAATTGGATTAATAAAGTGAAGAAAAATATTTGTATATATATATATATATATATATATATATATACAAATATTTTTCTTCACTTTATTAATCCAATTTCTTTTTTTTTCTTCCCCTTTCTCTCTTGCTATCCCTTCTCTCTCCCATTAAAGCTTAAAGTTGAATTAATGAAGTGAGACTCACAATTTTATGATGTGTCAATGTTCAATGGGATGTCTCTAAAGGTAATATGTTATGGGTGTCTCTAGACAAGTTTTTCTCCTTACTAATTCAAACTATTGGATTTTTCTAAAATTGATAGTTAAAATGTGGAGTAAATTTAAAAAACTTACTCTTGGAGTAAGTCATCCCTGTTAAAAAATGTGAATACAATTCTAAGTAGTCAATTAGAAAAATATAAGGAAAATATAATTGACTTTATGAAAAAATCTCATTTCTGACCTTATATCATGTTTGTTTTTAGAGAAAAATAATAATATGTGACCTTAAAGTTAAGTTTGAGATTCTTCTCAGCCTTAAAGTTAAATATGTGTGTTTTCATAAGAGGGGGTAGCATAATATCTTCTCACCAAAACATATCTTAGCAATATGAAGGGGTGATTATAAATCTCAATTTCCAACAATAATATCAGCAAGCTGCAAGCAAGAAGAAGCAATGGAACTGTCCAGTGACAACTCTGTTCCGAAACTCGTACGCCCAATCTTTTAAAAGCCCAATTCAACCTTAAGCTCTATATATGTACTTTAAGTCAGAGTTCTCAGAACCCAAAGGCTCCAAAGCCCGTTCCACAGATTAAAGATACTTTATCCTATGCATTATGAAACCTGAGATATACATCAAGCTTAAAAGAGAAGTAAAAAGAATTATAATCACAATCTAATAATTCAATAATCCGGTACCTTCAACGACAACAAAATCACATCATCTATATTAACGTCATCTCTTTACTTACACTTCCTAAATTTTTTTTCTTTTGTATTTAACTAGCACTATACTCATGCATTTGTACGGGTCATTTCGTGCTGGTTTTGAAAAATATATTTAAAATTATAATTAAGTAAAATATACAAGTTGTTAGTTAAACATAAATATTTATTAGTTTAGTAATACAATATAAATATAAAGTTGTAGCACTTGTATGAATTGAAACAACAAATAGTCATGTAAATCAAAATAGTTATAATATAAAATTAAAAAATAAATGTGAATGAACAATTTAAAGTAATAAATCATAACTGACAAAACTAACATTTTTTATGTTGAATCTCAATAAATTAAACTTCAGGGACTTTGGATAATGAAGAGATTAGTGTGAAAGTTCACAACAACTAACAATGTGAAAAACAACAAAATTTAAGGAACATAAATGAATACACAAACAAAGTTTACAATATACATAACAACAAATTTACCATGGATTTGTAAATCATGATGGCACATTAGTTTTTGTATTTTGGATTTCAGACTTCAGTATTAAAGTACACCATCATTACATTTCAAGACGTACTTCTATATGATTTTTCGTATGGGTGGGTAAGTTTATATGGACGAGTTAACTTTGTCGGTGGAAGTGCTAAGAATTTGAGAAAGTACTTGAATAAAGTTATTTTGTGTGAACAAACTTATTTTATAATCTATTATTATGCATTAAGATCTTTTTGACAATAATTAAAAGAAAGCTATTATGTGAAAAAAAATTATATGATCTTAAAACTATTACAATAGTTCTTTCAAAAACCAATATTTTGAGTCTACGTCTTCTACTTGTTTTGTTTCTTCACGAATTCCATTTTAGTTGCACATATTATTGAATAAATTTACATAATTATTTAATAAACTAAGATAAAATGACTTTGTTGTTACCTAGTTAGTGGAAGCTTCAAAGATAGCTTATTCTCCTTAATATAATAATGGTCTAATTTAGCTGTCCTCGGTGGCTACAATAATCCAACATCAAAGTGATTGATTAGTTTTAGACATTGATGGTTAAGAGTAAACTTGAAAAGAGTCACTTGGCTTCACTTTTTATTAGTGTTGTGAGAACCAGACTAGACTTGACAATTCCACCAGTCTGATCGCTGACCGGACTTAAAAACAACTTCGATTTGCAGTCTTAACCAAATGAGGTTTGAACCGCTTTGAACTGGGGAAATTCCGGTCCAATTGTGTTAAACCTGGTTCAACCGCATTAACTTGGGAAGTAAACCGGAATGTTTAATTAAAAAAGATGAAGATATGTTAATTCAATATAATTATTAATTATATAAGACTTTATATATACAAATAATTATATTTTTCTAGATAATTATGTATACAGTTTAACTGTTAAAACCAGTTAAACTTAATACAGGACATCTTCCGGTTTAACATTTGGCTCGACTTTCTCAACATTGCTTATTATACATACATAAGATGATATAGTTAGTAATATCCTATTAATTAAAAAAATCATCAATAAATTTATATTTTATTATTATTTGATTCTAAAATAAGATTAGTATAAAAATACATATTATTATTATTTGACTCTAAAATAACTACAAACAATATGTTACGATTCATATTATTACTATTTTAATATTGCTATAGTAACATCATATTTTAATATTGTATAGGTAATCATATACCTTTTATTTTTAAATAGTTATCCTCATTTTTTTTGTAATTTTTTAATTTCATCCTTATGCATTAAAGTACACTCGTGTGAATAGATTTTTTAACAGTTTATAAATATAAAATTGTCAAAATCAATTCAACTAAAAATAAGATGAAAATTTGAAAAATCCAACAATGTATAAAATAAAGATAAAGATATTGATTGAGGAAAAACAAATTTAAAATTTTGTACTACTATTATTGTCCTATAATGGTCAATGATATATTGTGATTTATCCACAAGATATGAATTATAATATACATTTATTTATTTGATGAATATGAAATTAATTAACATATATGACCATTTAATTTAATTAACTAACTGTCTATAATAACATTTTTTAACTAAACCATAAAATTTGAACTATTTCTTTAAGACATTAAATATAATTATTTATTTATCAATATAATTATAATTGTGCATTAAGTTTCTAATGTTAAAGTAATCGTGTAATATGCTTAATTAATCACACACGTTATGAAATTCAATGAATTACAACAAATTATAGCTTAATGAATCAAAATATAAAAAAATTATCGGATAAAAAATTAATGAGTAGATATTACTCAATTAATAATCCACAAATTTATTAATTATAATACTACAAATTTATATTCCATTTTTGTAACTGATCCATAAATTCAAAGAAAAAATAGAATATAAAATGAAATGAAATATAAATATTCTGAAATTTATTATTTACGATTATGGAAATTTATATCCATAATGAGCATCACTTAAAATTATGGAATTATAAATAATTTAATCAAAATATAAATCAAATCAATTGATTATCACAATCAAATCAAATTGTTTTAATATTTTGATTGTCACATCCTATTAAAAATAAAAAACATCATCAAAAATCAAATCACAAAACTAATTGTGAGAACAATAATTTAATTTTTAGATAATGGAATAAAAGATATTCAAAGACAATCATGCCTCATAATTTTAGTTTCTAAAGTGTAACTAACAATTAATTAATTATATATAATGTCATTTTTGTAACTACTTGAAAAAAATTGAACTTTTATGTTTCTTTATGACATTATTATTTAATTATTTCTTTATCAATATAATTATACATTTGCATTAAATTTTTAATGTTAAAGTAACCATATAATACGCTCAATTAATCACACATGCTATAGAATTCAATGAATCAAGACAAATTACATGTTAACGGTTCCAAATTTAAACAAATTATCAGGAATAATTTAAAACATTAATGATTGGATATTAATAAATATTCTATAATTAGTTATAATTTTACGAATTTATGTTCCAATTCCAATTTTGTAATTGATCCATAAATTAAAACAAAATAGAATATAAATGAAATTAAATATAAATATATTTTGCGAATTAATTATTTACAATTATGCATACTTATATCCATAATGAACATTGCTTGAAATTAGTGAATCATAAATAATTTAATCAAAATATAAATCAAATCAATTAATTATCATAATCAAATAAAATTGTTTTAATATTTTGATTATTACATCTATTGAAGAGAAATTCAATGCGAAAACACAATAAAAAAATCAAATAACAAAATTATTTGTGGAGGACAATTATTTAATTTTTAGATAACAGAGCAAAATGCATTCAAAGACAATAATGCCTAATAATTACGGGTTTTAAAGTATATTACCAATTGATTAATTGTGTATAATGTCATTTTTTAAATGATCGAAAATATTTATACTTTTTTGTTTGTCTTTGACATAAAAAATTGAATTATTTAATTATTTCTTTATTAATATAATTATAACTATGCATTAAGTTTACATTGTTAAAGTAACTGTGTAATATGTTCAATTAATCACACAGCGACGTTATGAAATTCAATGAATCAAGATATATTATAGGTTAACTGTTCCAAATATACACAAATTATGATGAATGATATAAAACATTAATGAGTAAATATTACTCAATTAATATTCCACAAATTTATTAGTTATAATAATGCAAATTTATATTACATCTTTGTAACTGATCATAAATTCAAACAAAATAGGATATAAATGGAATTAAATGTTAATATTCCACAAATTTATTAGTTATAGAATAGAATATAAATTAAATTAAATTGTCTTCAGTGGTTGTGACTGATATGGTGATCACATTTACTATGATTAATTAGATAAAATATACATGTTTAACAATTAAACATGCCAAATTATTTATGATTAAAATTAAAAAGATTAAAGATTATTCTTACTAATTTAAGGTTGACACATTCAGATAGTGAAAGAAATAACTTCGAATGAAAAATGACAAACACATAATAAAAGTAAAGAACTATTCTTCTACACTCACATAATGAATGTAATGTCTAATCGTTGCGTTCTAGGATGTGAAGTTTTTATTCTGCAAATGTTGAAACAAAGAATATGGCCAATTCGTACTTACTACTTTAGAAAAATAAACACATAGGAAAAAATATTTTAACAAATATCATGTAAGGGAAAAATAATCAAATTCATTTATTGTGCACATGAGAATAGAATTGAAGATTTTAGTAAGATAAGCACACAAAGACATAAAACTAACCTATATAGATGCTCTAAGAGAGAGTAAAAGTGGAAATAAAGAGATAAGATGAGAAATAAATAAATTCATAATAACAAACAAACAAATACAATATTGTAACTTGTAACTAATTGTGTGTATATACATAAATGGAGATGAAGTACATAACATAGTTTTTGAGGATTTGGTCGTTGCTAAGGATGAAATTCTTGTAAATCAGACACTAAAGAAGATGATTATTGGAAGAAGAAATCTACAAAATAATGAAATCAATCATTCTACATATACAAAATAAACAAATCAATGAAATACTAAACAACAAAATCAAAGAAAAAAATAAGAATATATATACATAAATAACATATTCACAAAATAAGTACAAATCTACAATGATGAAGATTAAGTAGCAGTATACAGAAGTCGTCATATTAGGTTTAAACGAAATGAAGATTGACGAATGAAACATTGGGTTGTAGACATGTGAGAGAAGAATAGAGAAATATGAATAAGTAACAATATACAAAAGCCGTCATATTAGGTTTAAACGAAATGAAAATTGACGAATGAAACATTCGATTGTAGACATGAGAGAGAAGAAGAGATAAATATGAAACGAAAGGGGAGAGAAGAAGATGAATATATGAAATGATAATGGAGATAGAAGTAATTCACATGTGAAAAGAGATTCGATCGCCTTTATTGTGATATTTAATTTCTTCATATAATAAAAAACAAATGCATCCATTAATCATTAGTATTAAAATGTACAATGTACAGAAAGGGAATATACAATGTTAAAAGGTACATATGATTAACATAGACATATTTTGGAGGGAAAGTTTTGATTAAGAGATTGAAACATGTCATAAGAGACCTTTTTTGATTGAAAGATTGACACATATCATGAGAGACCTTTTTTTGTTATATAGATAATAGATAGATAAAAAACGAATGTGTCTATTAATCATTAGAATTAAAATGTACAGTATACAAAAAGGGAAGATACAATGTTGAAAGGTACATAATGATTAACATAGACATGTTTTGGAGGGAAAGTTTTGATTGAGAGACTAACATGTGTCATGAGGGGCTTGAGAGATTGTCACATATCATGAGAGACTTTTTTTGTTATATAAGTAATATATGAGTGTTGCGCCCCGATTTTTGGCTACATGACCTCTTTAGGAGACGCCACCACGTCTTTTGCGATTAAAACGTGAAAAACTCAATTTAAGCCCAAATTAGGATAAAATGATCTTTTATATCAGAGTTTGAGTTCGAGAGTCAATTACGGATCGATGAAAGTATTAGCACCTCGTCTGACCGTAATTAAACGGTACCCTAACTAATTGCATGAACTAAATACCCTTGATTTATTTCAATTAAATTGTTTAAACCAAATTTTTAGTTTTTAAGTTTTGTGTGGACAAGAGTTTACCTTCTACATATCCCTAGGTGCAATAGGGATATCAAGATTACGTAGTTCTGGTTTTAAAAATGGTAACTTGGATTAATTTAAAATTAAAAATTGTTTGAATTTAATCGAAGTGAAATTAATAGACAAAGAATCAACATTGATTGCTTACACTCTTCCCACTTCGATAGATAGCAGAAACAGTACAAATGACCGCGACCGATTCTAGGCTTGGAGGGATGAGAAAGATGCAATACGAGTTGTAACTTTGCTATTGAATCCCAAAATAATTAAAATGTCTATTATTACTAATTTTTAACGTAAAGCTTAGAAATTTGTTTGAGTTTAATCAAAGTGAAATTAATAGACGAACAGTCAACATTGATTACTTACCCCTTCTCACTTCAATAGATAGCAGAAATAGTATAAGTGACGCAACCAATTCTCAGCTCGAAATGAGAAGAAATATAAAATACGAGTTGTAATCTCACTATTGAATTCCTATTAAAATGTTTTATTTGTCTGAGACAAAATGTTTAATTTTATAATAAAATTTATTTCAATTGCTTAACATAAAAAATGTGAGTTACCTGAGTAGATGATTTCAAATATTAGGTACAATAATATGGCAAAACAAGTATATCAATCTATTAAAAGGGTTATAATAATAAAGTGACATAAGAAAAATAAATGAAAATAATTAAAATAATGAATGAATAAACAAAGGAATGAGTAAATGGGTAACATCCTGTTACCTTTCTCCAGCAACAAAAGAAAGAGCCAAAGGGATAGAAATCCCTAGACTACCAATTTTATGCGGCGACAACCCGAAGGAAACGGTGGAAACCGCTTGACCTCCATCCGCAAACGGTAAATGATCTTCCTCTCTTCCTTCTTCCGTTCTCTGTAAGTCAGTCCAGGCGGGGATCCTTGTCGTGGCAGATGGCGAGGCACCGATGAGGAGCACATCGATCTTCGCGGCCTTGATTTATAATTTAAGGATATGAATCTGAATGATGTTACAGAGTATGAATTGTTCCCCTTTTCTGGGATGAACTTAGTGTAATGCTTTTTATTGTGTATTTTTGGATGTTTGGGGATATGCTTTCTCACTATCTTTTGGTTGGTTGATAGATAAGTATATATGGATCATTTGTGAATGAGGTGAATGATGATATGTGTTTTTGTTGAGAATGGGAATGATTTTTTTCTATTTGTTATGCTTTGAAGAAGATGAGGATTGAGTTAGAGATGGAGATTGAGAGATAATGAGGTTGTTAAGGTAGAGAGAAAAAAGTTTTTAGACATGGTCTTCGTATTTTATTAACCCATGCTCCTTTGTTGCCAAAGAAAAAAAAAGGTTGTAGGCATTCACAACAAAATTAATTAATAATTACTTACTAAGTTACTTGCTTTACACATAAAAGTTATCTGTATTTTTATAAAAAACACATACGTCAAATTTTAATAAATGGATTGATATTAGGTAGCTCGCTTTTTGTACATCCACTTATATGAGGTGATGCATGACCAATAGAAACAACGTATAACACAAAATAAGTGAAGAATAAGACACAACAGCATCTTACCAGTCATCACTGACGTAATAGAATAAGAATAAAATTCCAACTTCATATTTCATATTCAAAGAATGAGAATATATAAGCATGTTTTTTTCATTTCGCCTCATATAACATTATTATAGCAGGAATAAACAAGAGGTGACCCATGCCGTGATGTCACCAGCAGTGCAAAGTGCAAACAACACTGACCCATAATTCGTTTAAAATTGTTATCTCTTAGTGTAACTTGAATTATCATAAGGCCAATAACGGGTTAGGAAGACCAACTTCAGAGGTCATTATACACATTCCAAATGATTTTCCCCCTGGTATGTATCTTTAGTTTTACACCATTTGAATGTGGCATTTATTTCCTTGCATGATCTTGATTCAATTGCAAAACAAATGCTCGCAATCGTTAACTGAGAAACATCAGTTAATAGTTCTGAATTTGCCATCCGTTATTAGAATAGCTTCCCTTCGTGACAATTCACGTGGGACGACTGGACTTTATTTAAAAAAGAAGCAAATCCTATATTTAATTAGTGCAAGGTGATGGATCAATTATGAGCAAATTTAAAATGAAAAATAAATGAATTTTCAACATCTCAATTTGAGTATAACCCGACGGTGAACGTTAGAACCGTTGGAAATTGCCCACAGTGATTGAGACGATTTAAATTGAGCACGTGATGTCTTCCCAATACTAAAGATGATTGTTGGTTAGGAAGTTAGGAATTAAATAGTCATGTTTATGTTACTTATTTGTTTTACAAGTTTTTTTCTTTTCTTTTCTGATCTCTTGTATAAATAAGTGTTCACTTTTTTCATTCGATTCAATAATGAGAATATTATTTATTCATTTCTCATTCTCTCTTGTTTCATCAAGAAAATTAGTCGGTGCATCCTACCATTTTAACACCCTACTTTACCCAACACAGTCACATTGATTGCTACTCTTGTCATATTGAACAATGGAGAATGTGATCACCAAACCTTATCACCCCACTCATTCAAACTCCTAATTTCTTCATCACCTGTTTTTAAATTTTAGGAGTATCTTTTTATAGCATAATATATGTTTGTAGGAATAGTGAAAACTGTGCAGCTATACACAGAAGTTTGAACACATGTCCTTACATTTGTCCCACAATTTTACTAATTAAGTTGATTCTTAAGGACATGTTTAAGATTGTGTCAAGATATGATTTCACATTATTTGATTCAGGTTTAATTATGTAACTGTGCTAGGATTTAACTTGCAATTACAGTACGTATTATTACATGATATTTGTACTAATCTTAGAATATAACTACAATTACATATACATTATTTTTCTGTAATTGTATATGTGATTTTAGAAGGAAAAAACATAAACTAACTAAAGCTACTTATAATGATTATTTTTATAAATGAATAACAGGTAAAATATAACAAACTTAATATTTTTATTCAAATCTTAAGACAGGGCAAATTGATGCTTAATTTAACGATGCTCATATTTCTGCAATATGCACAATTTACTATTGCAAACATTTCTTAATCTTATAGTAAAGAGCGCAGCTATCAATACGATATAAACTATCCCATACATACATTGTTACATTATTCATTGTAATTCAAAAGTTATAATCTCACTTCCTCTTTGGCAAAGTCAATGAAGATATGACTTTGGCTGAGGCAACCTTCTTCGCTAGAACTTTCCACCTTGGATCATCTTTCCTTTTCTCTTGCTGCATTTTATATTGAATTTGCCTGCAACATTTTCCCAAAACAACAAAGTTAATTTTTGAGAACGCATAAATTTTTATGTACAATATAGCAAGTAAATAGGACAAGACAATCATAATAAGAAAGACAATAAGTGCACTAAAAGTTAGATTAGCCAACTTGGAGATTGGAGATTAAGCACGTGAATGAGTAGTAATATTCATTTTGATTTGGTGAATAAATGGAAATAGTTGCTCTTTTTGTCTAATATTCTAATTAGACATGTAATAAGACTGATATAGACAGGGCCACCTACTTTGCTATGCTTTTCCTTTCCCAATAATAAAGAAGAAACTATATACCATCGATCAATGCTTTTAAAAAGGGATCTACCACTGATGCGCACATGTTGGGCATGTTTTCTTGGCCCATGCACCACAAAGTTGAATATACCATGTCGGTCCCCATATACTTGATGAATTGTGTCAGTGCTTGTGTGGTTTGTGACACAAAATTTTGCACAAGATAATTATTTTCGAAAGAGAAGTGTTATTTTAACATTTCATATTTTTCGATTTCTTTAATAACAAATTAATTTATTTTTATCTCTCATCTTTTATTTCTGTATATATTTCATAAAACTCATCAGAAAATCGCATTACATGTGAAATTTATCCATAGTTTATTAAAATAACATTTTTATGTTGCTAAGAAAAGAAATGAGCTATTTTACACTTTTTCGGTCATTTCTTAGAATCCGGATCCTCTCATGTGATGACAAAAACTTTTTTTAACTTTAAAAAAAATAGTAAAATCTATCATGTATTTTATATTTTAATATTAGACTCTCCAGTACTAAAGATGAATCAGACCCTATTTCTTAACTGAAAATCATCTTCTATAGATGGTACTGAAGAATTCTAGTCCATTTCTTAACCCCAAAAAAAAATGTCAAGCTTGCCATAAAAAATTGATTATAACAACCACGACATCAGCAAAAAAATATATTACATAGTCCACGCCTGATGATCCAAACTAAATTTCTATCATTTATTTAAAATAAACCTATTCAATTTTAAGTCATTGAAATTTCATGAATGAGAATTTGGTTAAAACTGATTATAAAATTTTTGTTTATAATCAGCCATGATTAGGACATGACCATCGAACAGGTTATGTGGTTGACAGATTTTCTTCATTAACATAGAGGTAAGTACTTCAATTTACTTGTATTTTGAATAATAAAGATATTATTTTATTATACTTAAAATGATAGATATATATTACATATTAAATTTTCTTTAATTTTTTAAGGATTTATCTCTCTATTAATAAAGATGTCATACTAGTTAAGAATGAAACTTCTAACAACTATGATGGGCCCTGTACAAAGATGTGTCCTGGCCAGCTAGGGGACGTAACAAGCAAATAGCAATTTATGAAGACCTCAAATTCAATATATAATGACGTAACCGGACACTTATTTTCAATGTGATGACTACAAGTCAGATATTTTAATACTACAACCTGATGAAAATAATTGAAAGTGACTATACTCTCTTGGCCAACCACTACATTTTTGTCTAGAGTATTATAAACCAATTAACAATTAATTCGATGGTTCCTTATCAAAATAAAAGGTGGAACTTTCTTGCTAAACATTCACCCAGCACACATATTATATAACAATTTGAACTGAAATTCTCAACCTCACTATGGCTTATCCTATTTATTAAAAATATAACACTAATCATATATGTCATAACTAAGTTATAACATATATATTAACATGCCTACCTCGTGACATTTTTTCCTTCTTTTTTTTAGCAATATTGTTAAGTGTAGTATTGTATATGTTGCATTTAAGACAATGAAATGAATTAATAAACTAATTTACCTGCATAGAGGAACCTTGCAAGAATCTGTTTGTTGACAAATATAGGAATGAAGTTTGAAGAGCTGCCACATTCGCTTGCATCGCAAGCACCTTCCACTAATTCTCCTCTTACACGTGGCAAAGTGGCGGATCAAGAGCTGAAGACCTTGACACGTGGAGAACTTGGTGCAAGGTTTCATCTTCTCTTTCTTGATCTCCACGTGGCACGGTCCAACATCAGTGCAACCCTCGGTGCATATGTGCTCCAAACATTCCATGGCTTCCCCTAGTTCCATATATAGCCCCTGCTCCTTTCTCTGCCTCCTTGAATTCTCTTTCCTCTAAACATTTACAAATGATACAGTTACGAATGATTCGGGTCAATATTTAATCTCACATTTAATGTAATTTTAAGCAATTTGTTTTCAGATTTATTATGTATCAAATGATTATATAAGTATTTTTTAGCCGAACAAATAATACACCAAATCATTTATCATTCATATATTAATTATAATCCTTTAAATATTAACTATGATGGACTCACAGAAGTAATATTCAAACCGTCGAACATCCATTTTAAACTCTCTTTTTTCTGCAATAAAGGTCATAACTTTAATAAAGATGTGTTGTATCAAATAGTCCAACATTTTATTTCCATTAGAAGAAATGTAATTAAAGAGAATCAAATTACAACATATAAATATTACGAAAAAGTGTAACATTTTGATTCTATAAAATAGGTAACCACCGCAACTGGTTCTCTAATTTTAATTATGAATAATTAGATTGATGATTACCGTTTGGTGTTCATCCATTAAGCGAAGGATTTCGAGTTCGAGCCAGGGATCGTTTCGGTTGAGGAATTTCCATCCTTCAGTTTTCTCTACAGCTTTAAAATGATTGGTAAGGAGCTTCATACAGTTGAGGCGGAGATCCGGTGCGTCGCAGAGCCTGGCAAGTTGAAACATGTCCACCACGTTCTCGACGGTCAACCGTTGAGTCAAACCTTTGATACACATCTGCTTCAGCTGCGGCACCATATACACGTGCGACAATGTTAACAGGTGCATCCCATACTCCTCCATTTCTTCCTCACTACACCTGCAGGGTCATCTTCGTCATTCCACAATATCATAAAAGTGGAATTGTTCCATGCTTTAAAAATTTGCCATTGCAGTTATATTATATTTAAAATAAAGAAAATTGTG
Organism: Lupinus angustifolius; assembly: GCF_001865875.1. Classification (NCBI taxonomy): domain Eukaryota; kingdom Viridiplantae; phylum Streptophyta; class Magnoliopsida; order Fabales; family Fabaceae; genus Lupinus; species Lupinus angustifolius. The sequence continues at coordinate 15,155,480 of NC_032020.1, read as the reverse complement.
GATAGTATTACAATAAACGAAAGTTAAAGCCATGGAAGCTACTAAAGATGAAGAAACTAACCTGGAAGTGTAGTGGAAAGTGACGAAGGCGGTAACGGCGTTACAAGGGACGCCGTTAATTTGGATGACTCTTTCGGAGCTTCGATGTTTGCATGGTCGGTCTATGATGTTTTTCCAAACCGGGGACACCGAAGCCTTTAGGACAAAAAAGAAAGGGAAAAAACGTAAGTAAACTAATAGGGAGATTGAATTATAAATTTATTGTAAAACAAAAAAGAATGTTGTTTAGAATTTGAAGACAAACCAGAATGGTTGAGTGGGCTGGAATGCGTGTTCCACCGGAAGTGTGTATAAATACATCTGGTTCATGTAAGAATTGGGTGGTGTGGTAGCCAATGGGTATCATTTGTGCACCCATTGGTGAAGCTGATAGAGTGGGAGAAGTTAATTGTGAAGGAAGGTGTTAAGGAGTGAGGATATGTATATGAGATTGAATAAAGGGTTATGTATATATAGAAATGTGTAGAGTCGAAAGGTGTGATAGAATATTGTAGGATATGAGTGTTTAAAACTAAATCTCTTTTTCATTTATTTTAAGATGCGTATATAAATAAAATAAAATAAGGAATAAATATATGCAATATTAATGATGATGTGCAAAATTTGATATACAAGTAACAAAACTCATGGCTATTGCTACAATAATACATAAGAAATATATGGAATCTTTGGCAGCTTCTAATCAGTGCAGTTTCATTATGGCCACTTGGCCAGACACATATATGATCATTGCTTGAGGAGTGTTTCATTCTATGGGCATAAAAAATAATTAAAAAAGAGTAAGGTAGATATGCAAAAGGCATATGATAGATTTAGTTGGGAATTATTTGGAGAGGCCTTGCATAAAGTTGGGATTTAAGGAAAGTTTGTAAGCAGATGATGAATTGCATTTCATGGCTTTTCTGCTCTTTAATTGGAATAAAATGGATTACTTTCAAGCCCTGATCTGGTTACTATTAAAAATAAACTTTTGGAACATTCAGTTTTCAGTTGGGAGTTATTTTAAAGGGTTCACATAAAAATAGAAGAAAATACACATTATTCAATTTCAGATTAAAAGAATTATATAATATTTTTATAAATAAAAAGAAAAATTATTATAAAATCTATGATATTATACCTTGTTTATTTATGAAAAATATATATTATACTCTTCTAGTCAAGTAGTATATAATAAATATACCACTTCTTTGACCTTTGGCTTTGCATCAAACACGTGGAAAAGTTTATATTGGATAGGAATTCAGGTAGTTTTGCCTCAAAATTGCATAGATCGACATCATGCTGATATAGTAATTAATATGAAGGTTGGGCACTTATGTATCATGGCTTGGTCCATATGGCTTATGAAGAGGAAGGTATCTTTTCAAATGAAGCCAAATTTTCTATAGTAAAAGTTTTTCATGTTTCTGTATCAATATAATCATATTTTGTCAAATACTTAAATGTGTTAGTAGGATAATTAATAAGAAATTAAATAATATATGTTATTTATTATTAGGTAAAATCTTATTGGATTGATATAAATACATAAAAAAAATTTGATATAGAGGATTTGAGTTCTTTTCAATTATACTATTCTAATTTAAAAAAATCCAAATTGGTAAAAGATGGGTTCATCTCTCATTCATTATTTCCTTCATATCCAACCCACGAGAGGGTTGAGACAAGTAGCTCGTCGAATCTCGATTGGCGAAGGCCTTGAAAAGTAAAGAACAATCAGCCCATAACAAAATTGCTGATGAATGGAGAATCTGGTTCATGGTTTAATCCAAATTGCATCTTATGACAAAAAACAAAAGCCCAAGTCGGATCCACACTGCTCAATAACCCATAGTATCATCAGCTTGTTGTCCACGGTACTTATATGACAAAAAATATTATATGATTTAAGTTGACATTGATAAAAGATTATATATTCTTTAAGCATAAAAGTAGTATAGTGTTTTGTAAAAATAACCGGTTTTATTATGCATGCCTTTGCACGGGCTACTAGTAAAATAAAAATGAGAAATAAAAAATTGTCAGAGTAATATTATAAAGTCATTCATTTTGGAAAATTGAATTAATTTACATATTCATAATGATAAAACTAAGACATTTGATTGAAATTTACCATCTTGATTCAATTTCTACTAAGTAAGGACCAGTCCCAGGTTTGATGATGTTCATCTTCTGCATAATTTAAGCAAGGCAAGGTACACATGTTGAGAATCTCTAAAAACTATTATAGTTTATTGTCAAACTCTACAGTCAAAGAAACGATGGAAACTTTGAGATCTCATCAAAGTCACGATGATTGGTAAAAATAGTCAAAAAGTAACTAATGTTTGTGGCTCCATACAAGCACAACTCCCCAAAAATGGTGTCATTCTGAAGGGTGAGGACTAGAGTTAGAGAAATTGTTCTTGCCTTACCCACTTGTTTATAGTAAAAAAGTGATCAATTTTAAACACTTTGATAAGGATTTTACCACAATATGAATTTAATTAAAATGATGCATGTAAGTTCGTCGGTAATTAGGCATCTCTAATCACTTCCTTCAGGGTGATTAAAAAAACTCAAATGATTAAAGAGACCACTTTCTCTGTTATTCATGTATACTTTTTACCTTCTTAGTTTATTATGCTTTATGTTTTTCTAAAGGTGAAACTTAGGATGTTTCTCCAAAAATTCCAAAATGATGGAACATGTAACCACAATGGTTGCTTTAACTTTAAACTATACAAAGTGTCTCCAAACCACACATTAATCAATCAATCCAAACATGTCACTATTTACGGTCTAATACTCCATTTTATCAATCCACAATTTTATATAAATTAAAATTAAATCATGATTAGTTAAAAAAAGAAAAAAAGACATATTATAGTCTTTCTAATCTTACCTTACCAGTAAAAACATAAAGATAGCACATGGGGTTGTACCCAGTTTCTACATTGTTTTGTCTAATTAGTTAACAGTTATTTCGGTCGTTGAACTTTTTCGATTACTCCAATACACATCCTTCTATCATAGCTTGATTGGTGGGATAAGAAGATTTCGTTTTATTCTCGATTAGATTTTCTATTTATTGAACTTTACCTTCACTTTCTTCCAAGGTCTTAGTCAACACTGTGTATTTGTGTGTCAGCGCATGTGTCGGTCACAGAAACAAGAGAAAAAGATAGATACAAGCTCAACGTAGAAATATTGAACATATAAATAATTGTATATTATAGGAGTACATATACATATCAACTCTTCTGCACCTGTTTTCTCTTTGACCAAGGAAATTCTTCAACAGATTTTGTTCCTAAAGTTTACCAGGCTGAGGTTGTAATAATCATGGAAGGGGTCGAGTACTAGAGCCATTCAGAAAAACCCAAAGTGAAGAAAAGATTAAAAAAAAGACAAATACTAGAAAACAATGTAAAAAAAAGAAAATGAAATGAATGGAGGAAGGAAATCCTAGGAAACATAAATGTCCTAGCTAGAGAAATGACCATGGTTGATTAATAGGGTCATTATTTTTTCCACTTCCTTCAATTTGTTTTCTACTAGTTCCTTCTTCTTTTAAATACTATTTGGTATTAATGGACCAGCCTGCAAAGACAGTTGCAAGATGGGTCATAATCAGCAACGAGAACCTTTCCTACAGCTAAGTGCACCAGCAGCAGTTGTTATGGACCCCACAAGTGAAGATGGCCTTGCACTTAAGCTTGAAGCCCTTGCATAGATTGATGAAGCTCCAGCACCTGATGGTGTAAAAAAGGCACCATTTACTAGCAAATCCCCTTCTGACCTCCAATTCCACTCTTTCCATTCATTCTCTGGTGCATCCTCATGCTTTGTCACCTAATTCACATAACATAATTAAACATCTTAGTATCACAATTAGGAAAACATAACTTTAACAATAAGTGTGTTTATTTCTACTCCTATTTAGTGATGAGTACCTCTTTGCTGAATCTGTCATTGGGTGCAACAAACCTATTGCCTTGGCTATTGATGGTTGGATTAGCACTTCCACCAATGGCATACATTTCCCAGTGGGTATAGTCATTGTTCACCACATGGAAATATCCATGCCTACACCTGCAACAATCACATATGTTTTTCAAATTTTAGCACTAGAGGTCCCACATAGTAATTAAGAGTATTGACAAAGTGACACACACTCAGCCCCATGCACATGCTTTCATTTCTATACATCCCTTTCACTTTCACTTTACTCCTCTTTTTCCTTTTTGTGTTTCTTTTCTTGGTGTGTATGTACAAATTATCGTAAGAATTGGAAAACTTGTAGTGTCACTTTTATTTAACTTTTTAAAGGCTCTGAGCTATGAGTTGGAAATAGGAAACAATAATTTACTTCACTTCATAACTTTACCTTGGCATCCTTTGAACTAGACCTTCTCCAAAGTGATTGAAAGCTATTGTGACCTGCATGTTTTTGTCTTGAGTATATGTATCACTGTGACCCAATAACATGACTTTGTCATGGTGTGTCATGTAATTGTTGGATATTGTAATAGCTGTGGATCCATGAATAGCATCAATTAACCCATCATTGCAATTAGACAAAGAACAATGGTCTACCCATATGTGACTTCCTCCAAAGATGGAAACACCATCACCATCCGATATGGTCCTCCACCCATAGTGCTGTGGGGAGTCCCTCACCATAGCATTACCACCTTGCTTACAATCATGTATATTAATCCCATGGACTATAACATTTGTTACATATTGTATAGTAATGCATGGACCACCAGCAATGTGAACACTAGCACCTCTTCCATCAATTGTCTTGAATGAATTCATTATGAGCTCTTCCTTTAGCTTAATCACCATGTCCCTTGCAAATATGATCCATAATGGCTCATCTTGAATCACAGCATAACGAAGTGTCCCTGGCTTTGGGGTCACAGGGTCATCATCACCTGAGTCAGTGACCACATATATCTTACCATCCCTTCCACCCACTGCATTTTTGCCAAACCCAATTGCACAATCTGCTAGCCTTTGCCTGTTATTTTCCCAGTTAGGGTCACACCTCCAACAATCATCAATGGGGTTTCCTGTCCCACATGAAAGGTACCCCAAGTTCCTCCTAGCCATAGAGGCATTGATTTCCCTGCACAAAAATAAAATAAGTAAACATATATGAAGTGGTTGTGGCTAGAATAAAATTGACCCCCTTAGATAATATTTGTGGCTAGTCCAAAAAAATATTCACGTTGGTATAATTTGGAAACATGAGCTAGGAAATGAAAAATGTGAACCTAATGAATTGCATTAACATAATGCATATAATAGCTAGCATAATATTATATTTATTATATATAATGTACATTTAGTTAATATGGAGAAGTGGTGTGACATTATACCTGTTCACCTCTTGTGACACCAATTCAGGGTCCTGAAGTGGGGAAGAGGAAATGAGTGTGGTTAAGGTGAGGAGAGAGAAGAGGAAGAAGAACAAAGAGAGTGAAGTGGTCATGTTTGCAAGTGATAGGAGAGAGAGAGAAGAGATGAGGAAAATGTACGTAGGAGGGGGTCTATATAAAGGGATTAAAGCCGGGTTAAATGGCGTGATTAAACTGAACATGTAGGACCTAAATGCTTCGTGATTTCTGGTTTCACGGGATACCAATTGGGTAGTTTGGTCCGTTAAGCAAGGCCTAAATCATGACTGTGATGGTCCAAAGTCCAAACAATCTTATTCACATATTGTTTTACTGCAGAGTAATGTTGATTTTCACTACAACTTACATATACTTCATTCTTGAACTGAGTATACCATTTTGTTTAGCTAAACAGAAATTTTAGACTGTGATTATATAGATTTCATACAAAATTTTACAACTTGTTCTGGACCTAATATGCAAAAGTCTTGATATGAGAAATTATTATATGGTTTGTGATAAGTGATACCAAATATACCCACCTAATTGATTATACAGTTTCCAATTAAATTGATATGTATATATACTTATAAAACTCATTCTGGAGACGTTTTCAACAAAATGCTTCTCTTGCCACATTAACATGCCTAAACGTTCTTATCCATAAAAAATGTAACTAAACGTTGATGAGAATAACCAAATTTAGCAGTATCACTACGGAATGTGTAATGGCCACTGTGATTAACCTTACTCTACTCAATAATTTGCTACTAAAAATAAAGCTTCATTAATGCAGTGATCACGTAATGAAGTAATGGGCACTTCACGCGGTTAATTAATTTAATTAGTTTATATATATAGGCCGAGGAGGTAAATTTGTTCTCTTCACATTTGATACATTTTCTTGGCAGAAAATTCTTTTACTTTGACTTTGTTTTATATAAACGGTCGAGTGAAAAGTTAAAATGTTACGTGGTGGAAGATATTGACTTAATTGCTCCGATGGGTCCATCTCTTGCATTAATTCAGGAGGCATCTTAGAAAATCTTGAGCTTGATATCCATATAATCCTGCATTTTTAATTGTCATATTGGAGAAGCTCATTCTTGAAGAATACAATGTAAGGCGGAAAAAAGACCATCTCGAAAAATTATTAATTAATTTGAATGATAAAAGAGTTATTAAAAATCACAATATAGGCTACTCTTAAAGTTATACCCAAATAATTACTTAAGAATAAATCTGCCAAGTGAGACACCACGTCTTGAACCAAAATCTTAAGGTATTAATTCTATGGATCTTTCACTCTTATAAACTCTTTCATTCCTCCCCGCATATCCAATGTGGGACTTCAATAAACCCAACAGGGGCCAATCTTACCTTTAATGACAACTCACTGATTCTTTGTGCTGGAGTTCGAATATTAGAGGTTTTCGTCGTGATAAGTCGATATTACCATCATTCTATCACGATAAGTTACTTATCTGGACCTAAGTAAGGTTTCATCTAAACCCCATCCACAATACTTACCATCAAGAGAGTAAATTTAAATATTTTTTATTTGAATATTAAATCAAAGTTGAATATTTTCTTTAAGTTGCTTTTTCAAATTTTCTTCAACAATTTACATCACATAATTGTTTTTCCAGAAGGCATATATGTAAGATGATTCATGATAGGATTAGCAGGCACTTAAAGAAGGGAATGTACGCTGTATAAGAATACGATCAGAACATACACCGACACCAAAAAGTACCAAAGTGTGTATAACACCCCATGGATTTTTGTTTGTTATGGATTATTTCATCAAATCATTCCTCTCTCACATGCTTGCTGTTAAGCAATTAGGTTGATACCAATGGCATACATTTCCCAGTGGGTATAGTCATTGTTCACCACATGGAAATATCCATGCCTACACCTGCAACAATCACATATGTTTTTCAAATTTTAGCACTAGAGGTCCCACATAGTAATTAAGAGTATTGACAAAGTGACACACACTCAGCCCCATGCACATGCTTTCATTTCTATACATCCCTTTCACTTTCACTTTACTCCTCTTTTTCCTTTTTGTGTTTCTTTTCTTGGTGTGTATGTACAAATTATCGTAAGAATTGGAAAACTTGTAGTGTCACTTTTATTTAACTTTTTAAAGGCTCTGAGCTATGAGTTGGAAATAGGAAACAATAATTTACTTCACTTCATAACTTTACCTTGGCATCCTTTGAACTAGACCTTCTCCAAAGTGATTGAAAGCTATTGTGACCTGCATGTTTTTGTCTTGAGTATATGTATCACTGTGACCCAATAACATGACTTTGTCATGGTGTGTCATGTAATTGTTGGATATTGTAATAGCTGTGGATCCATGAATAGCATCAATTAACCCATCATTGCAATTAGACAAAGAACAATGGTCTACCCATATGTGACTTCCTCCAAAGATGGAAACACCATCACCATCCGATATGGTCCTCCACCCATAGTGCTGTGGGGAGTCCCTCACCATAGCATTACCACCTTGCTTACAATCATGTATATTAATCCCATGGACTATAACATTTGTTACATATTGTATAGTAATGCATGGACCACCAGCAATGTGAACACTAGCACCTCTTCCATCAATTGTCTTGAATGAATTCATTATGAGCTCTTCCTTTAGCTTAATCACCATGTCCCTTGCAAATATGATCCATAATGGCTCATCTTGAATCACAGCATAACGAAGTGTCCCTGGCTTTGGGGTCACAGGGTCATCATCACCTGAGTCAGTGACCACATATATCTTACCATCCCTTCCACCCACTGCATTTTTGCCAAACCCAATTGCACAATCTGCTAGCCTTTGCCTGTTATTTTCCCAGTTAGGGTCACACCTCCAACAATCATCAATGGGGTTTCCTGTCCCACATGAAAGGTACCCCAAGTTCCTCCTAGCCATAGAGGCATTGATTTCCCTGCACAAAAATAAAATAAGTAAACATATATGAAGTGGTTGTGGCTAGAATAAAATTGACCCCCTTAGATAATATTTGTGGCTAGTCCAAAAAAATATTCACGTTGGTATAATTTGGAAACATGAGCTAGGAAATGAAAAATGTGAACCTAATGAATTGCATTAACATAATGCATATAATAGCTAGCATAATATTATATTTATTATATATAATGTACATTTAGTTAATATGGAGAAGTGGTGTGACATTATACCTGTTCACCTCTTGTGACACCAATTCAGGGTCCTGAAGTGGGGAAGAGGAAATGAGTGTGGTTAAGGTGAGGAGAGAGAAGAGGAAGAAGAACAAAGAGAGTGAAGTGGTCATGTTTGCAAGTGATAGGAGAGAGAGAGAAGAGATGAGGAAAATGTACGTAGGAGGGGGTCTATATAAAGGGATTAAAGCCGGGTTAAATGGCGTGATTAAACTGAACATGTAGGACCTAAATGCTTCGTGATTTCTGGTTTCACGGGATACCAATTGGGTAGTTTGGTCCGTTAAGCAAGGCCTAAATCATGACTGTGATGGTCCAAAGTCCAAACAATCTTATTCACATATTGTTTTACTGCAGAGTAATGTTGATTTTCACTACAACTTACATATACTTCATTCTTGAACTGAGTATACCATTTTGTTTAGCTAAACAGAAATTTTAGACTGTGATTATATAGATTTCATACAAAATTTTACAACTTGTTCTGGACCTAATATGCAAAAGTCTTGATATGAGAAATTATTATATGGTTTGTGATAAGTGATACCAAATATACCCACCTAATTGATTATACAGTTTCCAATTAAATTGATATGTATATATACTTATAAAACTCATTCTGGAGACGTTTTCAACAAAATGCTTCTCTTGCCACATTAACATGCCTAAACGTTCTTATCCATAAAAAATGTAACTAAACGTTGATGAGAATAACCAAATTTAGCAGTATCACTACGGAATGTGTAATGGCCACTGTGATTAACCTTACTCTACTCAATAATTTGCTACTAAAAATAAAGCTTCATTAATGCAGTGATCACGTAATGAAGTAATGGGCACTTCACGCGGTTAATTAATTTAATTAGTTTATATATATAGGCCGAGGAGGTAAATTTGTTCTCTTCACATTTGATACATTTTCTTGGCAGAAAATTCTTTTACTTTGACTTTGTTTTATATAAACGGTCGAGTGAAAAGTTAAAATGTTACGTGGTGGAAGATATTGACTTAATTGCTCCGATGGGTCCATCTCTTGCATTAATTCAGGAGGCATCTTAGAAAATCTTGAGCTTGATATCCATATAATCCTGCATTTTTAATTGTCATATTGGAGAAGCTCATTCTTGAAGAATACAATGTAAGGCGGAAAAAAGACCATCTCGAAAAATTATTAATTAATTTGAATGATAAAAGAGTTATTAAAAATCACAATATAGGCTACTCTTAAAGTTATACCCAAATAATTACTTAAGAATAAATCTGCCAAGTGAGACACCACGTCTTGAACCAAAATCTTAAGGTATTAATTCTATGGATCTTTCACTCTTATAAACTCTTTCATTCCTCCCCGCATATCCAATGTGGGACTTCAATAAACCCAACAGGGGCCAATCTTACCTTTAATGACAACTCACTGATTCTTTGTGCTGGAGTTCGAATATTAGAGGTTTTCGTCGTGATAAGTCGATATTACCATCATTCTATCACGATAAGTTACTTATCTGGACCTAAGTAAGGTTTCATCTAAACCCCATCCACAATACTTACCATCAAGAGAGTAAATTTAAATATTTTTTATTTGAATATTAAATCAAAGTTGAATATTTTCTTTAAGTTGCTTTTTCAAATTTTCTTCAACAATTTACATCACATAATTGTTTTTCCAGAAGGCATATATGTAAGATGATTCATGATAGGATTAGCAGGCACTTAAAGAAGGGAATGTACGCTGTATAAGAATACGATCAGAACATACACCGACACCAAAAAGTACCAAAGTGTGTATAACACCCCATGGATTTTTGTTTGTTATGGATTATTTCATCAAATCATTCCTCTCTCACATGCTTGCTGTTAAGCAATTAGGTTGATGATCTCATCATATAAAGGAAAAACATGACTATTTAACGTGCTTTCGACTTTAGTAATTATAGGAATCTATATTGATACTGTGATAACGACGCTTACAAAGACATTAAGAGAAAACTTTATCTCCGGATAGCTTATAATTTCTTATTCTATGAAAACTTATAATTGCTTATTCTCCAACTATTTATTTACTATGTGAAAAGGGAAGACAGTTGCATCTAATTATGTCGTTAGAAAAATAAACGTTAAATTAATGTATAGTTACTTATAGTAGTTGAGAGAAATTTTAATTTGGCTTTTATATATTAGAAGAGGGAGAATATGCAAGTCCAATCAGCTTTAGTGTTTATCAAAATCACGACTAGAAAATTTAAATATTTATTGATTTTTCTAATTTATGCAACAATGCTGCTTTGGGTACTGGGTAGGATAAGTGGATAACTTTTTAAAGAATTGGTTCATTCAAAGCCGTATTTGACAGGACTTGCATAGTTTGGAGAGAAAAAAAACTGTATATTATTACTTAATGTTGGGAAATTCAACACTAATTTCCATCCTATGATATAAAATGGACATTTATGGAAGTGTCAAGTAGATAAAGAAAATAGAGAAGAGTGGAAGAATAACATCAAAAATTTTAACATGGAAAAACCTCCTCAATGTGAAAGGAAACAAACACGTGACTTAGTCCAAAAAATATCTCCACTATATAAAGTAGGATTACAATATTTGACTTTATCTTACAAAGATAATAACACTCAATCTCACCCAAAAATGATGAAAATACAAACTCTCTAGTATTTCACTAAGAATACAAATCTCACATTATGTGGATATAAACTCTTTCACTTTCTCCCTATGTTATTTTTTCTCACTTGCTTGATACATCTCTTCCTCACAACTTTGAACTTTGATGTCATATTTATCAAGACACTTTGAAAAGTACTACTCCAACTTTTTAAGTTAGATTTCATAATTTCAAGACTTAAGGAGTAATTCCAAGACCTTGGAATAATCATCATTGAATTATTCAATGATTTATCTACTAGATTTATTGGTCTTGCTTCCACATCAACTAGAAAGGATTCCCAACACTTAACCATATTATTACCTTATTGGAGAGAAAAAATTGTGTATGAGGTAATTCTTCTTGGAATTTTTTTTAATAATGTGAAAATGCAAGATAAGGAAATAAAAGTATAAAGTGAATGTCGAAAAATTAAAATATGAATCATATTCTAATATATATACATCGTGTTTAATATTATCTTAATTCCTTAAAGGCAATGTTTAACAAAATTCATTTATTAAAAAGTGGAATATAATAATTTTCTATCCCAAGCTCAATTACCATGCTATTTCTTATTTTCTTTATTTAATTGTGTCTTAAAATACATAGTTAAAAGGAAAACAATCTTTAATAAATACATGAAATTAACATCCCGTGTGAGACAGCAGCACATGGTTTGCACTCAAAAATCAAACTATAAAGCTTTGTAGGGACCAACGTATCCCTCTCCGTAGTTCTTCCTTTATGCTTTGATATATTAAATTTCCCGAACCGCATACTTCGTCAGAATTTCACATTTAAGACCAAGATTATCGTATACTATTATGCTGACTTGGCAGAACGAGAACCTCTTACGATAATACACGTAACGATATTAACTTATCCTGAAAAGCGTAAATGCAGTTGACACTTGGGCCTACGTGAGAGGCCCTCTCCAATGACTTGTATCCATCTATGTCCCCATTAGATTGTGAATAAGATTTGAAGTATCAACCGATATCTCAAATCATACCTTGCACTAATGAAAACATGCTACTTAAAAAATTAAAAATTTATTGATTTCTATTTTTACATTAATGTTATTAGTCTGTTATATAGTTTAAGATATATTTTGAGACAACAAATCTTTCTTAATAGATTTTGAATGATGCCCTCTCAATTTTAGGTCATCCTAACCATTCTAAATAAATTATGGATACTAGTGTATTTTTGTTGGGGCAATTGTTATTGCATAGTTAAAACTCCTAAAATCATTCATAGATAATTTATAAATATTTGTATAATCATTCTTTCACACTTGGTATAAAGCATATTGTTTAAATTTTAGTTTATAATTGTTTTTTAGTGTTAAGAGTAGATGGTCGGGAGCTGAGGATGGATGGCCGGAAGAGTATGTCCGGTTAGCGTAGGAAAACGGGTAACTTAGTCGAATGATCTTCTGGGCCCGTCGGGGGCAGTACCTGAAAAGGTTCTCCGACGATCAAGTCAATAGAATATTCTAGAGAGAGAATGAGAGTAAATAAGAGAGAAGTTAGAATAATAAATATAGCAATAAATTAGAGGATGATAGGTTCATTGTACTCTATGTGTGGTCTCTTCTATTTATAGGGCTTAGGATATGCTGAGTTGACATCTGATCATTGGCCAACATTTAACAGGTACGAGGAACACATTTTGATCGTCCTTACCTAACTTGCAGATTTATCCTTGTCGATTTGTCGGGGGCAGGTAGAATATTCAGGTGGCATGATAGGTGGTATGTGGTCTGACACTAATGGCGAGTCAGCGGCACATTAAATGTTATGTCAAATATGCATTAAATAGCATGCCTGAAGTGCATTAAATAATTTGTCAGATGCCTTAATGTCGCGCCAGGAGCATTTATTGCATCTGCCATGGGTAGATCCATCTGAGGCGAACGACGGGGACATGCGAAGTACTGCACGGGTTGCTTAGGTAAAAGGGGACAGTCCGAGGATGTCGGGCTAATAGATTCTTTTGAGGTTGGAGGCCTGAGTGAGAGCGGGTTGGAACAGTTACCCCTGGTCTATTAGGCTGGTCAATGGTGATCGGGCTAGTAGACTTTGGGGTTGACAGTCTGCGGTATGATCAAACTGGAATATTTGCCCTTAGTCTATTAGGTCGGTCAAAGGTGACCGGACTAGTAGGCTTTGGCTGGTCAGAGGTGGCCGAGTTAATAGACTTGGATCATTCTGATTTGGTAGTAATGGAATAGGGGTAGGTTCTTTAGGTAAGTGTAGGTATAGGTCATGATGGCTAAGGGTTTTTATCGGACACATGGGGGGATGCTTGGTGTTTCATCTTAAATTAGGATGATAGATCAACGCGTCTGTTCGTTTCAGTTCCGCTGCCTGGGTTTCTGTGTCACCGTTGGATTGTCCTTAAGTGATTTTGAACGGGTGGATGCATATTTTGGGCTGGGCCCCTGGGAAGGTCCGGGCTTAGGGTTTTCCCTATAAATAGGGATTTCTCCCTTCATTCTTCTTCACTTTTGCTTTCTGAGAAATTGTCTCCTGCCGAGCATATGCATTGTTTGAATTTGACCATCAATTTTCTTCTAGAATCTTCAACTACCCTTAACTGGGTAACTTTCTCTTTTTGTTTCGCTTTTTTAATAACATTGTAGGCAGACATGACATCATTAGACAGGGATTCGAGCCCCGATGGGGTGGAGATCTTACTCGGAACTCAACCCATTTTTACTAGCACAACTCGCCACCGCCGTCAACAAGGGCAACATGTTGCTGCCCCAGTTAGTAGTCGTTCCTCTTGGAGGCTATCTATCCAGCTGTCCTTGTCGACCTTGTGGCACAACCTGAGGGAGAAAAAGGTTGGACATGGGGCGTCCTTGATTGACCGAGTGATTTTCTCAGATAAGTGGTGCCCAATCTTGGATAATATGTCTAGTTTGGATTCTGACATTTCTTCTAATGACAGGTCTATTATGTGGCATAATTTTTCTGATCAAGCGGATCAGTTTACCATCCTAGAGGACATGGCGGGTAGCGAGTGCCTCTATTGGTGGGTTGATCAAGAGGTTAAGGGGACTCCGTCTTATTTCCCTCCAGACGTATGCCCGACAGTAGAAGTGTTGACACGGCGAGCTAATGACATTCAGTGGTACACCCCTACTGCTAGGGAGCAGGTATGCATGACATCTTATTTTAGACTTAGAATAGATGAAGTTTATATATGTATGAGCAGGTCTGCCACTGAATAGGGGTGAAGGTCCATTTTGATGGGTGGTAAACAAAAGTGTTGCAACACCTTCAGGTGACACCCTCTTAGTTGCACCCCAACTCATGTGCCTTTATTCGAGCCTTCAAACTTTTATGTGAGGTCATGAAGCGACCTTGCACACTCCGTTTATTCTTCTGGATGTTCCGGGTGACGCATAACTCTAACAAAGACGAGGCTCGGGCTGGGCGTCGTGGGTGGATGTCTCTTCAGTCTCGGAATAGGCGAGCTCTGCTCCTGCACTTCGAGGGTTTTGTGAAGAGCTGGAAGGGCGACTATTTTCTGGTCGAGTCTCGAGGGACGCGTCATAACTGGGCGTATGGTCCTGACAACGTCCTTCTTTTCCCCTTTTCTTGGAATGTGGGGATTCACCATAGGCCGACCAACTCCTTTAGTTTCTCCTATGATCAATTGGATGATTAGGAGAGGAGGCCGACGAATGAGATGTTAGCTTGGGTTAAAGAGGGTCGTTCAATCCTTTGCTACAAACTGGTTCAAGGCGACCAAGTCTTTGAGGAGGCAGTCGGTATGCATCCGACTATCTATATCTTGTTTGTGTTTGTTGATTTTTTGTCTGAACTTTTTCATTTGTATCTTTCAATAGAGTGGCTATGGGGGATCAAACATACCGTAACAGGCTTCTAAAGCGAGCAACTACTAAGAGGAAGGATGCAGAAAACAGCAAGTGTCTCAGGTTGAGTCTACCTACACGGACTGAGGGTCCTCCTTCTAATCCTCGAAGGGAAACATCCCAAGAAAGCGGGTCTGGTAGCCCTCTCGAGGCGGCCTCAAAGGAGGGTACCCAACCTGGAAAATAAAGGTCAGGCAAGTCATCTGACAAGGGTAAATATGCCCCCTCCGTCTTAAGACTACTTACAATATTCCCAGGATTGTTGAAAAGGGCTTGGTCAACCCGGTGGTGAAGGATGTCATGGACGGGGTACCCCTGGTGGATCTGTTGAGGAGTACCCGGGAAGCTGGGGTTATGGTGGCTTCCGTCACCAAATACCTCGAAGGTGAGGGGGTGCTCGCCACCCGGATCAGGGAGAACCCTTTGGCCAACCTCTTGAAACTTCATTTGGGCGAGCTTCGTAAGTTAGAGGAGAAGCATACTGAAGTGGTGAAGAATTTGGAGGCTCATAACCTCTCGCCTGTTGAGCAACTCTCTATTGTGTCCCTCCAATTGAAGGATGCCCGGGTGGCGGAAATGTTGGCCAAGATAGACCTGGGTGCCGCTAAAGGGAGGCGTTGGCTCTGGCTGATTGGCTTCATAGGAGTAAAGACGAGAGGCTTCAACTTTGGGACAAGTTGAAGACATCGAAGGCTGAAAATGCCCGAGTGCATAAGGAGTTGGATGACCTTAAGGCTGCCTACCTGAAGCTAGAGGATGATGTTGATAGGGTAGCTAATAGTGGCTGGGATAATGCCATTGCCCATGTCGGCTTGATTTATCCTGATGTTGATTGGTTTTAGGCTAGGATAGATACCCGGGTTACCCCCGAGGGTGAGCTTGTTATGGATGACGATGAAGGCCCCTTTGCTCTCCCAGTTCCGGCCAGAGATGGCGGGGTACTTAGTTTTTGTTTTTGTTTTTATTTTGCTTCTGCCCTTGTAATTTCTCTTTTTTAATGAAGACTTTGTTATCTACCATGTTATTTTGCTTCTGCATTTGTTATCTTTAGCTAGAGTAATCAAATCAATCGATCGATCATTCGAATAACTTAATCGACTGGATAATTAAACCGATAATTCGAATATTCGGACAAATAATCGGCGGAATAATTAGTAATGAGAACATGGTAATGAGAAAGTCATGTGGATCGGTGAACCGATATTTTAATTTTAAAGAAAATATGAAATATTGATGAGCAATATATTGCACACTATTCATAACCTTAATTTAGCATGATTGATGATTCTTGGTGCCTAATTGACTTTGTTTCACATGGTTTAGTGTTTTAGACTTTATTAGACTAATATTCCTAAAATGAGTTAATTTGGGATTATTTGACCTTATTAAATCTATTATCATTTTCAGATCACATTTGGCACCAATGGCATTTTGGGCATTATGGAAGTCGAGGATATGTGTTGAAGTGAAGATTGTATTTTTAATTTAGGAGTTGTTTTTATTGTATTTTAGTTTTGGGCTCATTGTTTAGGCTCAATTCGGTTTATGTGTGTTTGAGGGGTTAAATTCGGATTCCCCACTCCAAACACACACACTTTTTCACTTTGTCTCACTAAACATAAACACATTTTCTATTTTCCCTATTTTTTGCTCTGCTAGGGTTTCACTCCTTTTTCATTTTTCATTTTCGGTTTGTTCTTCCATTGCCATGGAAGGCTAAATTTCTGGACTAAGTTCTTTTGGTAATGTATCACAACTCTTGAGGTTTTGTTATTAATGCATTTTCGGTTTCTTTATTGTTGATTTCTTCTATCTTATTTATGAATATGGTTTGCTTAATTCCATTGCTTAGAAACTGGTTGGTTGAGTTTATCTTCACTTAGTTGATTTACTCTCTATAGTACATGAATGCTTAGTTCATGTGAATTTATTTATCGTTTCATGCTTATACTGATTTCACTTAGTTTGAGGTTTAGGTTCTGGAACTTTGAATTGATTATCGCTTAGTTAATTGATTCTCAACAAATTCGGAAGTTAATGGTTGGAATCTGAAAATAATCTTTTCAAACCGATGATTGAGTTGTGAACAAACAAACCAAAGGGATTTAGTCATTTTATTACATTGTTTAACTACTGTTTCTGAAATTGATTTATGTTCATACTATCCAACAACAAAAACCCCCCTTGTGTGTGTGTGAGTATAAGGTGTTTGAAGCTTTGCTTGAAAGATAATCCTTAGGAAACGACATAAGAGTCACTTCCGAGTACTGCAGTTTTAATTGTTATATTATTTGTATCGGGTACAACCTCGATCAAATACCCATTAAGTAACACTTGCTCGGTTTTGATATTTTGTTGAACAAGAATGTTAATAACCAGTGAACTGATATTTTAACTTGAATGAGAATATGGAATACCCGTTAAGTAAAAGTTGTTCGGTTTTGATATTTTTCTGAACTTGGATGATAATAACCGGTGAACTGATATTCTAACTTGAATGAGAATATGGAATACCCATTAAGTAACAGTTGCTCGGGTTTAATATTTTGTTGAACTTGAATGATAATAACCGATGAACTGATATTTTAACTTGAATGAGAATATGGAATATCTATTAAGTAACAGTTGCTCGGTTTTGATATTTTGTTGAACTAGAATGTTAATAACTGGTGAACTGATATTTTAATTTGAATGAGAATATGGAATACCCATTAAGTAATAGTTGCTCGGTTTAGGATGTTGGCGACCAAGAGGACTTGGTCTTGGCTTGGTTTGGATACTGAATCGCCGATAGGGGGACTAACTCTCGCCTCTAGGGTATGATGTTGGTGGCCAAGAGGACTTGGTCCTGGCTTGGTTTGGATATTGAATCGCTGCCAGAGGGGAGTGGCCCTCGCCTGTGGGGTATGATGTTTGCGACCAAGAGGACTTGGTCCTGGCCTGGTTTGGATATTGAATCTCGGCCAGGGGGACTGGCCCTCGCCTCTGGGGTATGATGTTGGCGGCCAAGAGGACTTGGTCCTGACTTGGTTTGGATATTGAATCGTCGCCAGAAGGGGGACTGGCCCTCGCCTCTAGGGTATGATGTTGGCGACCAATAGGACTTGGTCCTGGCTTGGTTTGGATATTGAATTGCCACCATTGGGGGGACTAGCCCTCACCTCTAGGGTATGATGTTGGCGATCAAGAGGACTTGTAAGACATTCGAATAATACCTCGTTAACATATAAGTGGGCTTCGGTTACATGTTTTTGCTTAGTCGTATAAAGGTTTGACACTGATTTACATTTTCAAGTGAAAAATTGTCGTAGGTTTCCCGAGTTCCAAGTATGGGGGATTTGTTTCCCTGCTAGGTCTTCAAGCTTGTAGGGCCCTTTGCTGGTCTTGATGGTTTCTCGGTATGGCCCTTCCCAATCGGGTGCTAGCTTGCCTTTTGTTTTTCCGATGTCAGCCCTTCTGAGTACTAAGCTGCTCGTTTCAAAGTCTCGGGGTACCACCGTTCTATTGTATTTTTCAATGGCTCTTCTTTTGACAGCAGTCTCTCTGATTCTAGCTCGGACTCTCTTCTCTTCGATCCAGTCTAAGTTATTCCTAAAGATGGTCGAGTTAACCGTTTCATCAAAGTGTACTGTCCGGCAGGTGGGTTTGCCGATCTCCACTTGGATCATAGCCTCAGACCCGTAAGTAAGGTTGAAAGGTGATGCCCCGGCGGTGGAGTGAGGAGTTGTATGGTAAGCCCATAGGACATGATGTAACTGTTCTGGCCATGCGCCTTTGGCTTCTTGTAATCTTCTTTTTATTCCTTGGTGAATGACTTTGTTAGTCGCTTCCATCTGACCATTTGTTTAAGGGTGTTCAACCGAATTGAAGTGTTGTTTAGTACGAAGACCTGACAGTAGTCCTCTGAATTTCCGATCATAAAATTGAGTTCTATTGTTGGTGACTATTGCAGCAGGAATCCCAAACCTTGTTATGATATTTTTTCAAGTAAATTTCCGGATGTTGGCCACTGTGATGTTGGATAAGGGTTCAACTTCAATCCACTTATTGAAGGAGTCGATCGCCACTATTAGGAATTTAAGTTGTCCTGTTGCTGGTGGAAATGGTCCCAGAATATAGCATTCCCCATCTGCAAAATGGACACGAGGTCATTGTTGTAGTTAGCTCTTCAGGAGGGGCTTTGTGGAGGTCAGGAAATAGTTGGCAGAGAATGCATTTCTTGGTGAACTCATAGGAATCTTTATCCTCAATAATATCCGACTTAGAGTATCTTCTTGGTGAGTGGTGATGCGCCAAGGTGATGACCGCAACTCCCTTCGTGGATTTCTTGGAGGACATACCGAGCCCTATCGGGGCCGAGGCATTTAAGCATAAGAGTAAAAAAAACCTGTGATACAGACAACCCTGCATCATAGTGATCCATGAACTATACCTGAGGAATCTTTGCATGTCCTTATGATTCGTTGGCAAGTCGTCGTTGGACAAGTATATGATATTGGGCCGATCCAGTCGTCCGAGATCTATGTTTGCTCGACGGTCATGACACTTGGTCGTAGGATTGTTTCTTGAACCACTAATCTGTTGTTACACGGGCTCTTCGTGCTTGCTAGCTTGGACAAAATATCAGCCCAAATGTTTTGTTCCCTTGGGACGTGCTGGATGGAGGCTGTTTCAAACTTGGTCATTAATTCCTTAACCTTGGTCAGGTATTTTTCGAGTAACACGTCTTTTGTTTGATAGACCCCGTAATCAGAGAGACAAAGAGTTGGGAATTGCTGCAAATGGAGTTTTTTTCCACCCCGATTTCTCGGGCTAACTGCAAACTCGCAATGCACGCTTCATATTTTGCTTGATTATTTGATGTAGGAAAGGTGAATGTCAGTGAGTGCTCGATGGTCATCCCCTGACTATTGTCTAATAAGACTCCTGCCCCGCTGCCCCGAGGGTTGGATGAACCGTCAACATATATGGTCCATATTTGCTTTGAACTATTCGGCTGTGTGGTCAACTCGGCAACGAAGTCGGACAGGGCTTGGCTTTTGATGGCCATGTAAGACTGAGATTGCAACTAAGAGAGGGGGGAGTGAATTAGTTGACATAAAAATTATGGCCACTTTTTCTACAATACCAAGAGTTAAGAGCAGCGGAAATAATTTGCAGAAAATACCAAGTACATAATTGAAGAAATAAAGAGAGAGAAGAAAGTACACCGGAATTCTATACTAGTTCACCTTCTTATCCACCGAACGCTACGTCCAGTACTCTTGCAGCACAAGAGATTTTTCACTAAATATTATGAGTTGTAATTACAATATCTCACCCCGAGACTTGTATGTACCTTACACACTCACTAATACTTATCACCTTAGAAAACATTTTTCCAAGTAACTCTATCCCATTTCTTATCACACCCCTGAAAGAAAGTATTTACAATGAATGAAGAATGACAACAGTGGCTTCAATTGCCTTTACAAGTATGAGATGTGATATCACTTGCAATCTAATAACTCTCTTGTATACTAAGTAATGTTGCTCAATAGGTTTATAAAATTTTGAAACAATTACTTCAAGAAACTCAGAAAAAATCTTTTTTGAAAGTTTAAGAAATGAGTGCAAAAGTGCAGAAAAATAGTGAGAGAATTTTTCAGAATCGTGTGAGAGTTGTATGAAAGTTGTGTTGTGATTATGAGTTTTAATGCCTTTATATAGGCTTTCTGACTAGCCAAAATTCCTCTTTGAAAGGGTAGGAATTGATTGGAATGAAACCATGTCTTTTGGGTTGAAACTCATTCACTTTGAATTTGAAAATCTGATGCAACAACTCTTAGTAATCGATTACAACATTGAGTAATCGATTATCCAAATTTTCTATCCACTAATCATTTATTTTTGAATTAGAGTAATCCATTACAACAAGTTGAGTAATCGGTTACTCAACTTTAATAACACTAGTAATTTGTTACTCAAAGACAGTAATGGATTACTCTGATCAGTTTTAAGTTAGATAACTCTTTTCTCACACTTGTAACCTGTTACTTAGATGAAGTAACCTATTACACACTATTTTTGAAAATTGTTTTAAGTATTTTAAAGTGTTTCAATTCTTTTATAAAAATAGTTTGAGCATTACTACTATTGTATAATCAAAAGTATAGGATAGAAGTACCTATGTAGACTTAGACTAAAAGTCTTGAATGTCTTGAAGCTGAATCTTCATTGTCTTTATAAGTATTCTCGCTTTTCTTCTTTTTGGTAATGTTGGTGTCTTCATCAAAACCGTGCCAAGGTCAGGAGCAAGATCTAAACCTTCTAAGTTTCATGCTCAATCTTCCTCATCTGCTATCATGCCTTCAAATCAGATGATTATGGATAAGTTGATTTCTCTTCGAGGCTACATCACTAACCGGATGGATGCATTTGATGCTCAGAATCAACAAGTCCATTTTGAACTTCATCGTCTCTCTTCTAAGTTGAGTAGCGTGGACATTGATGAAGGCAGTTCTGAGCCTGAGAGATGATCTTCTAGGCCCGCCGAGGGAGGTACCCGAAAAGGTTCTCCGACGATCAAGTAGAGTATTCTCGAGAGAGAACGGGAGTAAATAAGAGATAAGTTAGAGTAATAAATCTAGCAATAAATGAGAGGATGATAGATTGATTCTACTATGTGTGTGGTCTCTTCTATTTATAGGGCTTATGAGATGTTGAGTTGACATCTGGTCATTGGCCAGCATCTAACGAGTACGAGGGACGCATTCTGGTCGTCCTTACCTAACCTGCATATCTGTCCTTATCGATTTGTCGGGGGCAGGTAGAATGTCCAGACGGTGTGACATGTTGTATGTGGTCTGACACTGATGGCGAGTCAATAACGCATTAAATGCTATATCAAAGCTGCATTAAATAGCATGCCTGAAGTGCATTAAATAATGTGTCAATGGCCTTAATGTCGCATCAGGAGCATTCATTGCATCTGCCACAGGTATATCCATCTGAGGCGAGCGGCGGGGACATGCTGAGTAGTACTACACGGGCTGCTCGGGTAAAAGGGAACAATCCAATGATGTCGGGCTAATAGATTTTTTGAGGTTGGAGGCCCGGGTGAGACTGGGTTGGAACAATACTCATTTTCATAATTTGATATATTAAAATACACTTTTATAATTAAAGTGAAAAATATTTTAAAATGGGTTTTTAAAAAGGTACTTTGACATGAATAGATCAACTACTTATAATCAAATATACACAAAAAATCCAATTTTCACAACTAACTCAAATGCACCCTAAATGGAAAATGTTGATTCATAAGATAGTGGGGAGATAATAGGGAATGAAAATAGGAATCCAACTTTATTCAAAAGTGATTGTGCTGACAAAACCAACGTGAGTGTCCTTGTTAAGCAGTTAAGAGAGGGTTTTGATATAAATCACAACCAATGTTAGTTGGCTTGGGATGAAGAATGGTGGTTCGGAAAAGGATGCTAAGGTTGGTATTTGACAGTTACATTGCAACATCCTTATATAAACTCAAACACCTGGTGCTCAATGCTCGCTGCAATGTGGCAGTCTTTCTCAATACAAACAATTTATGTTTTGTGCACATGCAATACTATATGTGATTTCACATCAAAGCCGGCCATTTGTTTTCTTTTCTTTTTTTTGTTTTTTTTAGTGTAGACAGAATTTCATGCAATTATTATTGCTTTATTGGTTGGTTAGAAAACTAAAAATATTTTTTGGTTCTCTTTGGCATATCAAACATGTATTTTTAAATAATTAAAATCTTGTAAAATAAGAGTTGAAAATTAGGAAATTATAAGTTGGCTGGTTAATTATTATTATTTTTAAATAATTAAAATCTTGTAAAATAAGGAGCTAATCTTTTTTAGAGTACATGGTTACTCTTCTCAACTAGTTAGTTAATTAAATATAATCGTCTGATAAAATTAATTTATAAGTGACCTGATATTTATAAAATAAGTTCTTAAGTATTGACATAAAAGTTGATTGTAACTTATCAAATAAATTTCTGATTAGATCACAATTAAGTAGTTTGTTTTTTGTTAAATGAGCTAATACTTATAAGTTACCCTATAACTGTACCAAAGACAAGCTATACACTAAAATTGAAGTACCCCTCAAAACTCAAAAGTACTCACATTTTAATGTACGCCAAAAAAATTAGGGCACCTTTATTCATCTTCTTTTCGGAAATAAAATGGTTATTTTTACTAACAAGAATTACACCGACATTTACTTTTAGGAATAAAAAATAATAATTACAGGTTGCAAAATAGACAGCTATTTTGAGAGATTATATTTAAAAAAACATTTTTAATTAAAACGACCCACTTTTTAAAGCTTAAAACTAATGAATTAAATATTGCGTGCAATTTTGGGTAGGGTATCTACCGACGCTTTAGTTGCTTTGAAGAGAAAGCCCACTTTTTAAGTACTCTTCCCATTTTGGTTGTGTGAATTGTCAATTGAAGCATACGTACTTGGTCCTAATTAATTTCTTAGCCAGAATACATACTCCGATGTTTGAGGAAACAAGCGATGAGGATCCAAATGTAGTATACCATCATTATCATCATTCATAAACAAACAAAGTTATAAGGTAAATTCAATAATCATTTTTTGGCTGCAACATTATAGAATGAAAAACATTTTGTATAAACAAATGTTAGTATATCAGTAGAAAAACATTTAAAGTAGATAGGATGAGGCACAACTAACTATTTTCAGCCATTTGTATAGGGAGGGACCAAATGAGGCCCTTATGCTAAATGGTTCAACATCAAAAGAACGGTTCCAAAGAATTATTTCATGCATCACATGGGGCAGCACTTTGTTCTTCACGAAATGGGACAATGGAGATAGCTACCTAATTGTCAAATTATTCACCAGTCACAATAGCTCAAAACTTTAATTTTTGTCTTTCTACCAATAGCATTATCCCCACCTTCTCCTAGTTATGGTTCCTATTCACAAATTTACTAACTAGTATTAGCCATGACTATGAATCATGCTTATTCTGATATACATATGAGAACAAAGAATATTGCTAATTGATGCATAAATGCTATGCCATTGATGTGTATATAATATTGAAGATAAGACCAATTCTTCTACCAATATTAATATTAATTGGAGACAATAAAGAATCTCCTTATATAAGAAGATAAATTATCTCTTTCAGCTACTAAAATCATGACATGTATCATATTTAATCATTTTCTAAAAAATATATTTCTAGAACTAAACAAAACAGTATATGTGTCACACTTCTACTTAGGGCTGACAATGAACCGAACCAACTCGGTATTCATTCGAAAATCGATTCGTTATTTAGCTCGATAAACTTGGCTCATGAACCAATAAGCTGAACTTGAGCTGAAAATTGAGTTCGTTAAATAAACGAGTCGAATTTGAGTTGGATATAGTTCGACTCGTTTGGATCATGAGCTGACTCGATATATATATATATATATATATATAAAACTAATTTTTAAGTTTATTACTACCTATATATTATTTTTTATATTTATTGATATTATATATATAAATAAGATTATATATATATATATAACTTTTTGGAAGTATTTTTTTCAAAATTTAATTAATTATTTGAGTTGTCCAAATGAACCATTCGAACTGAACCGAACAGTTTACGAACTTTAACCGAGCCGAACTCGAGCTAAAATAATAACTCGAGTCGAGTTTCGACCCGAACCAATCCTTATCGAGCTGAACCGAGTTGAGTTCTGGTTTGACTCGGTTCGACTCGTTTCCAGCCCTGCAGTTCTATTAACTGAAGGAAATAAATTATCTGATAACATGAGGAGATATTTTATTATGTTAATTGAATTATTTTATCATGTTACATTGTCTTTATTTACTGTCCCCAACAATCCCGTGTCAATTATTGGTATGTTAAAGCATATAGGTCAACTGTTACTAATTAGCATCAAATCATCACTATCATGCATCAGTTATTTATTTAGTTGGCATAGCTGTACTCAATTCGTCTATTATAAAATAGAGACAAAGATTCTTGTGTTTCCCACCTTTCTAATGGTTTCCCAAACATTAAGGTTAAAATAATTAAATTGCGGTACCTAAACGGTAATTCTGTTTGGTCCTTTAGTTCACATGTGGTTTTGACAATGTGTGTTTAATTTGTTTGAGTAAAGTCAGTATAATACATTGTTAAGCCATATGTTACGGAACGCAATGTTCAATTACCAAACAAATTCATGTGTGATGTTTTAGCTCTTCCCAGGACCTTGTTATTTTCGAGTTATATGCATTAACAACATTGGTTCCTTTATGATTAATTGGTTTCACATTTAGCTCTCACTTTTTCATTTATGTGAACATTTAAAAAGAGAATAGAGGTTTTTAAATTGAGATTTAATTAGGAGCCTGGATCTAATTAAGAGACAGCTGGGGAGGAATACATAGTTGCACAATCATTTAAAGTTATGAGGTATGTTTATCGTATCCGACACGTTTCACTCCATTTAGTTGATATTATGATTATATATCCTCCAGAAAACAAGTGTTTCTAATTATCTGAAGTAATCATGATCATTTTGCTTCATCAAATATGGTCGCAATCAATTTGGCATAGCTTGTTGTTTACAAGTCAAAAATCTCCCATGATTACATTAGAGGCTAGGGGTGAGCAGGACCCGATACTACCCGCTCACCTAATTTGGTCCGATCATGGTTAAGTCTGAATAGGGTCGAGTCTCATCAGGTTTAGGGCCAGGTTCAAGTTTAAAAATTAAATCGAATCAATATTTAGAGTTGGATATGAGACAAATATAACTCGACTCGGCCTCGTCTTATGGTTACTCACTGATCATATTTGTATGTATTTATTCAATTAAGTACAGGTAGAATAATAACATCTAGTTGGTCGAAAATATTATTAATTCTTTAATTTTTTCATTAAATATACATGATTAACGATATATATATACATATATTATTTAATATTAAGAATATTATTTAAAAGTGGTATGTATTATATTTAATCAGGTCGAGTTCAGGTTCAAAGGTTGACCCAATCGACTTTCAAAGTCGGGTTAGTTTTGGATGTAAAGTCGGATCCTAATTTAAGAAATAATCCGATCAATATTTAAGATTAGAAGAAAAACATATACTCATCCCAACCAATCCATGCTCAATCAAACACCTGTTTTCTACAAAGTAGATTGACACCTTTTTCACATTATGCGCTTCTATCTGTTTTTATTCCCTTCTATGTATTTATGTTACAATTTCCTTTGTCACTTTTACGTTTTATATAGGCATATTTTTATTTGTTTCAGTCCTTTTCTTTTACCCTGGTATGCTTCTCATCAAGGGTTACTGCATCCTTAAGTTCGCCAACTTTTATGAGTACTTGTACTTTAGAATAGGGTTTCTCAATGTATGTTTACTTAAGGATATATTCACAACTCTAGAGTGAGAAACATTTATGTGAGACTAACTCTTGTAATTAACATGATTTTTATCTGTGTCCAAGACTCAAATCTGAAATTGCTTAAGATATTTATATTTGGATACATATTAAAGGTTAAAATGATTATCGAATCCTTATGTCATAATTAAAAAATTCAATAATCTACCAACCATATTGAACCTTGTTGATATAACTCCCATATATGAACATTATGGAAACCCACATAGCCGTACAACCATCTAATGGATTTGTACATATCAAAATCACCATTAGTATAAGGAGAGGAATACATAACCACCCTGACTTATTAATAAATCAATCAGTATCAAAGGGGTGGGGGAAATTTTGTTAGGTGGGTGATTGTTATAAAGGGTATCCCATAGCCAACTATTAGAAAGTTCGAAAGCTAGATCATCGAAGTGAATTTTTTATCAACAATTTTTTTAATTCACCCAACATACATGCAGTTTATGATATAATTTTAAAAAGATCAACTATGCTAGGCCTTATTGATACCTCTTATAAATATTTAATCATGATCAGTGAATTTTAAGGCATGAGGTGAGCCTATAATGATTTGGTTTAAAGATTTGGTTTCTCTCAAATATTTGGACCATATAATGATGACCGGGTGAGCCCATAAATATAACGTTAAAAACAATTGGGACTTATCAAGCCTGTGTTTTTTAACATTAGTGGGCCGAAAGCTAATAATCAACTTATTTTCGTGATTGAGTTTAGATTTAAAGTTTAAACTCCATACTACATATTTTAACCACATAACACATGTAATCTATGTCACGTAGGCAACGTTACATATATGTTTCATTTTGGAAAACAGCAATAAACGTAGTCATGTCTACATGCACGTAAGAAAGTTATGAATGTGTTATAAACACCATAGCAAACTTATTTCCCAATGATTTTTAACTACTTTTTAACCCAAATTGATAACCAACAAAACGTGGGTCTAGTGGTGTAAAGTCTCACTAGATCTCCAAGATTAAAGGTTTGATTCATGGGAACGACACTTGTTAAGAGGGACAGCCACGAATTCCGAAATAAATTAATTCATTACCAAAAAATATAAAGGATACTTTTAGTAGTACCAAAAAATATTAAAAAGATCTCATGTAAAAATAGAAAAAAGACTAAGCTTAATAAAATTACCATTCCAAATCCAAATTGAACTAAGTCCCACTTCTAATCTTGTAGTATCAACCACTGGTTTATACATCATATTTACTGATTAATTTGTTATCGGTGTTTGAAGTACGTTGCATGCATATGACATGAAAATAGGAGACCGTTGTGAATTTATCAGATTAATGGGTGTGACCGTGTCGGTGAGTGGTAAAAGTATTCACAAAATGTGGAGAGTAATTTGAAAGTAGTAAATTGCAGATGAGTGACTATCCTATTTAATCCGTGAACCAGGTCCCTCACCACATTGTTGCAGGTTGACAGCCACCGCCGCTCCTTATCATAATAACCAAGTTGTATTCGTAAATGGTTATTGTCAGACTGCCCCAGTTATAGGTCTGCGCTTGCAGATTTTGGCTAACACTATCACAGGTTTAAAACATCAAAAAATAACAAGCACAGTATCCTGGTACCTATTATTTCAAAAAAAAAAAATAATGTATTCGTTTATAATTACAATGGATTTGTTATATGTTTGGCTAGATTTTTATGATGATCAAAAGATTAATGGTTTGATTATTGAGAGCGACACTGATTATAATGGAAAGTTACAAACCCAAAAAAATAAGGAGATACTATTAGTATTACAAAAAAAATGTCAATTTCTTACCATGTATGATAATTTTATAAGTAAATATAAGGTTTTACAATATCATTATATTATTCATCCTCATATTTAAGTTTTACATTGCGAATGCATATATTGTTATTATAAGAGGTGTTTTTTTCTCATTTTTACTATCTTTATATTTCAAAATATATTACTCTTCAGTCTCCTAATGGGAAATACATTCGTGTATAAGGATTCCGAGTTCGACCGTTACCATTGCACTGTACAATACTAAATAACACACCTTTTAAAATTACATCTAGCTTTTGCACCTTAGAGAAATAAATCTAAATCAACAAAAGTAGGAACGTTGATTTGAAACCTACAAAAAGTAAGTAAAAAAGTGTTGGTTATCCATGTCTACTTTCATTCATTCAAGAACACCAACCCCTTTGTACCAAGGCCTTGGAAAGTGAAATATGCAACACTGTTGGAAACATTGCAGAAAGCAGAAGCAGACCACAGTCACCTCTTCTCTCCATCAACCATATTAACTGAAGTTTTCATTAACTCAAATTACCAAAAAGCCCCATCCCAAACCCTTCATGCATTCAGCATCTGCCTCTTCCACAAAGGGTACAACAGAATCTACTCAACACTTTTGTGACAACTAATGGCGTGCCTAACACCCTCTCTCATTTATTACATATATTTATTACTTTGCCACTTCTCACCTTCTACTACTTTTCTATCTCTTCCTCTTCTACTACCATGCTATGTCTTTCATCACAAGGCTCCAACACCAAGCCCATTCTTTCAAAGTTCGGATTTTTCAACGACCCATTTTCTCCGTTACCCCATTCCACGGGTTTTTCTTTGTCAGTTTCCAAGTTTTTGCTTGTTTCTATGTGCTCAGGTTAGTTTTGTTTTTGTTTTTTTATTGTATATTTTATTTGTTTTAGCTTTGTTATTTGCATTGTCCGTTTCTATATACATTATATTATACTAAATTTTGAACTTAAGATTCTCACTTCATTCTAGTCCTTATTTCCATTATAATATACTGACGAAAATAGAAACAGTACACATTACTGTTAGAGTTAAGAACTAAGCTTACTTGCTAGTTGCATTTTTCTTTTTCTTTTTCTCTGATGAAGGGTACTTCATTTTTTTCTTCTCATTTTCTTGTTTGTTAAATTTCTTATGCTCACTTTCCAGTTGAATGCTCCTATAAAGCTGTCAGCGAGGAAAAAAACCTTTCCTTTATACCTCATTATTGTTATTTTTTCCGATGGTAGTAAATTGAAGATGAAATACATGTATTTGCATTCAGCTATGATGCAAAGATTTCAGTAGACTTTGCTTTTGTGCCTATATTTGTGGTATAGTTTTTTTTTGTTTTTTTTGGGAAACTAAACTTTTGATAGATTGGTTTTATTTTTTTGTCCAGTTTATGTTCTCCTAATGAATATAATCACAGTCTAAAATCACAATATAACACTTCATTTTTATGCTCTTTTGGGAAAAGGAAAGGGTTGTGATTTTATGCTTATTTTCTGGAGTATGGTGCTTTATGGAGTTGTTTCATTTCTTACCCCATTCTCTTTCTTTTTTTAGCAAAGCACTTTCTGTTTTTTGTAAGAATTATGTTTTCCATTTTTTTCTTTTAATGTATGTTCTTTGTTTTCTAGGTTGGAGTTTCATTGTTTAGTGGTGTTCTGATTATATAAGTGTAAGACAATGATGGATGGGAGGAGGCATTCAGTTGATATTCCTATTTCTAAAACTCTTGTAGCACTGAGAAGGGTTAGATCATTGAGGGATCCTTCAGCTAATTGTATTAGCAAACTTTCTCCTTTGATTGATAATGTACATTGGGAAAATGGTTCGGGTAATGGGTTTTCGTTGCGATTTCTTGAGGCTCCTCATGCACATGGTTCTGATGATGATGGTATTTTAAGAACCAAGAATGCGGATTTTAATGGGCAAAGAGAGCAGGATACTACTGATTTTGAATTGAATTGTGGCCTTTTGAAGTCCAAGCTGAACTATTATGGGATTTCGGGTAAGGAAGGGCAGCGAGATGATGAACTGCGTTACTTTAATCCTAATCTGGAAGGCATTTCAGGAAATAAATCACCAAGTGAAAGCTGTTGTAGCAACCATGGGGGCAGAGGATTGGATTTGGCTTGCATCATGCCTCCTATTAATCATTTGAGGAATGAGGAATCATGCTATTCATCAACTGCATTGTCATCACAATTAGGGAGAATAGAATACTCGAAGTCAACCCGAAAGTCACTATGCAAGAATCAAGTGAAACGATCTGAAATGATGGGTGATATTGCAAGCCAAGCAGGGAGTCCATGCCTTCCTGTTGGTGATGCTCTCTCAACGCGTAGCGCTTCACCATATATAACTGAAGGTGTAGATGTTTTAGATAATCATGATGGATGTGGAATAAGCTGTTGTTGGTCAAAATCACCAAGGTTTAGAGAATCAAATCATTATTCTGAAAAAGAAGACCTTCCCTTGATGTTGAAGCATGTTAATGAGAAAGATCATTATGAACATAGAAGCATGAGAGACATTGGTGGTGGAACTAGTCCAAATTTGGAAACTCCTAGAAGTTTATGTATGAAATTCAAGCCAAAATCTTTCACTGACTTGGTAGGACAAAATGTGGTAGGAAGATCGCTTTTAGGTGCCATTTCTAGAGGAAGGATAACATCATTTTATCTCTTCCATGGTCCTCGTGGTACAGGCAAGACATCTGCTTCTAGGATCTTTGCCGCTGCATTGAATTGTCTCTCCCTTGAGGAGCAAAAGCCATGTGGCCTATGTAGAGAATGTGTTTTGATCTTTTCTGGAAGAAGTAAAGATGTTAAGGAAGTGGATTCTTTTGGACTCAATCGTGTAGACAAGGCTAAATCCCTGGTTAAGAATGCATGCATACCTCCAGTTTCCTCACGCTTTAAGGTGTTCATTATTGATGAGTGCCAGTTTTTGCAAGGGGAAACATGGGTTATTATTTTGAATAGCCTAGAGAAATTTCCCCAACATGTGGTTTTTGTGATGATCACTCCTGAATTGGATAAACTTCCTCGAAGTGCAGTCTCGCGGGCTCAGAGGTATCACTTTCCGAAGATTAAAGATGCTGATATTGCAAGAAGATTGGAAAAAATTTGTGTTGAAGAAAGTCTTGATTTTGAACAAGTGGCCTTGGACTTCATTGCTGCTAAATCATTTGGTTCTCTTAGGGATGCAGAAATGATGCTTGATCAGCTGAGTTTGCTTGGTAAAAAAATCACGACTTCCTTAGCTTATGAGCTTGTAAGTGTTCTGCTTTGTTCTTTACAATTCTTCATGAAACTGCTTTCCTTTATTCTTCTGGGAATTAGTCTTACTCTTTCTTGTTCTGCAGACCGGTGTTGTTTCTGATGAAGAATTGCTTGAATTGTTGGACCTGGCTTTGTCATCTGACACTTCAAATACAGTTATAAAAGCCCGGGAGCTTATGAGATCACGGATAGATCCTCTACAACTTATGTCACAGCTGGCAAATCTTATTATGGACATTCTTGCAGGGAAACATGAAGTTGGTGGTTCTGAAATCAGCAGAAGATTTTCTAGTAGACATACCTGTAAGTGTTCGAAACTGTAATATGTTGTATCCCTTTTAGCTTATAGCATATGTATTGGCTGTTTAATTTTTATCGAAGAGCATGCTTCTGTTTTTGTTGTAAACTCTGATCATATCTTATTTCTGTTGCCTTACTGGTTAATTTCTCAATGATAGCGGAAGCAGACCTGCAGAAACTAAATCATGCAGTAAGAATACTTTCTGAAACAGAGAAGCAGTTGAGAATTTCTAAGAATCAAACAACATGGTTCACTGCAGCTCTTTTACAACTAAGCTCTGTGGAATGTTCTTCTGTGAATGCAAATGATACCAAGTTATGTTTGAGAGCTGCATCCATTCAAGGTGGGCTTGATACTTTTCTCTGTCTCTTTACCTTTTGATTTCCGATACTTTTCATGTAGGATGCAGTCGGCAGAATCAGGGTGATTTGATCAGGTTGAAGTTTCAATTCTAATGGTTTCTTTAAATGGATACAGATGGGGATTTATGTAATACGTCGTCTACAGGGGAGAGCCTGAAGCATGCTTCTATAGGTCAGTGTGATGACAAGTCATATAGATTAGGAGTGCAGGAGGGTCATAGAGGAACACCGGACTCCATATGGTATAGTGCTACACAGATATGTCGATCTAGCCGGCTCAAGAAATTTCTCAGGAAGCAGGGGAAGTTGTCTTCACTTTGGGTTAATGAAGGTATGCTTTTTCTTTTTACTTGCATTGTTTCTGTCCGGCCATTATTTTTGCAGTCACCAAATTTTTTGGCATCATTGGATAATGGATATATCCTACTGTTATGGTGGGTGTTTTGTGCCTTTTTGTTTGTGGAATTTTCTGACTTTTTCTTATTAATTATGATTTAATTGATTTCTTTTAAGTATAGCCTGCAGTATGGAATTTTCAAATCTTAGTTTAACTAAAAATATGGTTTTACTTTTACAGCAATGATATTTATGATGGCACAAGTATTTGCCATCAAATTCTGCTGTTTTTTCATAATCTTCAACAACTTATTTGATATTCTTTGACCTACTATGTTGTGTAAATCACAGATTAGATTCTTTTGTCAACCACTAATTTATTATTCCCACCCTCATGTTTTTTAGAAAGAAAATTCTTTTATATTTATGAGATGGATCTTTCCTTAAGTGAGGACTATGTACCAAGTAATGAATGGAAAATATCCAATTTTCAGGCCATGCAGTTGCTGAGTTGGAATTCCATCACCATGACTTTGTTGCTCGGGCTGAGAAGTCATGGAAATTAATTGCAAGTTCCCTGCAATTCATATTGGGTTGTAACATTGAGCTCAGGATCAATTATGTACCATGTACTTCAGATTCAAAGTTTGCAAAATTCAAGAGGTCATCTTTCAATTTCTTTAATTGCTCCCGCAGAATTCTACGGAAATCATTATCATCTCATGAACACGAAACTGAATCGGATTATGCTGATTGTACCTCTGAAAAGCCTATGATGAAGGATCCGACTTTAACTTGTTCATCCGATTGTGGACCTCGGGTGCCACCACCTGAGTCCTATGGTGGAACTGAGTTTGTAACAACTTTGAGAAGTTCTGAAGGGAATTTGCTGAGCACAGCTCAAGTGGCTCCAAGGATTTCAAGTGCAAGAGTTGATTCTCTCAAGGACGACCGAGGCAACTATGCGCATCAAGTCTCATCGACCTTAGATTTGGATAGTCATTCTAACTGTTTTCCTCAAACCCACTGGCTTCATAGGAAGTCCTGTTCTTCTCATGCATCATAACAGAAGAAGGATTTTGCTTTATCAATCCATAGGTACAGATGTTTTCAGACTTGTTGCAATTATAATGAACCCCATGTTTTTCTCCTGTGGCTCTAATATTGAAGTTTTTTTATAAAGATCTTTAGGCATGCATAACTAGCCACTCAACCTTTACATGTGAATAGGTAAATATCTTTCTCTGTTGGATTATCTTACTATATAGTGGGGTTGTTGCTCTAATTTTTCTATTCATATTTCTTATCAGTCATATTTTAAGTAAAATCAAAATTTGATTGATTAAATAAAAATACTAATAAACAAATTGAAGTATTAGTAGCCCTCCCTCATCTTATAAGTCAGCAATTTCATATGCTCCCAATGCATTGGATGGTAAATTCCACAGACCTTATACACTAACTTGACTGAACAATAAAAATAAACACACACTAACACGGGGTGATGCATGAAAACACATTTTCCATTCTAAAATATACAAATTCCACATTCGCAACTTCAGTTTGTCTATAGTTTAAGCTGCAAGCAAATTCAATAGAAATATGGAGAGGTTGTCGAAACTAAGTAAATATCTGGTAACGTGTGTAGGTACAATTACTTGAAAAGGAAAGATGGAAGATAGAACGAGTTATAATATTGATTAGTATTTTTTGTACAATTTTTTCTCCAACACCAATCAGTTCACACTACTTTTTTTGCCTCTATTGCAAGAACTAAACCAATTTACGTCCACCCATGCCCAGACAAATGGTGAGCAAATTACAAATGGCTTGCTATTATTAACATCAATAAAACCAGGTTGTTATGTCCACCAATTTGTTTCTTTCTACTATTATAAATACATTATCATACAAATGTAAAGAGGTTGAAAACAAGGCAAGATAAATAGGAAAAAGGTGAAAATTATAGGATTTTAAACCATTCCCTGCTCCACCAGCCTAGCAAGAACATGGTCCACATAATCATTGGAATTGTTTGTACAGGGTTCCCCTTCTAGGTGCTCAAAACACTCTTCAGTCAACCGCAGCAGAACCACATTCTCTGTATTTAATATCATTTCAGAAATTAAATAAAGTTCATCAAAGGGATATTGAAAAGTTGGAATACTCAGTCTCAGACATTGGAAAGGAACACTAGCATCAAGCATGTAAGTTTACCTTTTGAGGATAATTCTCAGTCTTAGTCTTGAACACAGGATCAGATGTATGCGGGGTTGTTATGTTCGCAGCAGAACCGGTAGTTTTCTTCTCATCTCTAGCCTTATTGAATATCACAGTAAACCCTTCTGCTGAAGCAGGATTGTTTACATCCCACTCACCAAATTTTGGCAATGCCCGACCTTTATCCTGCTGTATATTAACGAAAAGTGTAAATGTAATGTCCAGAAAGCATATCTTTTTTAGCATGGACACAACAATAAGGTAGTGTTTATTGTTTAGTGATCAAGAGGTCACTATTTCAAATTCTGGAAATAGACTCTCTAGTTGCGAGAGTAAGGCTATGTAGATCTAGTCTCCACAAAATCCACTAGGTCGAAGCCTCGTACATTGGGTCACTCGCCCTATTCATTAACTCAAGCCGACTCCACCTAGTGGTATTAAGGTTATGTTGTTTATGCATGACATTGTTTTTTATTTCATATAGCGAAGGGTGAGTAAGAGACTAATTCCTTTCAGAGTGCGTGACGGTTGGCCTAATACGATATTTGTGAATCTAGTATACTACTACTAGACCAATGTTATTTTGATGAATGAAAAACAACATTTTGCTAATAGTATGGATTGTCCAACCTTTAATAACATCTACCGTTGAATTGGACTGAAAACAACATCTTGTTTTACCCAAGTACCCAAAGGCAAAGAAAATGTTACTTGTCCATACATAAGGTAACAACATAATGATTTGAGCACTGGCTTCATCGAATCAAAACCATATTAAACTAACAACAAAGCGTTGGTCTAATAGTATAAGGCTTTGTTAGATCTTTAGGATAATCAAAAAGTCAAATGTTTGATTCTTGATAGCTGTACTTATTGGGAGGGGCATATACACATCCCGTAAGGGATTAGTTCCTTCACGTAAAGTGAGGAAATACTATTGGTAGTATAAAAAAAATAAGGTTAAACTATGTAATTTCAGGTTGAACCTATTCCTTTATCCCTCTCACTCATAGACAATTACAATCCTAGAGGTTTTTGTAAACCATGTGAATTTGATGCGACTCAACTACAGAGAAATTTAATGAATGAAGGAGGCCAGCCAAATTTGAATAAAAGTAGTTCAATAATTCTTGCTAATTTTGCTAACTCAT
Source organism: Lupinus angustifolius (assembly GCF_001865875.1). Taxonomy (NCBI): domain Eukaryota; kingdom Viridiplantae; phylum Streptophyta; class Magnoliopsida; order Fabales; family Fabaceae; genus Lupinus; species Lupinus angustifolius. Next base: position 15,119,329 of record NC_032020.1, on the reverse strand, counting down.
TATTCATCAATCATTACATAATCAATAATAAAGTGCAAAAAAACAGCAACAATATCTCTCAAAAGTAGCATTCAATTCCACAGCTATATTAAAATATCATCACCGATAATTTTCCAATGATTAAGAAACATATGAAAAGAAAATAACAGGAAGTTAAGAATAAAAAGCCACTCAACAAACGAATGATCCATTGACAACATATATATTAAGATAAATGATGTATTATTGAGTTAAATTTGGGGTTGGAAGAAAAAAAGTGAAGAATTATACCGAGGCCATGGTTGAGAATTGGAGAAGAATGTAATGTGATGAAGATATGGATGGGATAGATAGTAGAAAGATATATTGAAAGAGAAAATATTAATATTATTGAGCTGAGGAACACAACACTTTTATAAAATAATAACAATAATAACGTTGAACATTTGAAGGCTGACAGAGGGGAATGTGAGGAAACGGAACTTAAACGGCATCAACACGCACGATCTCACCACTTCTAACAGATTCTTGTTTCACGTTAACGTGATGACGATACCAGAAATGAGAATTTGTTAGTGGGTACGCACCTCATTCTCAGTCTTAGTTTTCTGGGGCAAAATTGTTCTTTTTTCAACGACTTAACTGTTTATCTCATTTCATAATTTTTTATTTTGATTTGTATACAAATTCTCCATTTCACCATGTATAAATCTTTTGTATTAAAAAAATGTGTGAGTTTTATAAAATGTTATTCCATTATCTACAACAATTCAAGTTTAATTATTATTAACTGATATATTACTATTTGTTTATAAATATTACATTTTATATATATTTGTTTATAAATATTACATTTTATATATACTAGTGTGTTGACAGGCACTACCGTGCCTGCCAACCCGCTTTCCTATTGTTCGTAATGTGTATTTTGTATGTTATAAATGTCAAATATAGTATTTTGTACAAAATATTGTAATTTGCAGTTGAGTTTATTCGATTTGTTTAATTACTAATTTTTTTAAATTGAACATTCAAATAATTGAGTGACTCGCAATTATTTTTGTAGGTCAAGTTTATGATTAGGGCGAAGTCAATGAAATAAATTTTATGAGGTTTAGAACGTAATGTGTAAGGTTGTCATGAAATGTTTTTCAACTACATAAATCAAAAATTAAGTAATTATGTAATGTGTCAACCCGCATTCCTATTGCTTGATGCTTAAGTTTTCAATATTTACATGTTATAAACACTACTTGAATTCTTAAAGAAGAAAAAGTTGGATTATAATTTGTATTTGAAGAACTTATTCATATCACTACAATAAAATCAAATAAAGTCACGCAATCATGTTCTAAACTTAAGTATTTGGAAATATAATTTGTAAGGTCGTCATGAGATGTTTTCCAACTGCATTATTACATTCTGTAATAATGATTGCACAAATTAATTAATTACTTAACGTGTTGGCAGATACTGTCGTGTGTGTGAACCCACATTCTCATTACTTAGTACTAAGTTCTCAATATTTACATGTTATAAACACCACTTGAATTCTTAAAGAAGAAAAGTTTGATTTTAATTTATATTTGAAGAACTTATTCATTTCTTCTTTAACTTGAGATTATAATCATCGATGGGAAAGGTGTCACATTTCTTCATATCCTAATGATAAATACTAATAAACATATACCTATAAGAAGTTGCAACAATTGAATACGCTTAAGTTAAAACTAAACAATTAATGAAAATAGCATATATGAATTTTTTTAGTGAGTGAGAAGGACATTATAATAATGATAAATATTAGTGGTATTTCCGTTATGTTATATTTTCGTTAGCATAAGACTTGTTAACATGTGTACTTATTATAGCGAACAATTGAAGAAGACATATACAAATTCTGGATTTTAGTTATTACTCTCTTGATTTATAAATATTCTTCTAATTGCGTAGACAATTTATTGCAACTCACTCTCCAAAGTTACTTCTATTTCACATATATTTTATAGTGACCAAAAGATTTATCATCTTGAATAACAATACAATAATATCTATTATGCACCAATCGAAAGTGTTTTCAGTCTTTAGTTAGAATAAGCTTTAATGAATATGATTATCAACAACAAACTTAAAAAAAAAGTTAAAAAGGTAGGTAAAAATGTTACCTCTATCCATACAATACTTGATTAGAATGGGAAAGACATTCAAAAACCAAGTGAACACACCATTTCAACTTTAAATGTGCATGTCTCTTATCTAGAAAATAACAAGTTAAGTAGTCAAATGATTACTTTCAATTTTTTATACTTGATCTAATGTTGTTTAAAGTGTATATTGGAAGCAAAGTATGATAAACTTATAAATTTAAGAATATGTTAGAAAAGATTGACAATAACCCTCTCAAAAAAATATAAAGCATAAACACAAACCATCTTAGTGTCACTTTGGCATCTTTGAACAAAATGTAAGCGAAGAGAAAAATATGATAAGAGTGTGTAGGCATGAAATTAACAGAAGGTAATCTAATTATAAACAAATGAGCGACAATATATTTGAATACAATACATAGTGTGTACCTCATATTTATTAATACATCTCAAAAAAATTGTTGGAAGAGTGAATGACGGAAAACTGAACCAAATGAGCACATGTGACAGTAGTTGTGGATAATAAAGAGGCCAACTTCTAACCATGCCTCATTCTGTTAATGTCACCCACATTCTCTGCAAAATGAAATTGGGACATTGACTATTATTATTATTATAAACAAATAGAATATTATATATGAAAAGTGTTTAATATATTATATAATATATTATACAAAATAGAATAAATTTATTTAAATATAAACATCCCATTCTAAACATGTCAAGATAGAAGGCTTAGGTTTTGACATTTCTTCTTTTATGTGGCTTATATTCTGCAATATTCTACATTTTACCGATGTTGAAATTTTGGTTTTAGCTATTTGTATGTCCATGTTTTATGAAGCGTAAACACATTATAAAACTAACAATTATTTTATGTTAGGATGCATGTTTCAACAATTACGAAACTAAAAATTATAAATTAAATTAAATTTCAGCAAACATAAAAATTTAAAGATATGTTAAAGAAAGCTTGACAATAACTTTCTTAATAAGATGCAAATCATAAACACGTTTGTTTTAGTGTATATTTGACATTTCATCGAACATAATGGAAGCAATGTATGATAAACTTATAAATTTAAGGATATGTTAGAAAAGGTTGACAATAACCCTCTCAAAAAATATAAAGCATAAACACAAACCATCTTAGTGTCACTTTGGCATCTTTGAACAAAATGTAAGCGAAGAGAAAAATATGATAAGAGTGTGTAGGCATGAAATTAACAGAAGGTAAGCTAATTATAAACAAATGAGCGACAATATATTTGAATACAATACATAGTGTGTACCTCATATTTATTAATACATCTCAAAAAATTGTTGGAAGAGTGAATGACAAAAAATTGAATCAAAGGAACACATGTGACAATAGTTATGGATAATAAGGAGGCCAACTTCTATAATAAAGAGACCAACTTCTAACCATGCCCCATTCTGTTAATGTCACCCACATTCTCTGCAAAATGAAATTGTGAGGAATGTACATTAACAATCCATGTAAATTTAAAGTAAATATGAGGCATGCACTATGTAATAAGATTTAGAAAAGTTACAAAATTCAGAATAAAAAAAATAAGTGGCAAAACAAATATATACAAAAAAAAGAGTAATAAGATTTATTATAAAACATTTTCCACTAACTCAAAATTTTCTACCTGCCTATTGAAATCCCTTGATTTTGTCACCCACTAATATTGCATAAATTATCTACATCTACTGAATATATTTTTACTTCTTTGTCATGAGATAATAATCATTCGAAAAAAGTGTTAGTGTTACAACATCTTTTGTAAAGCAGCAATTTATCCTACATAACAAAGCAAGGATATAAAATGAAGTAACCCATATAATATAATATGAATATGAAACAGTTTGGTGAAGAAACGAAAAAAGTAAAAGAACATGAAAATACTACATTATATTGGAACTTTTCACAAACAGTTGGTTATATAATCACTATGTCAGCGATCAATCAGCAAAAGGGCGGAACAACTACCGACCAAAGTACAACCGATAACCACACCAAAATGTAAAAAGAAAATATGCACACCTCTACATATGTATGATTGTTGTTTCTACATGCAATGAGTGAAGTATTTCGCCAGACATCTTTTGTGCATAATGTTTTATAAACTACATGAAAATAAAATAGAAATTAAAGATAAGAAAGAGGAAACTAAGAGAAGAATGATGTATAATATCAAAGAATAATAGATTACTTCTCTTAACATATTCACCCTAAAAGTACAATTATAACAAATGTTTCTCAAAATTAACCATAGTTTAAACTATAAATAATGAATTGAAATTGTTTTTAAAACTTATTGAGTATATGATAACATAAGAGAAAATGATAATATTGCAATTGTAGAAAGAGGTACGAGGCACAACAACATGAGATAACCTGATAATGCAAACGTGATCTCTGTTGTTATCTCACCATTTCCAGCGTTGAGTATGATCAAAAACTCACTTCCTAACTCACCGTCTACGCTGATCAGAACCGCTGCATCAAAGACAACATAGCACTTCTGGTGAAGGATCCAATGCTCCATTCAAGACAACAATCACTTCATTAACATGATGGAGAAGTAATTTTCCAGCCCTCATGGATTCAAAGTCCTCCAAGAGAGAACCCATTTGCATTATTAGGTTATTGAGTCTCTTTCTTTTTTATAAAGTCTCACTTTTTTATCACAACCTGATAGAAGAGAGAGTTGATTGTGGAGAATAGAAGAAGAAAAATGGATGAGAATGAGTTTTGGATAGATGAGGTTACAACATAGAGTGATGGCTAAATTGGAATTAAAAAATTATACCATGCATGGTAGTTAAAATGAATTTTGGCTTTATATAATGGTATAGATAATTTTATGTTATTAGATAATTTACATGTATCAATTTTGTTTTGCAGTTTAAAATTAGGGTAGAATATGGAAGTTACTTTAATAATAGAGCAAAGGCTAAAATTGGAATATCAAAATTACTCCATCCATGGCGGTTAATAATTGTTTTGCCTTTATATAATGGTATAGATATAATGGTATAGATATATAGGTGTATTACCATTATTCATGTATTAACTATTAATTGTTTATTAAATAAATTAATATACATGAAAATAATTAATGTACTAATTACATTAAATAAATTAATGTACATAAAAGATAAATGATGTATTAAATATGTAAAATAAATTAATGCACATAAAAGATAATGATGTATTAATCATTGTTGGGGAACGTTATACACATTTTTGGATCTTCCTCAATGTTGATGGCAGAGACCGAGCTTGTTGGAAGCAGGTGGAGGTAATTGCCACTGGATTTTTTTCCAACTTTTTTTACATATTTTTTTAATGTTTTTTTCTAATATTTTTTTACCTTCTACAAATTATGTGGCCATTCTAAAAGTTATAGATAATAGATAAAGCTTTTTTACATCTTTAGATATTGATATTGTTTATACTATTATTTTACTTGACTTCATAATGATTTTACATGAAATATATTACGGAATTATAAATTATTTTTATCAAACTTTGTATCAAAAGTCCTAATATTCTATGGATTTTTAAATTATTTAATATTGATAATATATGCATTTTTTTTTGCAAAGATTCTACCCTATAAATTTCAATGTAGTAAGAAAATTTTACTTGAGAGGTTAACTTTAAATTTTTGTTGTTAATGTCATAAGTCATTCATGTTTGAAAAACTCTCAATCATCTCTGAATTATGTACAATCTTGATGATACAAGGAAAAAGGTGCATATTATTTGATTGATTGAGTTATTATTTTATCTTAACTATTTTGTTTTAACTACTATATAAAAATTATTTTCAGCAACAAAGACAACTAAATAAAACTACTAACCAAAATAGTAAACGAATTTCTTGTATGTAACATATGATTTATTTGAAAAATAAGTAACTGGAAATTTTACACTTAATTCAATTATCAGGAGCTTTAATCTTTAACGAAGAACAACACTTTAAATATATTTTTTTCTTTAACATTTTTAATTGTTATTGAGAATTAATTTTTATTTTTTGGGTACAATTATTATGTTATTTTGAGACTATAAAACAATTATATAGGTTATTTTATATTTTTTGTTATTCAATTAATTATAATTAATTATTATTATTTCTCCTAAATTTTATATCATGATCTGTCACTGGTTGATAATACACGATTTGCATATAACTTATGTGATAATATGATAATAGATGTGTACCATTAATGATATGAGTAATATAGCAACTAAAGTTGCTCAAATATTTAATTCCTATAGCTACCAAGAGCAAGGTTACCTAGGTAGGATACTGGTAACCGCTGTGCAACTTTTTCAGTGAGACACACCATAAATTACAAAACGATTGGTGTAGGGACATATCTTATTCACGCTACTCACTAATATATGAGAGTCATAAAAGGATGGGGAAGATATAAAGCATAACTAGTGGACTTCATATGAGTAAAAGTGACTAGTGGACTTCATATGAGTAAAAGTGAGTTGTACTGTAAGAAAATTTATGTTTTTCTTCTCTCATTACATTTTTTATATATTAAAAACATATGAAACCACGGCCCATTTAAGTCAAGAAGAATAGCATCACTCTTAATCAAAATCTATAATGAAGTTTGCATATCGTAATCAAGAAGGGAAAATACGAGAATCTAACCTAAATCACAATGGATATGTGCCAAAGATTTAACTAGATGTATTAATCCGTATATATGAAATTTTTTCTTCACATTAGTGAATATAAATTATATATGTTTTACAAACTTTCTCAAACGTTTAATTTAAAGTTGGGTTGTGTTTAAGGGTGGCTACAAAAGGAGCTCGGTGTCAATATTTACTAAGCACCCAGTAAATCAACAATTCAGTGCTTCAGCAGTTCAGCCTTTGAATAAAGTGTTCTTAGTTGGTTTATGAAATTCGTTTAATCTTGATTTTTTAACGTATTTTTTTCTTTTCAAATGAGTAAGAACTATAGAAAAAATTGTTAAAGGGTATATAACATTTCTCTAGTTTAGGTGGGGATAGTGATCCATTATTCAGCATTATTAGCTCCCCAGCTACTCTCTTATGAGTACCATAAACATTGATAGGATTATAAATGTAATCTGGCACCGATCCAAGACAATATATCCTGCAGAAATAAATTTAAAGCATGGAACAAACTACAGCACAAAATACATATAGTAGGTAGTATAATTATTTCACCTAAATTTTTGTCTCCCTCATTGGCAGTTATGAAAGTATTTATTAAAATTTTACAGTGTAGTATGTACATCCAACACGTGAAAAAAGATCATCACCCATGTTGGAGACTAAAGTTTTTATTTTGTCTTTAGTTTTTAATGGTCAAAATGTTATTTTATTATAAGGAATAAAAGTATCTTAACACACGTTAATTTTTCATTTGTTTTTATAGTACTAATCTCTTCCGTACCCCCGACATCCAAGTCAAGTATTACTACTATATAAGCCTCAAACTTAATAGCAAAATCAAGTTGCTACCTACTCTCTGAAAATAATTTAGGTGGCCATTTTCTTCTATGGCAACCCTCTCCCCTAAAATCATTACCATCTGCACACTCTTCACAGTTCTGTCCATTGCTTCTTCTGCAGCAACTGATGAGGAACAAACAAGACCCTTTAAGAAGCTTTATGCCTTTGGTGACTCTTTTACTGACACTGGCAACACTAAAAATGGCAATGGTCCAAGTGGATTTGGTCATGTATCAAACTCTCCATATGGAAAAACCTTCTTTAACCATTCCACTAACAGATACTGTGATGGCAGGCTTGTGATTGATTTTGTTGCTGAATCACTATCATTGCCATACTTGACCCCTTATCTTCACCACAAAGGCAATGACACTTTTGGAGTGAACTTTGCTGTTGCTGGTTCTACAGCAATAAACCATGAGTTCTTTGTTAGGAACAATCTTTCCCTTGATTTTACTCCTCAGTCCATTCAGACCCAAATTCTATGGTTTAATAGGTACCTTGAGAGCCAAGCATGTCAAGGAGTGGAATCTGGTTGCAAAGATTTTAATGAGACTCTATTTTGGTTTGGTGAGATTGGAGTTAATGACTATGCTTACATTCTAGGATCTTCAGTCTCAGATGATACCATAAGGAAACTAGCAATTTCAAGTGTCTCAGGAGCTTTACAGGTAAATAATATGACCTATTGGCCTTGGCCTTTTATACTAAACTAGCTAAAAGTTATAACTTGAGATTCAAAAGCATATCTTACATTCTCACTTAATTTCTTACCACATAACAATTTTATATACAGAATCATCTAAGCACAATGTGAATCTATGAAACTGAATGGACCTTTTAGTTCACAAGAAATGCTACTTTCACACACTTGTATATACCTTACGCCCACACAATTTTCATCATGTAGTTAAATTTGGTCTCACTAGGTTTTCTGCACACCCATGCTCTATCTACACCAAGAAAGATGTGAAGCATAATTAAATGTGTAAGAAGCATTTTCCTTCCTTTTAGGAGGATTTAGAATTAGATTTTTGTTAGTTACGCTGTTACACATACTTCAGTTCTATAAAGTTTTTATTATCTGGTTAAATTGATCTTAGTTTCTGCACACCTATACTTCACTTCTATTATTGTTACTTGCACATATTTAAACACACTTTACTCACATAGTCACATCTATAAGTTTTCATCATCTCTTTAAAATGAGGTTTGCTATATGCTCCTAGAAATTTTACTACTGATCACCTAATACTAAATAGTGAAAATACAAAGCAAAAAAATAATGCATTGAATGTCTTGGGAATATACAAAAAACATTCAATATTGTCTTTATGTAGTGAATAGGAGCAAGGGGCATTAGAAATAGTATTCTATTAAAACCAGTCTCAAATTATTTTGTGCACATATCTTCTTTGCCAACCACATAACTAGGTGTGAGTGATGTGAAGCATAACTAGATGTGTAAGAACCATTTTCCTTCATTAAGTAATTTATATTCTTTTGTTTTGCAGACAGTGCTTGAGAAGGGTGCCAAGTACCTAGTTGTACAAGGTTTGCCACCAACTGGCTGCTTAACATTAGCCATGTATCTGGCTTCTCCCGATGACCGCGATGAAATTGGATGTGTGAAAAGTGCCAACAACCAAAGCTACACACACAACCTTGTGCTGCAAGCCAAATTAGATGAACTCAGGAAACAGTATCCCCAATCTGTCATACTTTATGCTGATTACTGGAATGCCTACAGCACTATCATGAAGAATCTGACCAAATATGGGTTCGCAGAGGCATTCAAAGCCTGCTGCGGATCACAAGATCCACCTTACAACTTCAGCGTGTTCAAGACATGTGGCACGCCTAATGCAACGGTCTGCTCAAGCCCGTCTCAGTACATTAATTGGGATGGTGTTCACCTAACTGAGGCCATGTACAAGGTTGTTTCTAATATGTTTCTTCAAGGAAACTTCAGCCAGACTCCATTCAATTTTTTATTGGAAAAGAAAGAGAGGCAAGGGTGAATGGTTCATCCAAGAATAATATTTGGTATTGATTGCTCTCATGGCTTTAGTTAGTAGAGTGTCTGGTAATGTAACTACAAGTATGGGAATCTGATTTTATCTTTTTTGCTTTAACTTATGTCTGCTAATGTAACTATATGAGTGACTGAGGGTTTCAGATTTTATCTTTATTGCTTGAACTTATTTCCACAGCATGATATATGTGAAATTAACAATAATATTGTGTTTGTGTTATTTGCCATTAATCCTAGTGTAAAAATGAACAGTCCTAATTACTAAACATGTATTCATTTTCAACTAACTTCATCCATCTTAGGGTAATTCATTTTAGTTAGCTTGAGGCTCTCAGAACAAGATGAACAATAAATAGCATAGACTTAATAAAGCAATAAGTGATTTGCTGCATTGGTTCAAATTCCTTATTCTGACACTGCAAAACACTTGATATACAACATGTTATTAGTTTGCAGATATGACCCGTGTTTTTAAAACAAGCAATTATTAGTAATAATAGCTTGGAAAAGCTTACGTTGGCGCTTCACCATCATCATACAAAATTACTTGCTAAAAGCTCGTATATCACTTGGTTAGTATAAGACTATATATAAGTAATCGTCCTACTTCTGTAAAGAGGGTATTGATGTGTATAAATTTTTTATTTAAAACAAGATGTCACCTCTTTTTCTTGTGACATCTTCATAAACACTGTGTGATATACTTAATTCAAGAGAGTGTAATAATTGAGTACTTTACAAACAAATAATCAAGAGGAAATTTAGTAGCAAATAGATAGAGACGCAACACAACACATCTTCCCTAGACATGGTTTGCACATCAACCACACCCTTCTTGCAAGTTAGAACCCACAAATCATGAGTTAAATTTTCAACAGAGGTAAGTTCATCTGAAATACTTAAGACACACAAATTGTCAAGGATAAATTTAGTAGGAAATATGATGTAGACATGAACATCACAGCAATTGTGTACATTAACAAGTCGATGAGCTCTATGCTTACTTTTCAAGGAATTAATAGAGTATATAAAGTTGCATTTTTTTATTTTAACCGAAACAAAAAAACATCTATACTGAATGTAAAGTTTTATACCTAATCAATACATGATTCATTAGCATGCATTTTTTATCGCTCTAAATTGAATTAATATATTAAAAGTGAAAAGAGATGGAATGCAAATGCATAACCTTAAGGCGAGTAGAAGCAAGCATAAGAAAATGTTACATCTTTATTATTAGTACATAAATTTGGGTTTGGCTAACTTAGATTCGGCCCAATGTGATTGGGTTGGCCTATTTAGTTTGCAATAAACACACAAAAGAAGAAGACAAATAGAAGCCTGTTCGATACATTTAAAAACAGCGATAGTGATATAGAACATAGAAGAAGCTCTGCAGAAATTTGTTTTGCATCTAAAAGTAGCAGTAGAAATGGAAGGAGAAGAAGGATCACAGGAACCTCAGCTTGTACTCGCCGACAAGCTATTTCTTCTCAGACAACCCGATGTTTCTGACATTGACAAAGTTCGCTACAAAGACGAGGTTTTTACTTATGTTAAGGATAATGGTTTGTAACTATCTCGATTTCAATTCTTAGTTCTTTTTTCAATTCACTATAATTTTATTTAATATCTCTGTCTCTCGTAATTGTAATTTCTTGTTGTACAGATATGCTCCCTTTATACGAAACCCTAGTTGCTCAATCCGTATTGGACTCAGATCCTGCCCTATTAGATTCAATGCGTGCTAAAATTGATGATGAGCTCAAGAAGATTGATGAAAAGTCTGTTATTTTTCTCTTCCTTTTTCGTTTACTAATCTAAAAACTATATTTTTCACAATTAGGTTCACGTTTGTTTTCAGTTGGATGCTTTATCTTCAAATGTTTCATAAGTGTCTGTGGTTGTGTGAGATCATTATGTTTGTTATTCATTTGGTTACCCTTCATAGGAAAGGGGATGAGGGTGATAGTTAATTTAATTCACTATTATGATACTAACAAAAACAAATAGGGAGGACGGAGAAATTATATATTTTTGTGCTGAACCTGATAAAGAGTTGAAATTAGGGTAGCTTAATAGCTTTTGGTAGATGTGTTAGGATAGAATGGAACAGCTGTTCTATGTTTGGGACCAAAGATACGAACACAGGATTCTTCTGTCCGCGCGCCAAACGCTACCTGAGGTTATTGCATCAGTAGTGCATAGTTTTAGTATCTTGTCTTGTTAATAGTGAGGCCCATCTAAGTATACAAGAAGTGAGCAAAAGTTTCTATGTGACTGAAGCACATGTTAGTCCAGGAAGATAAAAACATTAATAATGAAAAAATGCTGAGGACGGGCCAGATGGAATCACAATCATTGCATTTTCCATTTTTGTGATTCCATAGATGCTACTTACTATTATTTGAAAAGTGGCAACTTTAGTAATCCTTGAACTTATTCTCTTCCATGTGGTTGCCTCGCTTTAGGATTGCTGATGCTGAGGAAAACTTAGGTGAGAGTGAAGTTCGAGAGGCTCACTTGGCTAAATCTTTGTTTTTCATCCGTATTGGTGACAAGGTATATACCTATGATAACTTGTTGAACTTTTCCTGCCTGCTGCTGGATTCATTTTTTTTTAACATTCTCCATTGTGTACTAGACGAAAGCATTGGATCATCTGAAGGTGACAGAAAGCAAGACAGTGGCAATTGGCCAAAAGATGGACCTGGTATTTCATACTTTGCAGCTTGGGTTCTTTGACATGGATTTTGATCTCATTTCCAAAAGCATTGACAAAGCTAAAAGGTAACTGTTTGAATTACGCAGATCTGAGTTGTGCCTTCTGCCATATTTTTCAGTAATGGATTGGTTTGCTAACTGTTTGCAACCATGATGGCAGCTTGTTTGAAGAAGGTGGTGATTGGGAAAGGAAGAATCGCCTGAAAGTGTATGAAGGCCTGTACTGCATGTCTACTCGAAATTTCGAGAAGGCCTCCAGCTTGTTTTTGGATTCCATTTCAACCTTTACGACCTATGAACTCTTCCCCTACGACACCTTTATTTTTTACACAGTTTTGACAAGCATTATATCGTTGGATAGAGTTTCCTTAAAGCAAAAGGTTTTTTATTTTTTCATGTGGTTCCCTATAGCTGTTGTTTTATGTTGCCTGACAAGTTTTTGCAGATTAAAAAGTTATTAACCTCAGTTAATCTGCATTAGGTAGTGGATGCTCCTGAGATCTTGACTGTGATTGGCAAAGTTCCACATCTTTCAGAGTTCTTGAACTCCCTATATGAGTGTCAATACAAGTCCTTTTTCTCAGCATTTGGTGAGTGTACATCTGCCTTGTATCTCTAGTACTCTGGTAATGATTTTTTGAAGTTTTGTTTTATTACTGGAGACACTTCATGCTACAAGTTATTTTTCTGTTATAATTTGAGAATTTGTCGCAGTGATTTAACTAATTTATTTATTTTTTATCCTATGCTCATGGTTTTGTTCCATTTTGAAATTTATTTCAGCTGGCCTCACAGAGCAAATTAAGTTGGACCGATATTTGCTTCCTCACTTCCGATATTACATGAGGGAGGTCAGAACTGTTGTTTATTCCCAATATCTGGAATCATACAAGAGCGTGACAATTGAAGCAATGGCAAAAGCCTTTGGAGTGACAGTGGATTTCATTGATGTGTAAGTGAATGCGTTTCACAGATTTTGGTTTTAGTGATTATTAATGAATGGTTTTTAAATCCTGTGGGAGGTAACTCATTACATTCATTCTCTTCCAGGGAGCTGTCACGTTTTATTGCAGCAGGGAAACTTCATTGTAAGATTGATAAAGTTGCTGGAGTTCTTGAAACTAACCGTCCCGATGCTAAGAATGCTCTTTACCAAGCAACTATTAAGCAAGGGGACTTCCTATTGAACCGGATCCAAAAATTATCACGTGTGATTGATCTATAGATCTTTAGGTGAAATTGAATTTGACCTTTATGATTTCAAGGACATCTTGTTGAGTGCATTTTACTAGATGGACTGGCATTTCTGTTATCTCTTTATTTTTATACTGATGGAACATTCAAGCTAGCTGAATCCAAGTATCTCAATCACTTTTCTATTATTGTTCTTATTATTTTGTGATGAATATATTTTGCGTTTGAATGCTTACATGTGGGTGTGGTATTTGTTACTGGCAGTTTCTCTTCATCCATGAACCATTGTTTCACCTAATCTTGTTCCAAGGCCTGTCAGGTTGAAACAGGAGTTGATACTACCCAGTATTATTGCTCACCAAAAAACTATCCAGTATTATCTATCAATTTGCCAAGTTTAGAAGTTGTTTTACGTTGTTTTTTCTCCGTTTGATGTTTCCCCTGCCTGATTTGCATGTTTATATTTATTTATCGTGGCTTTGTGCTTGAAAAGCTTGAATGGTAGTGCACTGTTAAGTTTGTGCAACACATAATTGTTATCAGGACCTATATTTCTGTGCTGTGAATATCAAGTATGTCATCACTACCATTACTTTTTAGCTTGTGATACCACTATGATATGATATATGAAAAACCCATTTATTGACAAAATCTGGGTGACCTGAAAACAATGAAGTAAATAATCTAGTACGGAAAAAAGTAATTTCTACTACACACTCGATATTGTTTAAAATGATCAAGAAAAGTATTATATTTTTATATATATATTCACTTGCTCAGGATTTTACTCCAGATATATGGGTTTTGTCATAAGTTGCTTTCCTAACCATGTGCTTTTTTTATTGGAATGGAAAAAATGATAGTTCTGCTCTGCATTCTGTTGAGTGTCATGTTTTTATGACGTGCAAGGAGTGACATGTTTGAACCTACATGCTCACACTTTTTGTCTGGCATCACTACCATATGATAATTATACCAAGTTGAAACAATGTCAAACTTCAGAGCAAAATTGATTTTAAATTAGGGAGGGGTGGAAGGAAAATTTAAACCAAGTAACAGGGACAAAATTTCTCTCGGAGTAACTGTTCAATCTAGAAAGTTAATGCAGTGCCACATTGACAACTAAAAACAATTGATCAGCTTATTCAACTTAGAAACTGCGGGTATAGCTGTAACTGGGCATCCATAATTATTTATTCTCTAAGCCATGCTGCTTGGGCAGGAGTCCAGTGAACTAATTCAGCTTCGTTGAACCATAAACCTGCAACAGATGGAATAACGCAGATAGTATTCAATTCAATATATATTACAGTTGCCTGTAGTTAAGTTAAGCTGATGGTTTAACAGAAATATACCGATCACAAGCACCCCAAAAATCCTAACTCTAGAGGTGCTGTATCTTTTTTCCACATGATGTCCTTAACATTAATGGAGGTAACTTTACTGTTATAATTGGCTTCAAACACTCATTAAACTTTTTTCCTATAATATTTTCTTCTCTACATTTTCTCACTGCTTTCGTCATCACCTTGTTGCACCCTAATTTCACTCTAACGCCCAACCTTTTTTGCACCATTTATTCCTGCAACTGAATTTTTCTGACATTCCCTGGTTTTGTCATATACTTGATGTTCATCAACTCTATAGGGAGCTCTAGCATGGGATATCCATACAATTAAACATCATTTGACACTTACAAAGTCCAGCTCCTAAGATGGGCAACTTTCTCGGGTTTTCAAACTTCATCAAAGCAAAATATGGATAGAGGCTAAAAAGCAGCAAATAATATCTAAAATCAAAGTTTGTTTTTTGTATTTACATCACTTCTGGAACCTGTTGATGTTTAAATTACCAGCAACATTTTAGACTCTTTTCACAATTCAGATAGTTGTTTGTTGCATATTTATAAATTTAACTGCACAGAAGATGAGGCTTTTACCTATTTCACGCTTGCCATTATCAGGGCTGTCACTACCATGAACAATATTCCTGCGAGAAGTTCATCATAGTGATCAGAGGAATTGAACCGGATCCAAAAATTATCACGTGTGATTGATCTATAGATCTTTAGGTGAAATTGAATTTGACCTTTATGATTTCAAGGACATCTTGTTGAGTGCATTTTACTAGATGGACTGGCATTTCTGTTATCTCTTTATTTTTATACTGATGGAACATTCAAGCTAGCTGAATCCAAGTATCTCAATCACTTTTCTATTATTGTTCTTATTATTTTGTGATGAATATATTTTGCGTTTGAATGCTTACATGTGGGTGTGGTATTTGTTACTGGCAGTTTCTCTTCATCCATGAACCATTGTTTCACCTAATCTTGTTCCAAGGCCTGTCAGGTTGAAACAGGAGTTGATACTACCCAGTATTATTGCTCACCAAAAAACTATCCAGTATTATCTATCAATTTGCCAAGTTTAGAAGTTGTTTTACGTTGTTTTTTCTCCGTTTGATGTTTCCCCTGCCTGATTTGCATGTTTATATTTATTTATCGTGGCTTTGTGCTTGAAAAGCTTGAATGGTAGTGCACTGTTAAGTTTGTGCAACACATAATTGTTATCAGGACCTATATTTCTGTGCTGTGAATATCAAGTATGTCATCACTACCATTACTTTTTAGCTTGTGATACCACTATGATATGATATATGAAAAACCCATTTATTGACAAAATCTGGGTGACCTGAAAACAATGAAGTAAATAATCTAGTACGGAAAAAAGTAATTTCTACTACACACTCGATATTGTTTAAAATGATCAAGAAAAGTATTATATTTTTATATATATATTCACTTGCTCAGGATTTTACTCCAGATATATGGGTTTTGTCATAAGTTGCTTTCCTAACCATGTGCTTTTTTTATTGGAATGGAAAAAATGATAGTTCTGCTCTGCATTCTGTTGAGTGTCATGTTTTTATGACGTGCAAGGAGTGACATGTTTGAACCTACATGCTCACACTTTTTGTCTGGCATCACTACCATATGATAATTATACCAAGTTGAAACAATGTCAAACTTCAGAGCAAAATTGATTTTAAATTAGGGAGGGGTGGAAGGAAAATTTAAACCAAGTAACAGGGACAAAATTTCTCTCGGAGTAACTGTTCAATCTAGAAAGTTAATGCAGTGCCACATTGACAACTAAAAACAATTGATCAGCTTATTCAACTTAGAAACTGCGGGTATAGCTGTAACTGGGCATCCATAATTATTTATTCTCTAAGCCATGCTGCTTGGGCAGGAGTCCAGTGAACTAATTCAGCTTCGTTGAACCATAAACCTGCAACAGATGGAATAACGCAGATAGTATTCAATTCAATATATATTACAGTTGCCTGTAGTTAAGTTAAGCTGATGGTTTAACAGAAATATACCGATCACAAGCACCCCAAAAATCCTAACTCTAGAGGTGCTGTATCTTTTTTCCACATGATGTCCTTAACATTAATGGAGGTAACTTTACTGTTATAATTGGCTTCAAACACTCATTAAACTTTTTTCCTATAATATTTTCTTCTCTACATTTTCTCACTGCTTTCGTCATCACCTTGTTGCACCCTAATTTCACTCTAACGCCCAACCTTTTTTGCACCATTTATTCCTGCAACTGAATTTTTCTGACATTCCCTGGTTTTGTCATATACTTGATGTTCATCAACTCTATAGGGAGCTCTAGCATGGGATATCCATACAATTAAACATCATTTGACACTTACAAAGTCCAGCTCCTAAGATGGGCAACTTTCTCGGGTTTTCAAACTTCATCAAAGCAAAATATGGATAGAGGCTAAAAAGCAGCAAATAATATCTAAAATCAAAGTTTGTTTTTTGTATTTACATCACTTCTGGAACCTGTTGATGTTTAAATTACCAGCAACATTTTAGACTCTTTTCACAATTCAGATAGTTGTTTGTTGCATATTTATAAATTTAACTGCACAGAAGATGAGGCTTTTACCTATTTCACGCTTGCCATTATCAGGGCTGTCACTACCATGAACAATATTCCTGCGAGAAGTTCATCATAGTGATCAGAGGAACTCACAAGACACAAGTCAGATGCAAAAGAAAATGCCTTACCTTCCAGTTTGAACAGCAAGATCTCCTCTTATTGTGCCCGGCTCAGCTTGAAGAGGATCTGTAGACCCGATCAGCTTACGTGCTGATGCCACAACCCCAACACCCTCCCAAGCCTTGCAAGTATAGCATCATGTGAAAACCAGAAAACACATTCAACATGTCCATTGCAAAAATGCACGTGAAAATGGGATACTAGAGAAGAGCGTTATACCATACAAACAACAGGTCCTGAAGTAATGTAATCAATCAGCTTAGGGAAAAATGACTTTCCTTTCAAATCCTTGTAATGCTCCTGGAACAATAAACAGTTACAACAAGCCTTATAAACATTATTAAATATAATCAACAATAATGCAAACACAGGATATCAGCTCTTATCATATGAAACAGTAATCAATCATGAAAATAAGGACAGAATGAGATTTATAATGGGATAATCGAATTCAGTTACTCAAACACTACACATTCTAACATTTTATGCAACTACAATCAAACCCAATTTTATGTTTAACATAACTAGATAACATTAAATTTCTTATTTCACAATTATACATAATGTACATAGTTTCATACAATCGAATATTGAGGCAAACACAAACCTCTGCTAAGTCCTTTGAGCACTTGAAGAGCTTCAAGCCAGTTAACTTAAACCCCTTCTTCTCAAACCTAGTAATAATTTCTCCAACCTAAACCAATAGGACAACGAGTTAAATACAATCAAATTAAAAATAAGTAAATAATTCTAATCTTACACTGTAAATTCCTTTTTCTTTTTCCTTTGTTCCTCAAACCAGAACATCATAAAAATATAAAGTAAAGAAATTAGGAGACTTACAAGTCCACGTTGAACACCATCGGGTTTCACCATAATATAAGTTTGATCAACTTGTTCCTGCGCATAACAACAACAATAAGAATAAGAAGAAGAAAAAATATTTACTTGGAAATACAGTGATGAGAATTTAAAATTGTTGAGAGAGGAAACCAGAGAGGCAATTAAGTGGGGAAGGAAGATGCCATTGCTGGATTGATTGGAGCATCGGGTTTTAGGAAAGGTACGAGAAGTAGAAGAATAGAAAAGGTGTGATTTGGAAGGAAACGCGGTTAAGTGTTGGTGGTGGCGCGTGGCGCGTATCATGGTGGTGGTTCTCTTGGTTGGTGGTGAGGGGAGAAGAAGAAAGGATGAGACATTTCCACCTAACACTGCTACGCTTTCCATCTCTCTCTTCCGCTTTCTGTTGCGTTCTGCTTCTGGGTAAGAAAATACTCTCCTTGTTTTCAAGTTGGATAGCGAATTTAATATTTATCTTTTTTATTAGAATGTTTTATCTTCGTTTATTCATTAAATAAATTTCTAAAAAGTTGATTTTTTTTAACTCGTTTTGAAATGAATGAACTCTTGGGTCTGTTTGCTACGTGAAAGAAATTACAAGCAGGAAAAAACATCACATTGCATATTCTAGAATCATAGTAAGTTAGCAATTATGGATACACATGTGTATTATGTAAATCTCATATTAAACTAAATCAATTCAACCCATATGGTTTCGTTTATTGGGTTGATTCGGGTAAACGAAACCCAATACACCATCGGCTTTCACCAAACACAAGGGGTCATTTTGATATTATTACTTACAAATACAATAGAATTTCATGGTAGTCATTGAGTCCATTTAAAGAAAATAAATGTAAGTATTACTAATTAACAAGTGACAACTCTATGAGTTTTAAACTTTCATCTCAAAATTTTCCATTCAAAATTATTAATTGTTACACTAAATGATCTTAAAATTATTTAAAAAATAATAGATTTAACTTTAAAGGCAGAAATTTCTTATACAAAATTAAAACACTAACCACAATATTGAGTGTTTTCTTTTGTAAAATTTTATATACAAACAGTATATTATACGATATTCATTTGTATTACTTTTTTGAAAAATAAATGATAACAAACATGAATGATAAATGATGCATTGATATTGTATAAAACTCATATACTTTAAGTGCATATATTTTGTCTGAAAGGCTCAAGCTTACAAACACCTTACCATTTTTAAGGAATGAAAGATTAATTTATGAAGTAATATGGATATTTTCATCATATGGTAACTAATAATGATGATAATGATATTCTAGAAACAAATTAATGTAATTTGAATTTTGGAAAAGATTATAGGAAACAAAATTAATCTCTAAATAATATCATGAAAATAAGACTAAGATGGTAACATACTAATCAATCATCAATAAATCAAATTAACATAAAAATCAAAAATATTCTAAAAATACAAATAATGTTTCTCAATACAATATTTGGTCGGAATATGCTTTAGGAATGACTTTTCATTCAAAACCATATTTTTTATTTAGCTCAAAAAATTTAGTTCATCAACCAAATAAGATGAATTTGAGTTTAAAATTAAATTTGCTAAATAAATAAGTTAAACTTGAGCTAAATATAATTTGACTTGTTAAATTTGATTCAATCATATATAAAGAAACTTTAAATTTATATATATATCTCGATGATTATCATTTGAGCTTGTGAAATGTATAAATTTGACTCGATAATTCACTTAAAATTTAATGAACTTTAATTTGGCTAAACTTAAGCTGCAAAAATAGTTTGCATTGAACTCAATTTAAATCAATTCTTAACGAGTCGAGCTGAGTTAAGCTCAAATCGACTTGTTTTCATCCTTAATATACTTAGTTCTAAACATAATTGTTTATTTCAAGTTACACTTTCAATAAATTGTTTATCATGTGTACTACTTTTATTTATGTCTTTACTATAATTAATACTTGAGTAATCTAAAAAATATTATATTACACATTCCTTTCATTAATGAGTTCTTACTTTTGTGATGGTAATTTGGCATTACACCAAGTTTCTTGCTACGTCGGGGTCTTAAAGGATAGGCATAAAAGGTTACAAGCTATATTGTTTAAAGAATTCTTTACTCATAGGCCAAAAAAATGGAGTTGGAAGAACATGACATATCCATATATTTTTATTCGTTATTTTTACAACATTTTTTAACATTAAATTTGACGACTTTCTTTTCTGAAAAAAGAAAAGGAAAATAGCAAGAAACATAAATCGTGGTACCCGCTTTTTTTTCTCCAAAAAAAGAAGTCATTATGATTTGATGTAAAAAACTAATGCACCAATAACATGTAACATTGTTGTTGATTTTGAATTAAAGATTTGGAAGAAGGAGGCAATAGATTGAAGTAGAAGAAATAGAGAAGTTAATCAGGCACATTGCATTATTAAATTATGCTTCTAGATGCTACCCATAAGAAGGTGCACAAACTATACAAGCTAGAAAGAGAATAGCAGAAGAGGCACCATCCTCTTCAAGATTGGAACTGCTTCTCTTGAATTTCCCAGCTTTTCCTTTGTTGCATTGAATTGGTGGTTTCTGGTGTTGCTGTTGCTGAGTCTGTTGTTGTTGCCTGTTCCTCTTCATTGCTTCTTCCACTTTTGATACCATACTTTCCTTTAATAATGTTAACCAAACTCAAATATCAAACTGAAATAGAAAAAACAGGAAGTGAGAGAGAATTGATATATTGTGCATGGAAAACAGCAATTACATTAGTGTCCCCTTTTATAGAGTTCATTGGTACAAAAATGCCAGTGAGTTTCTGCCAGTTATCACTTAACTATCAATTACTCCAATTGGGATAGAGTTGGGTCCCATTTTAAAAATTATTATATGGGTTCTATCATGTATAGATTCTACTTGATATATAGTATATTGTATACATACATCTTTATCTCTAAAAAAATTAATTTTATTTTATATATGCATTTCAGAAATACATCAACAAACTTAAAGGAACATCAAATGCTATTCCTATAACGATGTATAAAAAATATTATTGCTATAAAAAATATGGTAGCCAACTTAGAAATTTTGTCTCTATCTATATGTTTGAATGTTACACCACAAGTATAGAGGTATAGTACTTTTGACAACTACAAGGTACCTACCATAATCATAGATCACTATTGCACACTGGCATTCAATCTTGTATTTCAAGTTTTTGCAGCAAATTATGCAAAACTATATTAAGTATATTAACAATTTAACACTAAACAACAAACCAACCTAGCTGCCCTTTTAGGCATAGAAAAAAATGCACATACAATTAATGAGATAGATGATTGTATAATTTCATAATATGAATGGGTTAACATAATGCAACTGCCAGACTATAACTGGAACTAGAGTTTTCTTATATCGTGTGTCATAACAATTGCTCAGGACAAAAATACTAATAATCATTAAGTGAAACTACATGGTTATGTAATTCTTTTGGTTTTGAAATATTCGAGGACATGACCATCATCTTTGTATCTTTCATTATTGATGTTAGAATCAAATGATAATTGAGCTAATTATTGAATTCAATGATTACTTGATTAATACATACTTAAGCTCATATAATGTTGTAAACAAAAAAGAAAACATATGCATACGGATTTAAATTTGAGCAGCAAAACATGCATGACAAAAGTATTATCAATCATTTCAATAATGACTTAATACAATCTAGAAAAGATAGATACAAAGAGGTCAAACATTCAATATGTTCAAGTCTTTGTTGTCCATAACGTTGCACTGGGAACTCTTGTCGTGACCCTAAGGGATTGAGAGTTATTCATGTGCGAAGCCATGTGAGCATGTGCCAAAGTTCTTGTCCTCTTCTACCCTGATCCACTTCCTTTGGGCCCAATGTTTTCTTTTTTTAATCTTATAATTAGTTGTGGTCTATGGATTTTTTAACCTTATTTGATAAATATCTAACTTTGAACTAATCAACTTACTATAGGTGGAAATAAAGATAACAACTTAACTAAGAATGAAAAAGAACATAGATTTAGGGTGTGTGATAGGCTACCAAAATATTCCACCCATCTCTAGGCTGGTAGATGAATGTGAATGATATGTATTTGTGATGTTGACTTAAAAAAATGTTTTTTGGTAGAGGTAAAATTCACTTTTTATTTATTTTATATCTCAAAAAAAGATTATTTTTTTCGACTGTTGGATAATGGACACTGCAGAAAATAAAATTACAGTTATTCAAAGAAATAATAATACTGAGATTAATTATATAATAGAATATATGTAAATATGAGGTAATATGAATACAATATGTAGTACTTACTAGTTGAATTTCTGCAAATGAATTTTCCTTCAAGAGGTGAATGAACCAAAACCGCTTAAAATCAAAGCATGTGTACTCCACGTGATCATTTCTTTTACATAAGTTTTTTTTAGTGATTTATTTTCCATAAGTTATAATGTTTAGAACTTGTATAATCTCGTGATGTGGAAAGAATATAAACAAATTACCTTGGACAAAAAAACTCTTGAACCAATGAATTCTCCACTTATTTTATTATGATTTAGAAACAATTATAATTATACAATTCTATTCGAGCTAGAACATCAATAGTCCGGTGTGACTAAATATTGAAGTAAATTTCAAGCTATAATTTGACAATGTAAAAATATATATGGTACTTAAAAAATGAAATTACCTGTGAAAATGTTTTTTTGTTCAGTGGTCTTTCCCAATAAATTAGCCAAGAATAATCTTTTTTAAGCATATATATTATGATTGAAAAATATATATCAATTTTTAGTGTAAAGATTTATACATAATCATTATATTATTCACATCCACTTAAATTACTTTTTTTTGAAGAGTTAATATTAATTAAATATATATGAATGATAAATTATATAATAAAAATATATAAAACTTAATGCATACATCTTTTATCTTTTTCTCGTATTTTTTTTATCTCTATCAATAAATCATTTTTTGTACTCATACACCTTATTTTATTTACTAATGGTTAAGTTAAAAGTTATCATGGAGACATGTACTCATGATACATGACGTCATATCCTCTATTCATGTTCGTTTAGGCTTGGGTGATTCTCGTCAAGATCAATGATTTTGTCTAAACCTTACATTAGTACGTTTCCCCCGAACTAAGAAATGTAAAAAAAGTACTCTTTATTATCCAATCACACAACACAACAAATAATGAGAAATTTGTAACAAGTTTATCATGAATTCTGCGGGAGTCCTAAAAAGGATGGGGATCTTTTATCCTTATTTGTGTCCCAAATCAATCAAAAAATCTCACTTTATTGGAAAAATAAAAACATAAATTTATATTTTTATATTATTTAGTGTTACTCCGTTAGATATGGACATGGGGACAATATCCTTTTGGTACAGCTCATCCCCTCCCTAAAAAGGTTAATTTCCATTCAGTAGAATACATCTGCATCTATAAAACCACCACACCTTTATAATATTTGGCGTTATGCTAGCTATCACATAAACCTGACATTTTTGTCACTATATTTTAACATGTAACATGCTTTGAATAGTTATAAATAAGGCATATTTTGATTATTTTCAGTATGCTATTAAACAGCCATATGCATTTGAAGTTGATATTGATGTTTTGCAGTCAAGTTCTGTGAATGAAAATGGAAGAGGGGCCAAGGTTCGTATATTGAATGTGTTGTTGCGATTGAAAGTGACGATTGCAAATAAAGGATGAGGACATCAACCCGTAATTCTAGGCATGTGTGGCTTTTAGTTTTAGAAAATGGGATGTTGGGCATAATGTGAGCAAGTCATTTTGATTGATTTGGAGAACTTTGTTGACCCCATTATTAGCTTAAATTCATTGCCTCATATAATTATCCGTCATTACTGGAGTCATAAGGTGGTCTGATGGTGAAGATGGCGGTCGTAAGAAACGGAGTGCAGTCACTAATTATGTTGTTATATTTTAAAATTTTAGAATTTAAATACTCAATAACTTAATATTTTTAACCAATTAAAAATTATGTCACATAACGTGAAACAAGAAAAATTGTTCCTTATTATTCATCATAAATATTCTGCTTTGTAATACCATATTCAATTTAAAGTTTAGAGGAGGTTTGCATATATGCGATAGAACTTTTCATAGATTAAAGAAAAAGTCATTGCATGTTTTGTGGGGATTAAGACAATATCGGGAGTAAGGATTAGAATAAGATAATAATCCACAATAGTATAGAAGTTGGACACTAGTATTATTATATTAATATTGAAGTCTTATACGGTATAATCATACGCACTGGATAACAACTTGAGATATAATACAATATGTACATATATGACAAAATTATATACTCTAATGTCATAGTTACATATAATTTATTATGTATATTTGACTTAGAGGTGGAGTGTGGCGGTGGTGGCACAGGCACTGTGGATGATAATGGTTGTTATGACGAGCGCCACCGATGATGGGGTAAATGTTGTTGAATGGGAGTAATGTTTGGGGATTTGTTTGATATGTATTGAGTTTATTCAGTTCTGAAATTGATATTTATTAACAATATATTGGTTTAGTGGGTTTATTCTAGATTCTCATGATGATTAAAAATGTTAAATGTTCGATTCAAGTAAAAACCACTTATTTAGAGAGGAACTATGAACCCAAAATGAATTAATTCTAACCCAAAATGGCGAGGGATACACAAAAAATTGTGAAATCTCACTTTGATAAATAAGAGATGAATGAATGAGTTTGTAATTAGAAAATAATGCTTTAACGTTTTTGTTCAAAGACATGCTATTATACATGTAGTTCTCTACTCTTCGCATGTTGAGTAACTATGGAACTTCCTCGTAACAAGTGAGGGGATAGGTGAAAGATCTTATAAGTGCAATAAAACTATCGTCCTAAGATTTTGGTTTAATATGTGATATTTAACTACGACTCTTCAGTTTCATATGTCCAGGTTATAATAGAACTCCATGGTGGTTGTAGGTAGAGATTACAAAACGGGCTGCCCAACCGTTTTTCCTGTGCATGCAACTGCGCGCAATATTTTAAGTGGGCGCGGGCATGCCTCCATTGGCTTAACGGACAAAATGGCATGTCCTGCCCGTTTAAAAACGAGCTAATAGGCGGCATGTGAACATTGATAAGAAATATAAAAAGAAAAAATTAATACAATAAAATAGAAAAAATTAAATAAAATAGTTGAACAGATTTTTTTTTAAAAACGTTGATATTTTATATGAAGTGAAACAAAACATACTACATTGTAATTTTTTAAGATTATTAAATCATCATGTATTTGAAATTTTCTTCTTCCTTTTATTACATCAAGTTCATGAGCCGTCCGCATTGTCAAATAAAAATGTCTACAGGGATGGGGGATAAATGGTTGGACGAAACAGACAAAAACACAAAATTTGTATGTGCTGCCACAAAATATTGTGGGCTAAGCGGTTTGACCCATAGGCTTAGCTTGTTTTACCTTCTATAGTTGTAGGCTTCCCAGGTTTTAGAATTTTTTCAATTATAAATTATTTCACTTATCAATAAATTATTTCACTCATCAAAATAATTTATTGTCGGGTTTTCCAGCTCTTTACGATCTTTCCACAAATTTATTTGCTGTACTCCTAGGGAATTTTGCATGGTTTAAAGCTTGCTTGAGTTATGCAGCTTAGAAATATTGCTGTTTGGGGTGATTCTACGTAGACCCTCCACCTTATTGACAAAATAAATGCCTAGTGACTTTCTAATTTATGCTGTCACTGTTTGACAAATAAGATTCTTCATGGACAAAGATTGGAGCCTCAAATTTCATCTTTGCCAATATCTCTGCACTGACATTTCCCTGGGCTCTTCTAACTGATATCATAGGACGGAGTTTCTTTTTTGTGTGTAAAAAAGAGAGGCTTTCACTAATGGGGTTTAGGTGGAATTATCCTTACCGTGCAACTGCAAGCAGATAAACTGTCTCTCACCAAAACTCGCTCTCTTCAATCAAAAGAATGTCTTGGATTTTGTTAATGGGTCGAATTGAATTCTATCCTGACCGAAAAAGTTGGAGCACATAAATAAATAAATAAACAGAGGTTCATTGGATTGCAGATTACTTGAAAAGTTATTTCAGTCTATACCAGTGTTGTTGGAACCGGACCGGACGGTCCGACCGGTCTGACCGGACTTAAAAACGGCTCTGGTTTACCATCTTAACCGAATGAGAGTTGGACCGCTTTGAACCGGAAAAAATCCGGTCCGACCATGTTAAACCCGGTTAAACCGGATTAACCCGGGAAGTAAACCGGACGGCTCACATAAAAATAAAAAAAATGGGAAATGTTCTAATATTTTGTTTTACTACGATCCAAAAAAAGATAAAGAGATATTATTTCAATATAATGATACATAATTATTAATTATATAAAGTTTTACATTTATATATAACTATATATTTACAAATAAAAATTATTAATTATGTACGAAATCACCCGGTCAGACCGGACGGTTTAAACGTTTAAACCGGTTAAACCTAATGCGGGACCTCTACCGGTTTGACGTCCGACTCGGGTTTCACAACACTGGTCTATACATATGGAAAACATAGGCCCGTCCTCATATTTAGTGGGCGTGTGCATGAAAAATTAAGGTTCTTATTTATGATAAAAAAAAGTAAATAAAATTTATATGTGGAAATTTAAAAGAAAATGAAAATTCAAAGCAGATTATAAAGGGGGAATGATCATTATTTACAAAAGGATTTTAAAAAATCTCATGGAAAACATACATACATCAATTGTGATCACATAATATAATAATCAATAAAATATTAAAAAACCCATACATAATATAATAAATAATAAACACAAGAGTAGACATGTTCTGAAAGAGTGAGATTTTTTTATAAGAATAAAATATATGAAAATAAAAATCATTTATGTAAATAAAACAATTGGACCTTTATTTTCTATGGGCCTCGTACATCCCACTTGTTGCACTTGCAGAAGGGTCGGCCCTGCGGAAACTCCAATATTACATTTAAAGTTTTTTATATTATATTATTATAAAATAAAGTTTAAAGAGATGAATTTTAGATGCTCCCTAAGATTAGGAAAAACCTCAAGATTTTATGAATTGATTCCTTATGGATTAATCTTCCTTGTTAAATTTATTCATGTTGTTTGACACTTAATAACATCAACTATTTTTTCCTTTTCCCTTTGTTTGCATTAAGTAAAGTATAATAATGACAATTATGAGTTATTAATGATAACATAGTCAAAGTATATTATTTTCAAGGATTTAATATGTATATATAGATAATGTAAGTGTTTTTTATACTATCACTAACTCATTTACTATTGTTTATTAACAATTATTAATTATCGAACAAATTAATGGTGGATGATGTACTTAGAGTATAAAAACTTTACATTATCGGTGCATAAATTTTAAACTCTATTTTAAATTAGCAATGAAAATATTAATAAAATAGCTATTAAAACTTGGAGGATAAAAGTAGTTATATTAGATGAGATCAATTTTGTCCATCACTATTGGCTATAAATTAAAGGACCTATAACCTATTTAACTTTTATAAGTTAATTAGCTAGTCTCATATATCATTCCGAGATGCGTAAAGATAAAGTATTTCAATTGATTTATACATAATTATAGTTTTTTTGTAAACAATGTGTAAATGATAATTTAAAACAATTTTATGTTCTTTCCTATTTATTTTATCGTAAAACAAGTTTTATCCATTAATGGATAAGTATTATCTTTTTCTGTTGAGTAGATGTTGGAGGTTATTATATAAAGCAACTCAACAGAAAATCACTAGCATTTGTTGTTACTACTGAATGTTAATGCTGAGAGTATAAAAAACTAGCACAAGACTAGTTCATAATCTCCTACGTGTTGATCATTGATCAAGATTAAGAAGAAAAGAAGGAATGGAAGGTAAAACCCTAACACAGCAAGAGAAAGATATCAATGACTGGCTTCCAATCACTAAGTCCAGGAATGCAAAGTGGTGGTATTCTGCTTTTCATAATGTCACTGCCGTCGTTGGAGCAGGCGTTTTGGGATTTCCTTACGCCATGTCTGAACTAGGATGGTAATTTTTCAAGTTTCTATAAGAGGTTTTAAATTTGGGTCAGCAACTTGCAATTCTGAATTGTGTTAAATAGTAATCGTAATGTGAGTTGCAATTAAAGACTATGATTGTACCTTATATAACTTTTTTTGTGTGGTAGGGGTCCGGGCATTACAATTTTGTTCCTTTCATGGATATGCACTTTTTACACTGCATGGCAAATGATTGAATTGCATGAGGCAGCGCCTGGAAAGAGATTTGATAGGTATCATGAATTGGGACAACATGCATTTGGAGAAAAGCTTGGATTGTGGGTTGTGGTGCCTCAACAATTGATGGTGCAAGTTGGTGTGAACATAGTTTACATGATCACTGGTGGAAAATCATTGAAGAAGCTACATGACACTCTTTGTGATGATTGTAAGCCAATTAGAACTACTTACTTCATCATGATGTTTGCTAGTGTTCATTATATTCTATCTCATCTCCCTAGTCTCAACTCAGTCACTGCTATCTCTTTGGCCGCTGCTGTCATGTCCTTGAGGTACCTTATTTATTCATATTCATGATTTCATGTTTTGATGGAATAGAGATTCTCATTCTTCCAAAAATAATGATACGTATGTCAATTAAAAATTTATTATTTTTGTTACTTTTGTTTCACTATTATTAGTCCGGAACATAATTTGGGACAACACATCTCAATTCTTTTTGATGTCCAACTTCGGTTATATATATATTATATTAGATATACTTTTTTTATGATCCATGCTTTTAGATGCAAATATGGTTTTATGTGTTAGACTTTTAAACTCTCTTACTCTATGACTTAGAATTGAGCATACTATATCTTTAAAACTTGGCCATATGTTATCTTTGCTGGTTCTGCAGTTACTCTACCATAGCCTGGGTTGCTTCTGTTCACAATGGTGTTCAACCAAATGTTCAATATGGCAATAGATCTTCAACCACTGCAGGAAATGTGTTTGGGTTCTTTAGTGATTTGGGAGATGTAGCTTTTGGCTATGCTGGGCACAGTGTGATATTGGAGATCCAAGCAACAATCCCTTCCACACCAGAAAAGCCATCCAAAGGACCCATGTGGAAGGGTATGATCGTTGCTTACATCATAGTGGCTTTGTGTTATTTCCCTGTCTCTGTCTTAGGTTACTGGGCTTTTGGAAACAGTGTTGATGATAACATTCTTATATCACTTCAGAAACCTCGTTGGCTCATTGCAACTGCTAATATATTTGTTGTTATCCATGTAATTGGAAGTTATCAGGTACACTACATATAACCTTTAAGTTTTTCTGCATAAATGTTTGTGTTAAGAAAAAAGGACTAAAGTTCAAAGTTTATTTATCACATCAAAAAATTTAACTAATAACACTATGACACTATAGTCATTGATTGACTAGAGTGAATATTTACTCTATGAAAAACCGTTCATGCTTCATTATCTAACTAAATTTCATGTTGTAGATCTATGCTGTTGCGGTGTTTGATACGGTTGAGTCATTCTTGGTGAAAAAGATGAAATTCAAGCCAACTTGGTTTCTTCGATTCATAAGTCGCAATGTGTATGTTTGTAAGTCTTATTTTCCCTCTCATACTTTATAGGTTGAAAATTCCCTTATACATTTAGTTCAGTTTAACCAACAATCTCATAAATCCTTTATATATGCAGCACTTACCATGTTCCTTGGAATTACATTCCCTTTCTTTGGTGGGCTTCTCGGTTTCTTAGGGGGATTTGTCTTTGCACCAACCACATACTTTGTAAGCAAAATATTGTCTACATCAACTTTTTACAGCCTAAAGTTAATATGCTTATGTTAATCAATTTCATAATCTTTTGTAGTTACCTTGCATAATATGGCTTATGATCCGAAAACCAAAGAGGTTTAGCTTGTCTTGGTATGCAAATTGGGTAAGTAAACAATATATATTCTTCACATTTTTGTTTAATATTCAGTTATGTTTTTTATACACATGTGTTTGATTTTTTTCTCGTTGTTTCAGTTTTGCATTGTATTCGGAGTAATGTTGATGATTTTAGCTCCTATTGGTGCTTTGAGGCAGATCATACTACAGGCGAAGGACTACAAATTTTACTCTTGACCTTTCCACAGAGAAGTCTGCAGAATCACGCTAGCTTAGAATTACATTTACCATATGTTTCTCTTCTTTTAATCTTTGTTGTTTTATCTAATGTTTTCATTAGTTCTAGGAGATTTCTTTATTCAGTTAGTGTTGATTACTAGGAAAGTCAGCTATGTAAATATTCTGCTATGTCTTGCAGCACCTAAAACAGAGGTGATAGAATGGGAGCTACGAAGTTTTTGCAGTAGCTTTTGAATATAAATAAATTTCCATCTATGCAATAAAACAAGTATATTAGAATTTCGCTTATTATTGATTATTAATTATTTGATTATGAATCTTCTTTTTTGGCAACTACTTGGTACATTAATATCTTAGTATTTCTAAGCATAGGAATCACATATTGTCAACCGTGTGTCATTTTTTATCCAAACCAATCATATGTGGACACGTGAACAAAATAATATTTAAAAAAAATAAGAAGTGATAAAAAATGGATGGGGATCACCTGTCTCAGTTTTGTGTCCCAAACCCTGTCCTCTCCAATTAAAATTTGCCACATCAATTAAATATGTTATCTCATTTATTAGGATTTACTTGTTGTTCCATTTTTATCCTTTCCTCCTCCTGATCCAAACTCAATTTAGGAACTTTACCCCTTCCATTTCGTTTTTACTGTTGTTGTAGGTGACTTTTCTCATTTTTTTTTCTTCTTCCCTTTTATCTCCTTTTTTTACTTCTTCTGGGATAAATTTAAGCATAAGAATGTCAAACATTGGTTGGCTCTTGATTCACATTGGTTGGCTCCAAGGAAAGCGGTGACATGAAAGGATGTCATGAAGCAAAGTGAAATCTAATGGAAAAGGAGAACTAAAAATGGGGAATTTTTTAAGAGAAAGAAAATAGTAGAACCATAATGGGAAAAATATTAGATAATGGGTTGTGGATTGAAACCAGATAACACTACTGGATTTAGGATTTAAAATTTGCAAATTGGGACAGGGGTAAAGAGATTCCCCTACTGAGTTTGGATGATGAGAGGGAAAGGAGAAAGGGTAAAAATAGAACAACGAATAAATTGGGATAATTTCTTAAGAAAATGAGATGGCATATTTAATTGATATGACAAATTTTAATTGGAGAGGACAGGATTTTGGACACAAAACTGGGACAGGTGATCCCCATCCATAAAAAATAGCATGATTTCCAAACATTTAACATGGTTTCATTCAGGACCTTTACTCCTACGTCGAGTGAAATGGTTGATCTTGAAATTTTGTGCAGTCTCAACACTGAGAAGGGATTCCTTTTTACTGCCATATAAAATACCGG
The DNA here is from genome assembly GCF_001865875.1 of Lupinus angustifolius. NCBI lineage: Eukaryota > Viridiplantae > Streptophyta > Magnoliopsida > Fabales > Fabaceae > Lupinus > Lupinus angustifolius. The sequence goes on along the minus strand of NC_032020.1, from coordinate 15,087,213 downwards.
TTATAATGAGCAATTAATATAGGAAGAGAAAGCATACAAAAATCTATAATATTAATTCATCAATCTCCATTTTAACAAATCCGAACCTTTTGCACATCGAAAAAATCTCCGAGACAAAGTATCGTTACCTGTTATCCAGGAATGGATAATCTCTTAAATCAGATAAATACCAAAATTCTAGCTAGTCAATTTGTATAACCTCGTCTAAGGTTTTTGTATCCTTCTCTTTCTAGTTTCTACATATAAAAGATCCATTTAAAGTGGCAAGACATGAGAACACGAAAACCAAGTTTAAAGTATTAGTTTAGAATAAAGATGAAAATTCAAGATTCAATTCTATTAGTGAAATATATTTAAAATTAATTTAGTGTGTTTTGATATACTCTTAAAAAAAAGAAGACTGGTCTATTCTTTAAAATTTAGTGGAAAATCTTAACTTCAGTATCTGAAATGGATGCAATTTGTTTTATCCTCTCTCCTCATCTCACATCACTTTATGCATTGTTTTAAATAAAAAAACCTTTTCCAACTGAACTCTTAAAACATCTACGGTGATTAGAGGATCAAATAAGCATTTTGCAAAGAGCATAATAAGATTGACAAAAAAACAAATTTATAAATATTAATATAGATAAGAAAATTGATAGTTGGAAAAAATAGAAATAATACGTAATCAACATTAATAAAAATGAATGCTTAAAACAAAATAGTTGATATGATAATTTTTTTTCGGTACAGACATGATAATAAAATATATGTAGATTTCGAAGTCTGGAGTTTTTTTTATCGACAATTATTATTATGTTAGTATTTTTGTTGTGAGTGAGACTTATGCTTAATTTCTTTCCCTCTAACTATTAAATCACCTTATAACTAACTCTTTCGTTTATTAAGGGTGAGACTCGAACCCATAACTCTTGTACTTCATTCATTAAGTTATGACTCTCTAAAATTGAGTTTGATGAGTATTACGTTTAGATTTCCTAATGCATATCGTAGTTATCGTTGAGGAGCCAATTTTATAGGCGAGACTCTTAACTGCAACAATATGGTTCTCTTTGTTTGAGTTGTGATGGTTTCGTGGTTTGCCATGAGAGTTTTCCGTTCTGTTTTCCATTATTATCATATCTAGTGTTTCTCTACCACTAAGCTAATATCCTTGTTATTGGGAAAGATAACTCTAGCATGTTATTTGATATCCAAAATACGATAAAAATGAAAAGGTGGATATAAAAGTCATATTCAATCAACTTAATAATCTACACGTAATTAACATAGTCATTCCACTCCCTAATATAAATATAAGCTACTCCGTCACATGTTTAATTGTTGTTGTTATATGTTTATATTGATATCTACATATAGATAAGACATAGAAACTTGTGACTATCTTTGTACTCTTATTTCTCGCAGTCTGGCCCAGCGATTTCTCAATTTGTATATTGGCTCCTATTTGAATTTGAGGGCATGTTCTCAAGACTATTTTTATCGGTCAAACGAAGAAGGAGTTAACGAAAGATGATATATCTTTGTCCATTTATAACTTTATGGAATTATTATATGTTAAGCCTTAACATTATAGACAAGCAACTAATTAGGTTTAATCAGATCGAAACTCTTTATCTCTGGGTACAACAAATTAACGGAACAACAAATATTATTTCATATTTGATCAACACAAAAATGTAATTAGGTTAAATTCGTAAGCCAGGAAGCTAGCCATGGAATGATGGAAAGAGAAACTTTTTACTGCTCAATGGAATTTAGGACACATTACATGGTAATGGTAGTGAAATATTTTGATTAGCTCAAGTTCACTATTCTTCCAGGTCTTAAACTCAAACCGGAAACAAAATACAAGCTCCTTAAGCAAAGTTACATGCATGCATTAATTTACAGTACCTCAGATAAATAAAAACTAGTCAGGCCTCTCATATTTACGATTTTCAACACTTACACAAAGGGTTCGAGATGATTAAAAAGTAAGACGATTAAACGATACCGTTTTGTTGAACCTTGATGATTTAACGACCCAAGCTTAAGCTAAGAGCAGTTTTAACATCCAATCTCCATGTAAATCCAAAGTCCATCCTCCACACGTCGCAGGGTACCGTGAAAGAGCTTCTCTCTTTTCCACACGTGTCATATTCCACCACCCTCACTCTACACGTGAACGATAACGGATTTGTAACCGTTGCACTCACGTTCTTCTTCATCGTTAACAACACACACGCACCCTCACCCACCATTTCCCTATACGCACCGTTCATCCACGTCACCTTCCCGTAACCGTCTGTTATGAAACCTGGACACGTGTCCTTGCTAAGATTCACTCGTCGCTCATCGTCCGTACTCCCAATACTCTCTACTTCAAGCCACGTGTCCATCACACTTTCCACTGTAACACACGAGTATGACGACGTGGCACCGTAGTACCGATAAGGTTCAACTTTGGTGTGGCTGAGATTCTCGAAGCTCAGCCACAGTGGAATGTTTTTATTCGTCTTGTTGTTATTGTTGAGTACTTCCTTTGTTACTGGTAATGTTAGATCCTTCAGATCAGGAGTTTCTGGAAGCAACGGGAGAGTTACTACCGGAACCTGATGTTGTTTTTGTTCCGACGATAACGTGGTGGATTTCCGGCGAGTGTTTCTTTTATTACTGTTGCTGTTATCTTTGACTGATCTTACGTACTTTCTTTTAGGTCGAGTAGCTGCGGAGAAGGCATTGCTGCTCTCCGATGAAGAACCACCGGAAGCGGTGGTTGCTTTACCGGAGACGGGTTTGGGAGCGATAGGGCGAAACCTGAGCATTATTTTGTCCCACTTGGACATATCGTATGCACCACCAGTTGCATATCTCGCGATACAACAACCTCCTCTACACTCCATTTCACTCTTAATAATCAAAACTCGCCGTTTTGCTTTGTGTTTGAATTTTGAAATGAAATAAAGTTACTAAATATGGAAGAGGGTTGATTTTTAGTTGAGGTTGAAATGATGGTTGTTTGGTTATATAGGAACAGTGGAAGGGGACACGTGGAAGGGAAGACACGTGTAGGAACAGTAACGAGGAGAGGAGGGGGAGAATGGGATTGGTTGAAAAAGGGGAACGTGGCGGGAAGGTGGAAGAGAGAGAAAGAGTGAGAGGAGAGGGGTCCGCAGAGAGAGCCAATGGAAGAAGGAGGAGTGCACATTCCTTGCGCCAGATGAAGGGCACGTAGATAGACAGCATCGTGCATTGTGATTGCGAGAAAATTATTGGGTACCTAAAATTCAAAGGCCACATTGGCCTAATCTCAACCTCATATGTAGGATTAATTTTGAATATTAATAAGATTAATTATGTATTGTCCAATCAAATCTCCTACACTGCAAATAAAGATATATTCTTCATTATAGTGATATACTGTACCGATTAAATTATATTATTATAATATAATATTTTTTGGCATATAATTCAATTACTAAATTTGTGTAGTGACTAATCATGTTGCAGGCAACTTTCATTAATTTGTTATTTTGAAGAAGAAAAGCATGGCCAAACTAATTTTGATGTTTACCAGGTGGTTTTGCCAATTTTTACTAGTTTTAACTTATTTAATTATATGTGTTGTATAATTGTAATAACGTATTAATATGGGACTATTTTCGGATTGAAAAGTCAGTGCTCATAAGTATGTTAATTAAGAATGTGGTGTTTTGATTCAAGTGACCCGTCTTAATGTTCAAAATTTTTGGTTTAGTACATCCGTCAGGAAATTTTGAGTAAGACTCCTCTCAAGTAATGGAGAGACAAATGACTTTTTTATTTGTATTTTAAGGATAGAAGTGTAATATTATTACACATAAAAGAGATATAAGTATCAATATATTACTTTTTATTCACTTTTACACACCACTTGTCTCTCCATTAATGGATAGGAGTCTCACTCGAATAATTGGGTTAACATTTTTGTACATCAATTAGTTAATAGTGTGCAATCCATCCCAATTCCTTTAACATTTTTTTATTAATGGATGGGATGAACTTTATCATTGATAAAATTGGAAAATGGGTCATGAATAATTTTGTTTATTTTCGAATCTCATCGTACACATACAGAACATTTTCAAAATCAAATGAAAGAAAATACATGATTTGGCGACGTACATGACAAGCAAACCACACGTTTTGTTGACGTAAATTAAGATGGTAGATAACCATCAAATCAACTAAGAGCTTTCATGTGTGTTGAATACGTAAATCAGTGTAACCCAAATTTGTTTAGTACTTCAGTATGAACTGGAACTCCGTTATCCCTATGATGCAATGGATGTTTTCAAGTTTTTGAGAAATGTTATTGACCATAATTTATTCACACTCTTTTAAAATCAAGTATAAATTTGTAAAACAAAAATTATTATTAGTTTGACAGGATAATAAATTATTATTGATTAGTGCAACAGGAGTGTAATTATCCTGGTTAATTGCTTAAAGTTAATGCCAGAATTGAATCATCTATTACGAGTATGGATCATTTTTAGCAATGGAGAGACAAATACTTCAAAAAAAATAATATAATGTAATATTTATACCCTTTTATATATAATGAAATTATATTTTTGCCACCGAAAATAAATAAAAATAAAAATTTCTCTCAGATAATGGAAAGTATCATGGTTCATCTATTATGGGCATCATATGAGAGAAGTATGATAAAAATCTTGATATTGGATAAGCAAAACTTGTGGATAAAGGGAAAAGGTTGATCACAAAAAATATCAAGTATGCTATTTTTGGATACATTAAATCATCAAATTTTTAAAACGAAAATTTCAATTTTCTCTCTTAAAGAATTTATTTGTGTTACTTAATAATGTTCCCAAGAAAAAAATTAATATTCTCTTACTCTCGCATGATCTCTCTAACTTATCTCTCACATTTTCTTTCTATTCATTTAATCTTCTTTTCGGTTGATGAAAATAAAGTATCTCCTAATATATAAGGAGTTGAATTATTTCATACAACTATTAAAATTATGACATGTGTTATATTTAATTATCTTTTATAAAATTAAACAAAATAATACACACATCATACTTTTACTGATGAGAGGATATAAGTTGTCTTCTAATATATGATTTGAGGTAAAACTATGGGCCTCGTTGATTTCCTCTCTGGGCTTGATTAGCTAAGAAGACTAAATTTATAACTAAATGCCACAAAACTCACTTTGTTAAGAAACAGGAAACCTTACTATTTTTAATTGTTTATATATAGAGGGGGGGGGGGGGGGGGGTCAAAGAAGTAGAATTTCAATATGCGAACCACCCAAGTACTCAATCAATTACATGAAGAGATATTTTATCACAAAATGTATATCATTCCATATAATATGTATTAGGATAAAAACACACAATTATTAAATTTTTAACTCAAATATAATTTTTAACTAATTATAACAAATGGTACATGAAATTGTACAATTTTTTACACATCCGATGTACCCGCGTGAGAGATTTTGAGTGAGCCTTCTAGAATTACACCTCTATTATGCTAGATAGTTGTTCAAGCAAGTTACATGTGCATTAGTACGAGGTGGTATCTTTTTTGCTGCATAATTAAGAACACATATTATATGTGCATTCATGTGGTTAAGAGCACATATGTTGCACGTACATTCGCATGCTTAAAAAATACACATGTTACCTATGGATGACAAAAATACTCACCCCGTGGGTACTCATTAAAATAGCCGTAACGAGTACCCGTAAAAATGACTTATGGGTGAGAGCGGGTACCTGTATATTTATAAATTTATTTTTTTAATTAAATAATTTATATATATAACATTTTTATTATTATTTTATACTTATATAATCTATTTTTGTATTATTTTATAATGTATTTTAATGATTGAAATATATGATAAACTTAACATGTACATCAATTTTATTATTTATGTAATAATTATTTTTATGTCTTGATTATTATAAAATATATAAATATATGTTGAAACTTAAAAACTCGTTGGGTACCCGCAAATGTCTGCTACTCGCATGGGTACCCGTAAATAGTATGAGTATGGGTACGAGAAAGCACTATATGTGCAATTCCGCCTCGTTGCCATCCATAATGTTACCCGTGTATTTATATTGTTAAGAACACACATTTGACTCTTGCGTTCGCATAATTAAAAACACATATGTTGCTCGTACATTCGTATTGCTAATAACACGTGTTATCCGTGCATTTGCATAGTTAAAATACACATGTTACTTATGCATTTGCATTGTTATGAATACATGTGTTACTTGTGTATTTGCATCTTCAAAGACATAAGAAAAATAAATGACAATTTCAAATTTTAATTTTGCTAATGAAAATAGGAAAATGAAACATGATACTATGTCATTTTTTTTGAAAATAAATATTTTAAAAGTGGTAGAAAATAAAATGATTTTTTCAATTTCGATTTTTTATAATGAAAATAAGGAAATCAAATCGTGATACAATATGAGTCTTTTTTATTAAAAAAAATATCTAAAAGTTACAAAAAAACTTCAATTTTGAATTTGATTTTTTCAATTATAACGGGGAAAATTAAAATCCAAGGAATTTGAAGTGTGATATTAAAATTTAGTAGAAAAAGTATCATCAAGATTTGATGATGAAAAATATATTAATTCTTAGAGTAATACATGTTTGTTGTTTTGAATTTATTAAGAAGATACGTAATAATGGATTTATTTTATTCGAGTAAATTACATTGACACCCTTGAGTTTTAGTAAGATTACACAAATCGTCCAAACATTTTTAAAACCTACACAGACTACTCCGAGTTAGATATATACATTACACTGACTACCTCTTTAAGAGAGTTAAATGTAATTTCTTAAATAAAAAAGGGAGACGAGTATAATTAAATCAAACAAAATATGATATATTATGAAGATAAGTCCAAATAGTATCAGAGTCGATGTCTATTCATTATTTTGGATAGTTATAATATAGTATGAAAGTAATTTAACATTTCCTTAGAATTATTGTTGTAGTATGTAACGAATAAAAAATAATGAATTGACATCAACTCTCAAACTATTTAGAATTGTCTTCGCACTATATTATATTTTGTTTGATATAATTACTCTCATGACTATTTTTGTTTGAGAAATTATGTTTATCTCTCTTACAATGGTAGTTAGTATAATGTATATAGATAATTAGGGATAGTTTGTGTATGTTTTAAAAAGTCTGGGTGATTTGTGTAATTTCACTAAAACTCAAGGATTGTCAGTGTAATTTACTCATTATATTATTATAATAAGGAAATGGAATATATAGTGTAGCCATCATAGATTAATGTACAATCACATTTTTTGTTTTGGAATTATTATTATCATAATCATAATAATAAAAGGAAATATAGAGGGTGAGAATGTACACATGAAGGAGGTGAAATCATTTTCAAGGAAATGAATGATAAATTGACATGTGACAATTGATAATGTGGGAGCACATTTTTTTATTATATAGTTAATTAATATATATTTTTGTTGCATGATTAAGAACATATATTACATGTGCATTCATATGGTTAATAATACATATGCTGCTCGTGTATTTGCATGCTTAAAAATACACATGTTACTGTTGAAAGATATTTTTGAGGAGCTTTCCCCTCTCAACAAATCGTCCCCGACAACGACGTCAATTTGTTGAAAGATTATTTTTGTGAGAGGGAAGGTTTCCCCTATCAACAAATCGTCGTGGCAGTAGTACAAATTTGTTGAAAGCGGAAATTCTCTCAATTCAGTGTGTTTTCTTTATTTTATTTGATTAAGTAAGTGAACCCGGTTTTATTCTTTGTTCGCTATCTCGGCTTTGTTGAAATAAATTTCAACACCGGTATAATGGTTTCAAGAATATTCAAGTTACAACTTACTTTTAATAATCATGTGAATAAGTTATACTTTCTTTGCCCCATCTCGGCTTTGTTAGAATAAATTCTAACGTCGGTACAATGGTATCGAAGTAATCCCCTATTACATAATTATTAAGTTCATTTGAATATTATCTCGGTTTTGTGGAATAAATTCCAACACCGATTTAATGGTATTCTAATGTATAAAAGTGATAAATAGTTAGTTGTTAGAAACAAATAAATAAATAAAGAACAAAAAAAATAATAAATTTAAGTGACATTTATTTATTTACTCATTTTCGGGTTCCTTTTATTAACAAACTGAACGTCTTCCTTAAGGAAGGTTGGTATTAAATAATAAATAAGTGGTGAAATGTAAGTAATAATAAATAAAAGTTAGTAAGTTAGTTTCATCACTTTTGTATAATAAAAGGTGTTTTCAACAAATAAATTTATTGATAACACTTTACTATTTTACAATTTACACATCTTTCAAGATTCAATTGTAGTATAGTATAGGGTTATGTCGAACCACAAGGAATTGTCTAATAGAATGAATCATATGAACATGTCAATGCACAAATAATGAGTTAAACATATTTTGGTTTTTTGTTGTTTTGCACATAAACAATTTAACATGAAAAATAAACTACATATTAACAAATTCTTGATGAGACAAGATCATTTTGAATAAGGAAAATATTTCTCAACTTCTTTATGAATTTGAACTACTTAGACAAGTTCTTATGTTTTACTTTGATTAACTTCAAACACCAAGTTCTAAAATCCTCCTTTTAGTGTATGTCCCAAAATGGTAGAATAATAATCACTTACATTTATTACTAAACAATATTATGTCCACAAAGAGATTAGATTNNTAGGTTGTCACACCCTAATCTTGGCTACTCTAATATTGAAGTAGTAATGAATATAAGAACTTAAGAAAATTATGCTTAACTTGGCAAATAAACTAAATAGTATAACTACTTCTTAGTTTATTTGTTAAGTGTTTGAGACAAGTAATTTTATGACTTGAAATCAATTTTAGGTGACCAATCTAAAAATAGCATTAAGAATTTCTCAAACAAGTAAAATTAATCAAAGCACCAACTTGAATGATTAAAATTCAAACTTTTGTAAATTAAAAAGAAATAGAAATTTCATAACCTTGTTCGAAAGAAAATGTTTAGGAGCATGAGCTATCCATCCAAGGATTGGATGCTTTTGAGTTCCAAATAAGAATACAAAATTGATTTTTGCATCTCATTTGCCTTCTCCATTTCTCCTCTTGAATTCTAAACTAAAATTACGAACTTACTTGAAATAATGCTCCTAAACACCTAAAATGAAAGAAAAATATGGAGGAAAGAAATTAGAAAGAATGTACAATGTCTTAAAATTGAGAATTTCATGCCTTTATATAGACCAAGGTGTTGGGCTCTGAGCTGCCCTATTTGGCAGCTAAGATGTTGACCATTAGCCCCTATGAAGAGCCACTTTGCCCTTACTTGACCCCTATGGTGGACTAGGTTACATGCATGGTAACACCTCCTCCTTCTTGTCATAGCCTTATGTCATCCATGAGGTCATGTTCTTGGCCTTCAAGCAAAAAAAAGTAGGATGTTCCATGAGCAATCATTTTTCTGGTGGGCTAGGCGCTCAGCTCACGTGGTGCCACACTCAGCTGCCTGCTTGAGCAGCTCAGCTGACCTGGTCCCATGCTCAACTGTCAGCTTCAACAGCTCAGCTGACCTGGTTCCACGCTCAGTTGCCTGCTTGAGCAGCTCAGCTGACCTGGTTCCAGTTGGGCGTGGACCTGGCAGTCCTGGCCTGGTGCTTAGTTGACCTGGTCTGGTGCTTAGGTGACTTGGCCTGATGCTTGGTGCTTGACTGGTCTGGCTTGACCTGGTACTTAGCTGACCTGGCCTGATGCTTAGCTGACCTGGCCTGATGCTTGGTGCTTGGCTGGACAACTTTGTGCTTGATTTCTTCAAGGTGAAGCAACATTTTTTCTTTAGTTTGGTACTTGATTTTTGTTGGTTGCTTGACACTTTTGGGCTATTTTCTTTAAGTTAAGGTATGCATTTGATTTTTGCAAGCTACTTAGCCTACCTTAAGTTAGGTTTCTTCAAGACGAAGTAAGTTACCTTCCTTCAAGGCTAAGTAACCAAATTAAGCACATAGTATGCCATGCTTTAACTTGATTACTTTTAGCAAATCATTTTGAGTTTTTGTCTTGAATTTTGGCTTGAGTTCTTGTCCATCTTTGAATTTATTCTTTAATATTCAATTTCCTACAAAACTCAAAGAAAACTTGGACAAGAATTACTAAAGAACTGATTTATTCAATCATGCAAAAATCACCTAAAAAATGTTAATTTAAGTTGGTTTTCTACAGTTTGCATAAGATAAGTGCCATAAAATGATGGTGAAAAGTGTATATTTTTTTCACTTATCAGTCACTCTTGTATTCATATTATTAAGAACACATATTTGACGTGTGCGTTCGCATGGTTAAAAATACACATGTTACCCTTACATTCACATTATAAGTAACACATGTTACTCGTGCATTTGCATAGTTAAAACACACATACTACTTGTACATTTGCATAGTTAAAACACATGTTATTTATGTGTTTGCTTTATTAAGAACACATGTGTTACTCATGTATTTGCATGTTCAAACACATAAGAAAAATAAATGACAATTTCGAATTTGAAATTTGCTAGTGAAAATAGAAAAAAGAAACATGATAATATGTGATTTTTTGAAAATAAATATTTTAAATTTTATATAAAATAAAATGATTCTTTCAATTTGGAATTTTTTTTAATGAAAATAAGGAAATTAAATTGTGATATAATATGAGTTTTTTTATTAAAAAATATCTAGAAGTTACAAAAACTTCAATTTCGAATTTGATTTTTTCAATTATAACAGAGAGAAATTAAAATGTAAAGAATCTGAAGTGTAATATTAAAATTCAATTAAAAAATTATCACAAAGCTTTGATGGGTGGAACATACGATAATTTTTGGAGTAATACATGTTTTTTGTTTTGAATTTATTAAGAAATGCATTAATGAATTTAATATTATTATAATAAGAAAATGAAATATATAGTATAGTCATCATAGATTAATGTTCAATGACATATTTTTTTGTTTAGAAATTATTAAGAAATGCAATAATGAATTTAATAATATTATATTATTATAATGAGGAAATGAAATATATAGTGTGAGAATGTACACATGAATGAGGTGAAACCATTTTGGATAGAAAAATGAATGAGAAATAGACATATGGTGATAATAGATGACATGAGAGAGCCTTTTTTTATTATATAATTATTAAAATCGCATATTATATGTGCATTCATATGGTTAAGAACGAATATGTTGCTCGTGCATTTTCATGCTTAAAAATACACATGTTAGTCATGCATTCATATTATTAAGAACACATTTGACCTATGCATTTGCATGGTTAAAATCATCCATGTTATCCGAATATTCACCTTGCTAATAGCACACATGTTACTCGTGCATTTGCATAGTTAAAACACACATGTTTTCTATGTATTTGCATTGTTAAGAACATATGTGTTACTCATGTATTTGCATGTTCAAACACATAATAAAATTAAATGATAATTTCAAATTTGAATTTGCTAATGAAAATAGAAAAATGAAATATGATACTATGTGATTTTTTGAAAATAAATATTTTGAAAGTTGTAAAAAATGAAATGATTTTTTCAATTTCAAATTTTTTATTTTAATAAAAATTAGAAAATCAAATTGTGATACTATATGAGTCTTTTTTATTAAAAATATATTTAAAAGTTATAAAAAATTCAATTTCGAATTTGTTTTTTCAATTATAATTAAGAAAAATTAAAATTCATAGAATCTGAAATGTGATATTAAAATTCAATTGAAAAATATCACAAAACCTTGATGAGTGAAAAGTACATTAATTCTTAGAATAATATATGGTTTTTGTTTTGAATTTATTAAGAAATGCAATAATGAATTTAATATCATTATAATAAGGAAAGGAAATATATAGTGTGGCCATCACAGATTAATGATGAACGACATATTTTTTTTGTTTTGAAATTATTAAGAAATGCAATAATGTATTTAATATTATTATAATAAGGAAAGAAAATATATAATGTGAGAATGTACACATGAAGAAGGTGAAACTATTTTGGAGAAGAAAAAATGAATGAGAAATTGATCTATAGCAATAGATGATGTGAAATGACATTTTTTGTTATATAGTTAATAAATTTGAAAATAAATATTTTAAAAGTTTTAAAAAATGAAATAATTTTTTCAATTATGATTTTTTTTCAATTTCGAATTGTGGACTACATTTTGTTTACATTGATAGTCTTCTTCAATCAGGAAAGTTTACATTGTAGAGGGGTTTAAATGCAAGAAAGACACATTAGATAGTTGGAGGTGGGGCTTAGATGCCTCAGGTGGCTATGTTTTCAAATCTTCCTATTTGGCTCAAGTGTATCAAATTCATTCATCTCTGTTGAAATGGTAGTAGGCATTAATGAGAGAGATTCTTGATGAACAAGGAAGAATGAGAAAATGTTATTGAATTGAATTAAATTCCAAAGTTACATTGAATCATCTATATAAAGGGAAGAAAACACTAACTACCCTAACCAAATTAACTAACCGACTAACAAAAACTCAACTATTTTAACATTCCCCGCAAGCTGGAATGTATCAAGCATTCCAAGCTTGAAATAATTGTGTTGAATACGATGATATACTCTAATACCTCCTCTTGCTGGTGAGTGAATCTTCGTCTCCCAGTCTTGAAATCTGAACATAAAGCAATACTGACGCTTAATCACCATTTGGCAGAAGCAATTTCATCTGATGCTTAACCATTTATTTGACAGAAGCAAACATATCATAACGGATGAAAGAGATAAATGAGATGGACCTTAATCTTGATTCTTATAAGTTGCTTCAATGAGGAAAAAATTACACACTTTAATGTTGTGTGTTTAATGAGAGAGAAATAGGGATAAAGAAACTAGAGTAATAAAGAAATGATAAATAATTGGGGGTAATAGATGAAAGAATGTGTAGATTCTTGTTGTCATTGATAAAAGATGAAAGAAGGTAATTGAAAGAAACAAATATTGTTGTCAACATGCCATTGAAAATGGCCTCATCCAAACCTGAAAATGCTGCCTCAATTTCTTTTTTTTCTTCAATAAGGAGACAAGGAACTTGAGACTAAGTTGTACGTTCTGGAAGTTATGATTCTCAACCTTTGCAAAACTTGTTTAAACCGAAGCCCAGAAGTCGATAAATTTGCTTGATGATAGATTCAGATGCAAGAAAGGCATGATACTTCTTGGCTAGATTCTTGATGATTCTTTGTTGAACTTTTGATGAATCTTGGAAAGGATGTATGATAAGCGGAAGCAATCAATCAAAGAGAAATAATTAGCTCTGATACCATGTTGAAATGGTAGTAGGCATGGATAGGAGAGATTCTTGATGAACAAGAAAGAATGAGAAAATGTTATTGAATTGAATTAAATTCCAAAGTTACATTGAATTATCTATATAAAGGGAAAAAACACTAACTACCCTAACCAAATTAACTAACCGACTAACAAAAACTCAACTATTTTAACAATCTCTAGGTAACACTTTATATAAATGTTGGATAAACTGTGTGCTTTCAAATATCTCTTGTTACATATTCAAGTTCAGGCTCCCCCTACTATTGTTGAGTTTTTTAATCTTCATGATTCTCTCGTTGGCTCTCAAGTTGCCAAAGTGTGGAGGATGTTGTGGTTTGTTGCGGTGTGGTCAATCTGGATTATGAGGAACGAAACTATCTTTATGGACAAAGAAGTGAGTTATATTCATTTAATGGATAGGATTCAAACTAAATTTTGGATCTGGTTATTTCTTTTGTAACTTTACCTTCTTTGACTTTTGCAAATTAGTGTATTGACCCAATGTTATGTATTAATTTAGCTTGTAAAAAGATCACTTCTTGATCTTCCTTGTATTGGGTGGACACCCCTTATGCTATGTTTTAATACAATTTTCTTATAAAAAAAACTGCAGGATAAAAAACATTTACATGCTTAATTAAATCAATAATTTTGTGAAATGAGAAAAATGAAAGAGATGAAAGACTAAATTACTTACCCAACCTCTCTAGAAAGTTTTGTGAAGTATTAATAATGAAATAAAGTGCTCTTGGTAGTTAGTGTGCAAGTATATTGGTTGAAAATTTAGAGTGAAGACAGAGAATAAGACAATAAGAGAAAGAAGACATGCCCAAATAATAATAGACATATGTAAATATAAAAATAGCTGAGAGGGGGTAAATTCATTTACATGTCATCCCATTACCTCCATCTTTGGACACAACTCTAATAATCTAGTACTTTAAGTTTGTGTTTTATCTACGGATAGTGTTGCTTTTTATGACTTGATCCATGTACATGCTTATCCCTCACCTACATTTCATTATTGCCTCACTTTATGTTTCACCCAATTAATTTCATAATATTTTTATATTATTTTCAAAAAGATCTCGTTGTCTCTCAATATACACCTTTCACGTTGAAACGTTATATCTGGTGCATAAAGTTTACACAATTTGTTGAGTTCCTCGTCCTTCATGATTAGGTTATACATTTGTTTCTTTTTTCCTAATATATCATTTATCTTTGTAGTTATTATTTTGTTCAATACTTACTGAAATCAATAAAGTATTAAATAATAGTAGTAAATATGAAAAATAATAATTAATGCATTGCTGACTTCTAAACGGACAGTTTGAAACTATAAAATTATTCAAAATGAACATATAGATAAGGATGAGGTAATAGTTTTGATTGAGCTAAACTAAAAAAAAAAATAGATCAAGGTCGACCAAATATTATAAAAACTATATTGTCCATGCGTAGTTTCGATGGTAACTTTTTAAATGAGTTAGATTCATATTCATTATTGGGGAGACAAGTTGTAAGAAAATGCACTAAAAAAATCAAAAAACAATAATATTTATAATATTTAATTTTCATTGATATGAGGTAACTTGTTAAATTTAAGTTGTTCAAATACATTCATACTTTTAAAAACTCCATAAAACTTAGTAAATGCTAAGAGGATTTAAGACGACAATGCAAGTAGTTTATTACCTTCTTATGATAAAGGTAGCCAGTTGTGAATGAGAATATGCTTTTAAATCTCTTTTCATCCAATCAAATCTTAATGATTCATATTAATCAATTCAATTATTTGTAACTAATGTCACTTCTAACTACCATTTGTCTTCTTTTAGGTTCCTCCAACATCTTATACTAACAAATTGTGGGTTTTAGTGGAATTACAAAACTAATCTTTTTTTTTACATCTATATAAACTTTTCGAATTTATGTCCATATATTATACTCATTACCCATACATGAGAAAAAATGTAATATCTTAAAGAAAAAATGTGATAAGTGTAATTAAGTTAAACAAAATATGAATTATTTAAATAATATATGACTCAATATATCTTCATTATTTTTTGTTACAAAATATATTAACAATTATAAAGAGATATTATTTAAAACACTAGTTCTAAAGTGTTGTTTATCACTCTTATACTATAGTGTGATTTAAATTTAAAGTGTTTACTTAAAAAATGTTTTTTTGGAAAAGTATTTTTGTAGAGAATAAAATGATTTTATTTAAAAATATTATTGGAAAAGTGTTTTTATATAGTTATTTTTAAATAAGTACTTTACAAAAGTGGTTTAATTAATAAAAAATGTTTTGATAAATACTCTCTTCTATGAGCGAAAACAAATGAATTAGATATCATTAAAATGGACTGATAAATGGACCTATACATTAACTTTGGATATTGATTTATTTGATTATTTAAAATATAATTTAATATAATTATATTTATTGGTTGATAATTTTTCATACATTCATGATGAACTCATTCAATTTATTCACCAGTAGTGATCCTCTATTGTGGAAGGAAAATTACTATTTTTATATTAATATTAAGGATAAAAATATAATTGTACGTGTAAATAGAATAATATAATTATCATATTATTTTATTTTTTCTCTTATTTCACAAAACACTTTCCTTCCATCTATTAACCATATAATAAATAAAAAACTCCTTCAAGCCATATGTTATCTCTTCCTCACTTTTTTCCTTCCTAAAACGTTTTATATTATTACCATGTAATTTCTCACATTACATCCTTACTTTTTATAAATTTTGTATTTTAATAATTTAATACAAATTACTAATTGATCTCTACATTTTGTTATGTTAAAAACTAATAATCAGCGAACATTATATGGAATTGATATGATTTTTCATATTCATACTATTTCTCTTTCATGTTTCATTTTATTTTATTTCTACTATTACCTCTTTGTCTTTCTTCTATCTCGCCTCTCACATAGGGATGTAAGTGTCTAACTTCATATAATTCTTAGTAGTTGAGCGGGTGAGAAAGCATATAAATTTTATTATCTCACTTTTGGTGACAAAATCTTAATATAATCCATTTAAAAAATTACTTTACACTTTCACCTCATTTAATATTTGTATTAATCTATCTATGATATTTAATGTCTTTTATTTCTCTAAGAATTAGTGCAATTTTCATCCTATCAAAATTTTGTGATACTTTTTCCACTAAATTTTAATATCACAATTTAGATTTTTTGGATTTTAATTTTTCCCTATTATAATTAAAAAAATCAAATTCAAAACTAAAGTTTTTATAACTTTTAAATATATTTTTAATAAAAGACTCATATAATATCATGATTTGGTTTTCATATTTTATTAAAAAAACAAGTTCAAAATTGGAAAAATTATTTAATTTTCTATAACTTTTAAAATATTTATTTAAAAAAAAATCGTATAGTATCATGTTTCGGTTTCCTATTTTTATCAGAAAATTCAAATTCAAAATGGTCATTTATTTTTCTTATGACTTTGAACAAACAAATAGACGAGTAACACAATAATATGAATGTATGGGTAACATGTGAATGTAAGAATATCATATGTTTTCTTAGCATTATGAATGCACGAATCACATGTATGTTCATATCAATACGAATGCACAGATAACATGTGTGTTTTTAATCATAGAAATGCACGAGTAACATGTGTATTCTTAACCATTTGAATGCACATGTAATATATATTTTTTCTATTAACTATATAATTAAAAAAAACTCATTCAAGCCACATGTCATATTTTCCTCATGTTATCCCTCCTAGAAGGTTTTTATATTATTACAACTAGTGTGGCGACATGCAATTTGTATATGTCGACCTACATTTTTACTTTTTTGTGTCAAATATTTAAGTTTTATATATTTTATTTTGGTAAATTATAATATATTTTCTAATTGAATATACTTTATTGAAATTTTTATTGGATGCACATTATATATTATATTTTTTGTCTTTATTTTCATGGTCAAATTAAGGTGAGCGACTAGTTAATATATCGGTAGTGATTATATATGATTACATGTTTTTTATAGAAAATAAAAAATAATAAAGGCAAAATAGTAAAATTATATCATGGTGGTAGTAACATAATGTTTTCTCATTATATATAGTGTAGAAGTATATATATGCACATTCTCACACTACATCCTTACTTTTTATATAATTTATATTTTAATAATTTAATGCTAATTATTGATTGATCACTATATTTTGTGTGTTAAAAAGTAATAATCATTGAACTTAGAGAAAAAACATGTAATTCTTATGATCCCACATGCTCACCCCTAGGTGTAGGTGTCAAACTTCATATAAATCTTGGTGGTTGAGTTTGTGAGAAAACATGTAATTCTTATGATCCCACTTTTGATGACAAAATCTTAATATAATCTCTTTGAAAATCTACTATATAGTTTCACCTCATTCATTTGTATTAATTTATCTATACTATTTAATGGTTTTTATTACTCTAAGAATTAACATATTTAATGATTCTCTTGTCACTTTTACTGGTTGGACCGAATATTTCATAGCTGGGAGGCTATTACTTTATCCAATTTGCAATTAATTATAACGAAAAGTAATAAGCCTACTTGCAGACGTCATTAATCACATACACGACTTCATTAAAAACCTAATATAAATAAAAGAAAAATCATGGTTTTCACACAATTTTTATGATAATAAATAACGAATTAAAGAATCATAACTCCTATACACAATTTTCTATATATGAAAAAGCAAACTCGTGGTCGAGTGGTCCACGTGAAGGAAAAAGAATGGTGGATAAGTACGAGATAAACTATCTATTAAGTATATAATGAAAAAGTTATTCCACATCATCCATCGCTACATATCAACTTTTCATTCATTTCTCCCCTCCAAAATGGTTTTATCTCTTTCATGTATATATTCTCACACTATACTTTTATTTCCTTGTTATAATATATTAGTCTAAAATTACCGTAATTTCATTTCATCAAAGTTTTTTGATACTTTTTCATTGAATTTTAATATCACAGTTCAGATTATTTAAATTTTAGTTTTCTCCCATTATAATAATTGAAAAATCAAATTCGAATTTGAAGATTTTTTTTTTGTAACTTTTAAATATTTTTTAATAAAAATTACTCATTTAGTATCATGTTTATTTTCAAAAAAATCGCATTGTATCATGTTTAGGTTTCTCATTTTCATTAAAAAAATCAAATTCGAAATTATCATTTATTTTCCTTATGTGTTTGATCATGCAAGTATACAAGTAACACATGTGTTCTTAACAATGCAAATATATGAGTGACATGTGTGTTTTATAACTATACAAATTCATGAATAACTAGTGTGTTCTTATCAATATGAATGTACAAGTAATATGTATGTTTTTAACATGTGAATATGGGTCATATGTGTTCTTAATAATATGAATACACATATAATATATGTATTTTAACTATGAGTAACATATATATTTTTAACCATGTAAATATACATATGATATATACGTTCTTAATCATGCAGTAAAGTTACTCCTCCTTCATGCTAATGCAAGGTAACTTGCTCATTCCCACTTAAAATAACCCAATAAGATAACGTAGAATTGTAAAAAAACTAGTCAAACTTCACACTTCAGTGGTTTTGTATATTTTGCATGAATGGAGTTAGAAAAAAAAAAAGGAATTGCACACTAAGAGCATCTTTAATAACAAATAACGTACTCATTCTTATATAAATATCACATATATTATAATTTATTATAACTCTTTATAAAATAAGAATGATATATACTTTTTTTTCACACTGACAAACATAATTCTTATTTTTTATTTAGATCTCACAATTTATCTCATTATTAACCAAACACTATTTTTTTCGTTCTCGATCTTTGTTTTTATTTATCTCTCCTTGTTCCTATTTAACAACAAAATTCATAAAATAAAAATGTCATAGTAGAGAACACAATAAAAATATTCTTATTTTTTTCATAAGAATAGTTAAGAACAATCCATTGTAAATACTCTGGCGAGTTATAAAGGTTTATTTAATTGAACATGATTTAAGATATAATTTTTTTAAAAATATATCCAATATGCATATTTATAATCAAATGTATTTATATTTTAAGATTAAATTTTAATTAAAATTCAAATTTTAATATAATGTGAATATTTTGTAGGTTTTCTTTACATAAGTACATCTTCAGATAAATATTTTGTATTTAGGACAAAGTTAGGACAACGTATTCTCATTCACTGGCCCTCAGTATGATATCGTACATGACCAAAACTCCCAATAATGGCATGGCACATAATTCAATAACGCCTCCTTATTCTTATCGTCAATAAAATATGGTAATTTTCTTGTATCACCTGATCCTCTGACGCACACAAAGTCACTCAATATCTTCTGTTCCATATCGGTTATGCTCCCTATATCAATCTATATTATTTTCCTTATTTTTATTTTCATAAGTTACACCACCCCTGTCTCTTTTTAATATCTAAACAATAAAGATTTGTCCGTACACGTATTTATATAAAAAAAACTAATAAAATCTCAATAATATACTAAAAATTCAATTCTATTTAAAATTTAATTAAATGATTATACCTAAAATACATATATCTATTCCCAAATATAACGTTTTGAATACATTTGCATAAAATATTTAATGCTTGGAGTGAGTCCTAGCTTCAATTATTTGTTCACTTAATTTAACTCGATCATAATTGGATTGAGAATATGGTTGGTTTTATTAAATATATGTTCAGGTTTGATTTCAAAAATTAAGCATAATTAAAATTTAGGGTTAGATAGTAGACAAACATATGACTTGATCCAATCTGTCTCATTGTCGGATGGGGATCACCTGTCTCATTTGGTGTCCCATTTGGTGTCCCCATCCAATCAGAGAATTTTATTTGATTAAAAATAAAATTTAAATAACATAAATTAATATTTTTATGCTATTCTATAATATTTCATTGGCTTGGTACATGAGGACATGAATTTTTGGGGACAGAGGATCCCCATCGCTCATTGTCACCCATGCCTTTTATTTATACGTACATATTCGATTTTGCACAAAAATTCATATTTCTTTAGCCTAAAGTAGATAGTGTATTTTGTCACAACAATCTATTTATATGTATAATTTCATATTTTCATCATATTTTTGTGTGTGCATTTACTAGTTATTTAAAACACTTTTATCTAAATAATTTAATGTCATAATGTATATATTATTGTATGTGATTGATTATCTGATCCTGAGATATACTATCATATCACATTCCAGTTCAAAAGTTCTAAAATGAAAATCACAAATAAAAAATAGATCACCTAAAATTGCACACTTCAAAAAGATAAGAACAAAAATTATTTTTAGCCTAACATCTTGTTCCATACTTGAATATAAATTCTAACTAGCCCTTCTTCTCAACTCACACTACAATTGCATGCAAAAATGGACCTTGGCAATCGTACACCATCAATGAAAAGGATTGACTCGCACTATGATGTGCCAGAAGGAGTGGACATTCGAGGAAGATATGATGAAGAGTTTGCTAAAATTCTCACAAGGGATGCTTTGAAATTCGTTGCTGACCTGCAACGTGAATTCAGGAGCCATGTCAAGTATGCACTTGAATGCAGAAGAGAAGCAAAGAAGAGGTACAATGAAGGTGCTCTTCCAGGGTTTGACCCAGCCACTAGGCGCATAAGAGAAGGAGAATGGGTTTGTGCATCTGTTCCACCAGCTGTTTCTGATAGGAAGGTGGAGATCACTGGCCCCGTGGACAGAAAGATGGTCATCAATGCTCTTAACTCTGGAGCCAAAGTCTTTATGGTAAGTACACTGCACTCCTATGTTTTTATCGTTGAGTTGGATGGCAATCATGATTCGGTTGCTGAAACTATTTTTTTGGGTATCTGCTCAGCCTATAGCAGGGAACTAATCGCTTTCGGATTCATGATTGCTAAAACTATTTAAACTGCAATATTATGAATGCAATTATTGTTCCCGACCCCTTTAAAACTTTGGATATGACTAATCCTTAAACATATTTGTCTGTCTATCAGTTTTCCACACAAGAGGTGGATTTGATTTGGCTAGTCCTGAAACAAAACACTGAAAAGTTTTTTCTTCTTTTAAATACAAGGCTGATTTTGAGGATGCACTGTCACCGAGCTGGGAGAATCTCATGAGAGGCCAAGTGAACTTAAAGGATGCTGTGGCTGGAACAATAAGCTTCAATGACAAAAGCAGGAACAAGGTTTACAAGCTCAACGATCAAACTGCTAAGCTTTTTGTCCGACCAAGAGGTTGGCACTTACCTGAGGCTCATATTCTGATTGATGGTGAACCTGCAACTGGTTGCCTTGTTGATTTTGGTCTCTACTTCTACCACAATCATGCAACTTTCCGGGCTAATCAAGGTGCTGGGTTTGGCCCTTTCTTCTATCTTCCCAAAATGGAGAATTCAAGGTATGTATTAATATGCTATAATAACTCATAAGAACTACAGAACAAAAGTAGCAACCTTAAAGTGATAAACTTATATGTATAAACTTTTAGCTAAGGCTAGGATGTTTTTGTTTGTTTTGGAGATATAATAAATTTGGTGCAGCCTTTTTCTCTATATTATTTAATGTGATAGCTCAGTTATAAGCTATTACATTAAAAATGTTGACACTAGTGGTTAATGTAGCTTAAGTGATCTATATCGAATGATACATACAAAAGTACCTTGTTATTGTGATTGATAGGGAAGCTAGGATATGGAACAACGTGTTTGAGAGGGCAGAGAAGGTTGCAGGAATAGAAAGAGGAAGTATCAGGGCGACTGTTCTGATTGAAACACTTCCTGCAGTGTTTCAAATGGATGAAATTCTGTATGAACTGAGGGACCATTCCGTGGGTCTGAACTGTGGTCGTTGGGATTACATTTTCAGTTATGTCAAGACCTTCCAGGCTCACCCTGATCGCCTATTACCGGATAGGATCCTGGTTGGCATGACTCAACACTTCATGAAGAGCTATTCTGATCTTCTCATCAGGACTTGCCATAAGCGTGGTGTTCATGCTATGGGAGGAATGGTATATAACTAGTTTGGTTTTACCATTTCTGCATATGTATACACACACATTATTTCACCATCTAAAAGGTGGAGCCTGAAATATAATTTGAGGGGAACTAGACCAAACCAAATATATATAATATAAAAAAGTTAATTTGAAAGGGCCTAGACCAAGCCAAAGATAATGCATAAAAGCATGACAAAGTTGAAGGGGCCATGGCCTACACCAGGACCCCCTTCCTTAAACTGATGTAATGTGAAGTGCACCCACAAAATCTGTATCAAGTGCTAACTAGTGGGCAGTGTCAGATATGAAAATTAGTAAAATTATCACAAAATCTGAGTGAACAAATTGGCTGCAAACCTAAGAAATTAAATTGTGGAAAATCCATAGATGCATGCAGCTTTTTATAACAAAAATGTATTTAATTTCATATTCTTCAACAGGCAGCTCAAATTCCAGTTAAAGATGATCCAGTGGCTAATGATGCAGCAATGGAATTGGTAAGGAAGGACAAGCTTAGAGAAGTGGTGGCAGGACATGATGGAACATGGGCAGCACACCCTGGTCTAATTCCAGCCTGCATGGAAATTTTCAACACCAACATGGGAAATGTTCCTAATCAGATTAAGACAATGAAGCGTGAAGATGCTGCAAACTTAACTGAACAAGACCTCTTGCAGATACCCAGAGGAACCCGTTCGATGGATGGTCTTCGACTGAACACACGGGTAGGTATTCAGTATGTTGCAGCATGGCTCACTGGATCTGGTTCAGTTCCTCTTTACAACCTCATGGAAGATGCTGCCACTGCTGAGATTAGCAGGGTGCAGAACTGGCAGTGGATCAAGTATGGAGTAGAGTTGAATGGGGATGGACTTGGAGTGAAAGTGAACAAGGAACTTTTTGGTAGGGTGGTTGAAGAGGAGATGGCTAGGATTGAAAAAGAGGTGGGAAAAGAGAAGTTCAAGAAGGGAATGTACAAGGAAGCTTGCAAGTTCTTCACCAAGCAATGCACATCACCAATACTGGATGATTTTCTGACTCTGGATGCCTATAATCATATAGTCATGCATCATCCCAGGGGATTATCAAACCTTTGAAGTTTGAATTGCTTCATTTTACTTAATAGTATGCTTATTTTTATTTGGATTGTGTTTTATGTAATTTCAAATATGGCAAGGCCAACTAAGGTTCATAATTATGCATTAAAGGAATAAAGTTCGTGATTCTAGTTATTTTGACTTATGCAATCTATGCTTTATGTTTCTTTCTTCTTTATATTTGACTGGTATTCTTTATGTTAACTAGTAGCAGCTTATGAAACATTGTGGAGCAACCCACCTGATAGTATTCAGGAGCACCTTCATAGAGATGTTGCTAGCTAGTTTTCTAAAGTATCAACTTGTAAGACATCCATCCAATGCACAAGTTAATGTATTATTAGGTTTTGAATCTTTTGGCAAATAGATAGATAAATACATTAGATTTAATATAATAAAAATTAATACTTTTGATTGTTATTATAAGATCGTGATAAAAATTTGATATCTTCTGTCTCAAATTTTTTATACATTCAAACATTTGGATCTAATATTTGAATATGATAATGTAAATTCACAATTTTGTGTATAGAATGGTATTAACTACTAATCAAAAACAACTACACTGAGTATTTACATAAAGTAAATAAACCACTAAATTTATCTGAACAAAACTAAAAATGCAGTTTTATAATTATAAGAACTAGTGTGACGACAAACATTTCGTATCTGCTATATTTTTTTTTATATCAAATATTTGTAATTTACACTTGAGTCTATTTGATTGATATCAAATACTTTTTTGATGTAATGTTTAGTTATTTAAATACATTTTCAAAATAAGAAGATAATATTATATTATTTTTTTTGTAGAAATAATGTCATAATAATAACAAGGAATCATAAATTATACAGATAATTATTTTTGATTTCCCTGATAAGAATGTATTGTTTTCTTAAAGAAATAATATCAATATAACGTCGAATTATTGATGGTATTATAAAGACCCATACGTCTGTGACCTAACTTAGAAGGAAGTGTGTTTCTAAAAGACGTGTACCCAATCCTAAGGTTAGTTATGTACATAGTAACCAGCAACAAGAAAGAGAAATGCAATTTATAAAGATGATAGACAATATCTGTTAGAAAAATAATTCTTTATAAAATATTCTTTCTCATATAAAATATTTTCCTTTTAATACTGTCAAGATATTCTTTCACTCTTTTCCTAAAGAATTAATTCATCTAAAAGTACCGAACTGCTATTCCAAATAAGTATTTACTCATTAAAATCTAATCATTCACCTTGTTGGTTCACATATATTTGATCAAAATTATTTGTTTAAAGAATAAGATTATTAAAACAATAAAACTACTCTCAATTATGACAAATTAATTAATAAATTTGACAGTAATATAATATGTATGAAAATAAACCGCCTACAATACACGCAACACGTTTTGTTAGTTTATAATATAAAGCCCACAACCCTAACCTAATCGCTCACAAAAAACGCGTAAACGAAACGCAGAGTACCAAATCGGCTTCTGAGATATCGATATCGTTCTTGAGATCCCAATTGCTCCCTTTCATCTAGGGTTTCCTCAATTTGCATCCGGTAAGGCCATTCCATACATCTGAATCTTATCGAGGCGTTGCGATTATCTTGGGTTTTGCTCCTCTTCTTTCTTTCTTCCCCCTTTTCCCAATATATTTTTTTCTTCGTATTTTGTTAAATTTCCGGTTTGATACAATTCGCTATTTATTGGATTGAGGTAGAAGACTCAGTTTTAATTGAATTTATTTTCCAATTTTTGAATCGGGTTATTTGAATTACTGAATATCGAATCGTTGACCTGTTTTTTGGGGATAGGGTTTTAAAAATCGAGAACTTTTGGGGTTGTTGGGTTTGAATACACCTTTTCCTCGATAATTGATTTTTGATTTCGAGGATTTGTGCTTGTGATTGTCAATCACATGGCCGCAGGGCGAAAAAGTGTTTTGCGGAAAAGAGATTCCTTCGAATTTAGTTCCGGAAAGGGACTTGGTCATCATAACAATGATTCTCACAGCGTGGAAGTTGATGGAACTTACAACAATTACACCACCCATTCTGACAAGAACTTCTTTCATGGTGAAAAAGAGGAGAGAGAAGAAGGTGAGCTCTGTTTTGAACATGGTGAAGGTGATGTTTTCACACCACCGGAGAAGAAGAGAAAGTTTTCACCAATTCTATGGGACCTAGCTGAGAAGGATGTGAAAGTCTCTTCCAAAATTCGGGTTACACAGGATGCTCCTGTGTCTCCCATCCCTCAAAATCTACCAAACAGTCCTACAGCTGGTGATGTTTTGCAAGAGGGTGTTTCTGAGGTGTCTCCACCAAATTCATCACATGTGCCACCTCAAAAATATTGTGGGAACGATGAGGAAGATGGGGGGGATGAAGAAAACAAAGTGAAGGGATGGAACATCACAATGTCAAGATGGGCTTCTGATGGACTTTCTCCAAGGGGTGCTGATGACAAATCCAAAGGTCTCAAAGTGATTTCAAGTCCTGAAATTGGTGAATTCCAAACGGAACTATCAGAAAGCACAATCACTAGATCATCAGGAACCGGTGGAAGAGATCAATATCTGAGCCGTTCTGCTTATGATACTGATTCTGAAAAGGAGTTCCCTACTGACTCCAGAGATGATGCTGGAGAACCAAGTGATTTTAGTGATTCTCCATCTGATTCTGATGAAGACAGTGGTTTAGTACATGTGCAGACAAATAGAAACATGTTTCAGAGCAGCAGAAGTATATGTGAGTATGAAATGATTAAGAAAATAAATGAGGGTACTTATGGTGTTGTCTATAAGGCTAGGGATAAGAAAACCGGAGAAGTAGTGGCAATAAAGAAGGTGAAGATGAACATAAGTAGGGATGGCTTTCCATTGTCTGCCTTGAGGGAAATGAACATTCTCTTGTCTTTTGATCATCCTTCCATTGTTGATGTTAAAGAAGTAGCTGTGGATGATTATGATGGTACGTTTATGGTAATGGAATACATGGAGCATGACCTTAAGGAGCTGATGAAGGTAAAAAAGCACCCCTTTAGTATAGGTGAAATAAAATCCATGATGAAGCAACTTCTTGAAGGTGTCAAGTATATTCATGACAACTGGGTGATCCATAGGGACTTGAAGACATCAAATATTCTGCTGAACAATGAAGGGCACCTTAAAATATGTGACTTCGGTCTGTCCCGGCAGTATGGAAGTCCCCTGAAGCCATATACTCCTGTTGTGGTTACACTATGGTACAGGTGAGTAGCATTATAAAGTTTGTTTTCATTCAAGTTATTTCTGTTAATATATGTACTGTTGTGTTTTTCAGTTATATAGATAGAGTTGTGGTAGATAGGGCAGAATCTTAGTATATTGGTTATCTGTGCAGGGCACCTGAACTTCTGTTAGGCGCTAAGGAGTACTCAACAGCAATTGACATGTGGTCAGTGGGTTGCATAATGGCCGAATTAATTTCCAAGGAAGCCCTCTTCGCGGGGAAAACTGAAGTGGAACAACTTGACAAGATTTTCCGGACCCTGGGCTCACCAGATGAGAAAATTTGGCCAGGATTATCCAAATTACCTGCTTCTAAAGGAAAATTTATTAAGCAACCGTAAGCTTATCTTCCTCTCATGTCTTTCCTTTTTAAGAATACATTGTTGTTATTATTCTTATTTTATCAATTTGTTCTTTATAATTTTATGCTGTTTTAGGTATAATATGCTAAAGAGGAAGTTTCGAGCCACATCTTTCATTGGTTTGCCAGTTCTGTCTGAGCTGGGATTTGATTTGTTGGAGAAGCTTCTAACCTACGACCCTGAAAAGGTATATGATGTTCATGTATTAAGTTCTGATTGTCGTTGTTGTGACTTGAAACTGAATGATATATATGACAAACATTTTTTTCTTGCAGAGGATAACCGCAGAAGATGCTCTCCTTCATGATTGGTTTCATGAATCCCCCCTCCCCAAATCTGATTTCAAGCCTATTCTTCCTTCTTGGCGTGGCTAGGACCCAGGTACCTTTGCTGGATGCATGAACAACCTGGGACATTGATATTTTTAATGTAGTTATTTCTAACTGCCTTACCAAGGTTATTGATCATATGAAAGAAATATGTGATTTCGAAGGGGCTGGGCTGTGGACTTCATGAGAAGGTTGGCATTGCACCTGGTTTTTTTCTACAATGAAATTCAGTGTATTTCTTGCTAAATGATGTACATATATTTCAGGATCTTCAGTAATAGATAATGAGTTTCTTGCTGTGGTATTGGTCGTATCTTTTGCCATTTTTTTTTCTTGCTATGGTAATGTTCTCTAGCTCATTGACATCTTATTCAAATATTCTGCTTTGCTGCCCCGGTCCACATGCTTCTTTTATTCTCATTGTTTCTGTAATTCTGTGTCTAACTAAGTTGGTGGTCGTATACAAAGATAACCTGATTGCGAAGGACAGGGCAATGGATGCCATTAGAAAATTGTTTGTTATTCATTACAAGCAGCGATCGATATGTGATTGTCAAGTGACCTGAAAATGACATTGCGCATGTGTTCCTTATTTTTTTCTTCACTGCAATTCAGTAGTGTAACATAGCCTCTTTGCAATGGTATGTGTTTTTTCAGTGAAAGATGTACATATATGTTTCAGGATGTTGAGTAATAAATGATGAGTTTCTTGTTATGGTAACACTCTTATCTCTCTCTTTTTTCGATTTTTTCTCTTGGCTACGCCCGGTTTATATTGTCAATATTTCTAACTGTCTTACGAAGTGATCACGAACACACGAAGTGTTGGTGATTGCCAAGGACCAGGCAGTTGACATCATTTGAAGCGGCAGAATGATGTGACCTGAAAAGGTGTGCAATAACATACACTACCTGTTTCTATTTTTGTTATTGTTGTGATTGCTATTCCAATTAGTGATAATATATACAGAATACAGTGAACTGGTGATGTGATAGCAAAAGAACAACAAGGTGATGGACTGAAAATGGTTTGTTATTCTTTGACGGGATTGACAATGCTGACATGATCTGTGGCTCGCTGTGCCTGTTTTTGCTTTCTGCACTGAATTTGGTTTCATTCTTAATCCTACCTTACTCTTTTTTTTATGTAATTAGGGTATCCAATATCTTATGAATAAAGAACTAACATCTTTTTGGTGCATGACCACTTTTCTCAACAAGTTTTGTTCCAATGAATAAATCAAAGTGTTAGAACTAATACATTGAGATGTTACACTAGTAGATCAATGCGCTAGTTAATGAGCCTTAGTTAAAAAATATATTCTAATATCTATGAGAAAAACTATTCTTAACAATATTTCAGGGGTGGATGAATTTCTCGCTGTATTTTATCTTATTAATTTGTTCTTATTTTTATTATATATTCCATCCCTTGCTAAATTTTCATACAAATCTTCCTTGACATCTGCCATTTATAAACCAATTATTAATATCTGTGACATCTGACTTTTTTTTGTTTTATGAAATGTGTAGGAGAAATTAGTATGATAATATAATTTTCATAATAAAATTTGAACAAGGTATGTTATTTCATATTTACAACATTTGTCGAAATGTAAGCACAATAATCAAATGACGCAACCTAATCAATCAATAAAAAAAATTATCCGCTGTCTTACCAGTTACCATGATTTACGATCAAGTTAGGCTGCAATCACTCTATGAAATACACTGTTGAAAAAAGTGATGAAAGAAATGCTCTCGGCAATGTATTCACAGTTCCTCCCTGTTGCATGTCTTGGAAGGGTTTGAACTTTGAACCTCTGGTACAAAAGGTCATATACTAAATTAGTAAGTTGACATTATTATCCACTCCCCATTGCTGCCTGAATAAAAAAGGACTTACCATCCTAGTCTTCATTTATGAAGACTTAATCACCTTATATCATCAATAAAAATTCTTGGACATCAATTATTTGCTTGTGTTCAACATTCAGGATTTTGGAAGGAAAGAGATGGGATTTTTTCTTTCTTTCAAGTAATCGTATTTTATCGAAGAATTTTTTTAAATAAAATACTGTTCGGAATTTCATTATTTCTTATTTATTGCATTTAATTTGTGAATTTAAGGATTAAAATTAAGAGTATAATATTTATGTATTGTTAGTGTGAAATTTTATCACTTTTTTAAAAGTCAATGATAATAAAACATAAATGATGGATAATGAAGTTATTATATATAAAACTTAACGTTATTTCACACATTTTTCTCTCCATTACCTCTGAAAACCTTACTCTCTTAAGATAACAACCATTTCCCTTTTTATGAAACAAAATGGTTTTAAATAATCTTGATTACTTATTGTATCGTATCATAAAAATAATATTCCATTTGTGTATATAAGAATTTGAAACACTTGTTGGGCTATGCCATTTAAAAAAAAAGATTTGTGAAAAGTGAAAACTTCTGTGATAGAACACCTGATCTGATAAATAACTCAAACAACACCGTTCACCTCTTTATATGCTCATGTAGCCAGTAAGTTTAAATGAAATGAATATCCTTGAATTATATAAAAATCTGCAATAGTTGATGATAGAATTCATGCAGAAATAAAACACAAGAAACTTCAAATTCAATTGACTTATTATTTCATCTAAGTAACTATTTGAATTTAAGTTCGAGGACTGTCTGCATCTGTAGGCTGAGGTCTGCGGATTTTAGAATTATAGAGTACAACTTTGCAAATTGAAAAACAAAAAAATGGAAGTTCAAGGCTCCGAGGAAGAGTAACCCTACGAAGACAGCACCTTCTCGACTTCAACTGTCACTTCTTTGGGAGGTTTCTCAGCATGAAGATTAGCAACAATGCTCTTCTTTGCATAATAATCAATAACCTGCATTTCAATAGTACATTTTTTATTGAAAACCATCAAGGGAAGTTTAAAAAAAAAGCTACAAAACCAGCTATAAGTGTAGAAGGCACTCTTCAAATAATCAGAAATAAAGAGGAATAGGTTCAACTGGGGAGGAGGGAATTTGCATTAACATTCAATTTAAGCATAACAAAAAGGATTGCATCACATTATCAAGGATTTGGAATTATACCGGTTCAGTTTGTTTGTGAAATGCCTCTAATCTTGACTTAAGAACAGCTGCGGTGTCATCCTTGCGCTGGATAAGTGGTTCACCCGTAACCTGTGGAGAATAAATGAATGTTATAAAACCGGTGATAGGCTTAAATGAACTCTTATAAATGATAATAATGCTTATGCATGAACCATTCTTAAGCAGTTAACATTTTTCAGGGTGAAACTGGAGAAGAATTTATACAGAAAGATGCAGACTTACATCATCAGCTCCAGAGATCTTTGGAGGAGCAAATTTTGTATGGTAGGTTCTGCCACTGGATGGGTGTATCCAGCGACCAGTGATCCGCTCTTCAAGGATTGCATCATCAATTGCGAAATTGAGCACCTTATCGATTTTGACTCCCTGCTTTTGTAGCATCTCGTCAAGCTGCAAACAAAGAAAAAGTACTTCATTGTATGCAGAAGGACAACAGGTAAAACAGTGCAGGTTATCTGGTGAATGGTGATTCTGTTTTCGCATACACAATCCAGTATTTCAAACAAAAGAAAAACACTGAGTAATTTGTTTGTCAAATAATGTAATACCTTCTGTGCTTGGACCACAGTTCTAGGAAAACCATCAAGAATGAAACCTTTCTGACATGATGGCTTCTTTATTGCTTCATCAATAATACCAACAACCAAGTCATCAGAAACAAGCTCTCCCTGATAAATCATAATATAATGTCATATTAGGAATCTCTAGGGAAGTACGCATAGAATAAAAGAGCAAAGCCAAGATTGTGTACAGAAAGAAACCTTACCTTTTCCATAGCTTCTTTAGCCTTAACACCAAGATGGGTTTTAGCAGCCACAGCTGCTCTTAACATATCACCAGTAGCTAAGTGGCATAAGCAGTACTCATCCTTTATGATTGGTGATTGGGTTCCTTTCCCAGATCCAGGTGGGCCTGCATTAATTTTGGATAATACTAATCAATAGTGTTGGTAAGTGCTATTAAATCATGAATCTTAAGACATGATAGCCAAGAGTACCTGGAAACTACAATAACTAGTTGCACAAATAGAACATCTTTGTAAGAAAGATAGAAACACATCAACGTAAAATCGCAGTCTACTTCATTGCAAAGAATAATACAAATCAAAGACTAAGAGCCATTCACAATTTATAATAGGAATAAACATATCAAATTCCCCATCCAAACTAGTGACATAAGCAGGTCCAACTTGAAAGTTAAATGGATGAAGTTAATTTTGTACTTTCTTGGTTTTGTTTTACATATAGAGAGAGCAGCACAAGAGATCCCAGGTAATCTTATTAGGAAAATGCTGACAGGTAACTGTTATAGGATGTGCTCTGTCATGGAGTACAATTTCAAATGATAATCATGCAAATATACAATCACAGAGAAGTAATCACAACACTTAATTTAAACCAATATAAAAGAATCCATCATGGACAGATGTATTCTAGATGAACTAGTTTCATCATGCCAAGCATCCTTCCACCGGTAGTTCACAACTTCATACAGTAAACTAGTTTATTATCTGGTCAAACAGTAAGAACTTCTCCATGACCAATGTGCAAAAATAAGCCCATGACAATTTACCGAAAAGCAAAGCCAGAGAAAAGTCAAGTCTGGTATGTTATTTGTAATAAAATTATCAAGGCACGATGTAAATAATTACAATTAAAAATGAATATGCAGTAAATGATGAGAAAGAACAAATGGCACAAGTGAATCCATACCAAGCAGAACGACATGCAATTTTCTGAACAGAGAAAAAACCTCTAAGAAAAGGATACATGTAGATTTACCATATGCAAAGCAAGCAGTTCAGAAAGATTAACAGCTTGATGAGACACCTTGTGGGGTTCTAAGCCAGGCAATGCTTTAAAGCATGAGACCAACAAGTACAACAACAACCAAACTTTAATCTCACTAGGTGGTGACCGACAAGTACAACAATATGGGTTTTCCCACCAGGCGAGAACCGTGGTCAGTAGGGTGTCAATAGGGTCGACTACATAGATTAAATGGTATCGTAGTGTTCTATCGTAATCATGTCTATGGATACATCACCAACTACATGTTCCTAAAAACTAATAAGAAAATCATTTCATCCATTAAAAATAAACATAAGACACGTGAAAAAACCTAAAAGATTCATAAACAACCTCTAGCACCCAGGCTACCCTTCATCTACAGTCCTTAGTGGAGATTCTTTCTACATATCTTCTTAAATAATAACCACGTTAACATCACAAAGCACTGAACTTTTTAATTAAAATTCCCGGATCTAAAGAAGCAGAGACAATAAAAATTGAAAATTTTGAAGAGAGAGAGAGAGAGGGTACCAATAAGAATGAGACGCTTGTGAGGCTTGGAGGAACATTTGAAACGACGCAGAAGCTCAGACATGAGATCCAAAGAGGGAACATCTTCCAAGTTAGGTACTGCTGCAGCCATTCCTGTTAAGTTGAATACGGTTATGGTTAAGGTTATAGTTGTGGTTGTTGGAACAGAGAGAAAGAGAAGAAGAATGCGTATTAATAAATTCACAATGCAATGTCGTATTCTTCCTATTTCTTAATCTCTCTCACCTAATCCTTCCAACGTTGCCCTTTTCGAAACCTCCAACGCTTCAAAATCAACTCAGTCGCCTTTCGTCACCTTCCTTCACTTTCTTACCCCCTCTGCCTGCACAACTAGTAAGTGAGTTTTTAAATTCATAATATATTATCTATTTTTAATTATTATTAACTCTACGAAAAAGTTGTAGGGGTATTAAAATGCTTGTAGATTTAATTTAATTTCTAGGGGTAGGTGTATGAGACTGGGAATTTTTGGTCATGGCAGATTTCCTAAACTATTATTATTTTAATCTTGGGGTAGGTAAACGTGTTTAAAGGAAGGTAGGTAAACGTGTTTTGGGTTGGTGGTTGAACTAGTAAACCGGTGAACTGGTCCAAATATTAATATGTTATAATTATATTGATTATGTAATTATATCGGTTAAAAACCAGTCAAAATTGGTCATATCGTTAGTTTTTAGTGAAACCGTAAGGTAATACCGACCAATTTCATTTAAAAAATTATAATGAAAATGTATTTTTTACTAAAATGTTGCCGTGAGATCAAATTCATTAGTACATTTTTATACTTCTAAAATATGGTTTATCAAGTGATATTTATATGTTAATTTTTTATAGCAGTCAAATATGTGTAATTTATTATAAAAAAATAATAAAGTATATGATATATAATTTTAACATAATAATAAAAACTATAATATATATACAAAAATTAAAATTAAAAACTAAATTTATAAATTTGTGGATATCCACATGGCAGGTATCATAGAACTCATCTTCACTCATAAGCTATTTTTGCGAGCACTCGTTACAAATATTTCCATAGGTGACCACAAAGTTGGGTTTTTTTGCCAACCCTAATAATATGTCATGCTTTTTTATATGTATGTTCTATAGTCATTAACTACAAAGGTTTTGTGTTTAAAAATGTGATTGTTGTGTAGGTGTGAAAAAATTCGTGAAATGATTATTTTTTTGGGAAATTAAAATATGTTTTATGTGATTAAGATGTCTCCTTATTAATAATTTTGAGTCTCTTATAAAATTCAATGACATACAAAATAGGGATGATAATTGAAGTCAAACTTATTGTGTATTTGTGTGAGTATATATGTTCTCTAGTCATGGATACTTCATCATCATACCTGCAGAGAAAGGCTTAAAGAAAGGAGGCGGA
This sequence comes from Lupinus angustifolius, assembly GCF_001865875.1. Classification (NCBI taxonomy): domain Eukaryota; kingdom Viridiplantae; phylum Streptophyta; class Magnoliopsida; order Fabales; family Fabaceae; genus Lupinus; species Lupinus angustifolius. The sequence goes on along the minus strand of NC_032020.1, from coordinate 15,052,742 downwards.
AAAAATGTTTTTCTATTGAGATGTTTAAAGTTTATGACTTGATATCAATAAGAGACAACATGATAAATACTTAATAGATAGTTAGATTGTAAGTATGATATGAGATATTCTCAAGAATTTATCAATATAGACAAAACACATTAAGTAATTAGTACACTAAGTGATATCTACTTATTAGCCAATCAACACTCTTAGGAAAAATAAGTTTATGACTTTATGTTTATTGGTTTATATTTACCTAAAATGTATTACATTTTTTGTATGATTTTGTTGTTAGGATAAATCTTCATACTAACACATGTGATATTTTTTATTGAGTGAGAAAAGCTATATAAAACAACATATCGTTACCCAATATATTTAGTTTGATTCTTTTTGGTGGCTCAATACGTTGTTGCCTTTTCGAATGAGTGAAAGTTAATTTATGTAAAATGTTAAAAGCCATCCATTACAGGGTGGCATTTTGAATCGTACTACCAATCTATACGTCATTGTGGATTAAAAATTACGAGTTGGATCAAAGTCAAAGGCAATTCATCATCATTACACCACCATACATTTTTCATTTATATTTTTTTCAGCTGCCATAAGTGTCATCTACTTTCGCAATCGAAAAAGAATTTCAATCAAAATTGCAACTTGAAACTAATTTTGTTAAGGTATTCTCTTACATTTTGAAACTAATTTTGTCAAGGTATGCTTTGTTATAACAAATATCGTTCACAAATTCTTTGAAGTTTAATTTTATATGATACTTAAAATTAGTGTTGTAAAAATGGTTCATGCTGGTCAGTTCAATCAGTAAATCAGTAAATCAACCCTAATGTCGATATGATATTATAATTGTATCATTCATGCAATCAAACTGATCAAAACCGATTATGCCAACCGGTTTTCAATTGAACCGTATCGATCATACCGATTGATTTTTATTTAAAATTATTTTTTTAATGTAAATAAAAAAATATTAATTTTTTTTTAATTTTTTAACATTAATGTTAATATATTATATATTATATATGTATATGTAACTTTATCAATATATAATTTAATAAATGAATCATCGGTTGAATCGCTATACTATAATATTAATACTTTGACTAGTTTGATAACAAGTATGATATTAATAACATTGCTTGAAATCTAATTTTATTTAATAACTTGACCATCACCATATTGGTATTTGTTTATATAAGATTGTGATTAATTGAAAACCAGCTGGAATAAATATCATTTTTGTGCAATCCTAGGAGCGATCATTATATCTAGGCATTTGTTACAGAAAAAAAAACAATAAATCAAACACACGTCTAATCTCGAGTGATTTTTTTGGATTAACAGTTATAGTGCACCTTCACTTTAAGAAGCTAAATCCAAGATTCAACTAACAATGTTAATCCGGGAACCTGCTACCAGAACTTATTTGGGACAACTTTTATATGATGTAAAAACATTGGTTAGCGTGGAAAGATGATGCTTTGAACTGGGACAAAATAAATGTAGATCTAGACTTACTTGATGACCAATGATAATCAACAAAATAATCTATCCGTTAATCCACCACTTATCTGTTAAATAAAAGTAAAAAGTTTTTAACAAATGTGTCCCGAACACTCTCAGGCCAAGCAAATCTATTTTAACAATGCTAGTGAGATATCGAATATGCAGAGTTGCAGAACAATCTTGTGGTCAAACCAGTGATCATTTAGTTTTTGACTCGGTAGTTTAAGTAAAAATGACCTCAGGGACCATTTAAAAGCTCAGATAAGGCTTAATTTTCGCAATTCTGTACAAGTATGGTTTGGCATAAGAGAAACAAGGTTGGTCACTTCCTCATGGAGTCGTGGCCAATTTTCTAAATACAGTTGCAAAGATTATAAAGGTCTTGAAATTTAAAAAACAAAACGTGACACTTCTCAAATGCTACGATGATACCAAAATTGCCAATACAAAACATAAGATAAATGAAAAGAAGTCAATACAAGTCTAGACATGTGAAGACATACGTAAAAGTTCAAAGCAGAAATAAATTAATGTCCAAAATAATAGGACAAATTCGTTTTACACATTCTAAAAAGCGTTCCAAAATCTACTCGGCATCCTTACTTTTTAATTTCTTTTTCTTCTTCTTAGTCTCACTAGCAGCCTCCAGTGATTCAGAGTCATCAACCTTTTTATCCTTCTTTTTCTTCTTCTTAGTCTTCTCATTTGCAACCCCATTGGCACCATCGTCTACACCCTGATCATCAACCTCTGGCTCCTCGTCCAATTTCCTCTTCTCTTTCTTTTTCTTCTTCTTCTCTGATTTAGGATCCTCAGATGAATCAACAACAATATCATCATCACCCTTTTGCTTCTTCTTCTTGTCTTTTTTGCTTGAAGCTTCGAGGGGTACTTCTTCGGTTTCCAACTCTGTATCTGCATCAATTACTTTAAATCAGCAAATCTGATATTCACTCATTACACATGTACATTAGGGAATGAAACATATATGCTTCCAAAGTTCAAACAAATTGAACTCTTCCCCTTTTAACTTTAACATAAAAAATGAAAAAAGATAGAAGCTTTCACCATATAAGTCACAAGTTCATAGAAATAAATTAATATGAAACCCCTGGTTCCCTACCTTTATTATCAGCACTTTCCATAGCAGACCTCATGACATCTATGTTCTTACGAGGGGCAACTCCCTTGTCATAAAAGTCAAGTCGCTCCTCAACTTGCTCGCGCAATTTCTCCCCAAAAGCAGTAGTACCCTTTTCCCTTTCTGCATTACAGTACAACAAAATCATTTCTGATGCAAGGAGTACTGTTAAGCATAAGAGATGGCTAAAGCAAATATGTAAGAAACAAACCAGAAAAGCAGTCTATCCGTGATGCAATTGAGCATTTGTTAGCAAGATATCGAGCCATACGACCCTTGTTTTTAGCAGATGCTCGCCCAATAAAAGAAGAGTGGAATATAAGACCATATTTGGGAGTGTTTCCTTTTGTTTTCAAGGCCCTGAATAAAGCATGCAAAGAGTCAGATATATTTAAAGTAACAGCACATCAGAGTAGTAGTGTCACATTGGAGACAAAGGTTAGATATTGTCTCGACAAAACACAACCTACCATAAGGAAACAACAAATTCTTACAGTTCTTGTATGGAGCCTTGTTTTGTTAGTTTCAATAAACGGATAACCAGTATGAACTCTAAAAAACTTTAAAACAAAAAGTGCAGGCCAAACCTGAACAAAGCCTTCTCAGCACCAAGAATCTGAAGAGTTGAAGAAGGGCACTTAGCTAAATTTGTGAGGCTACCAGCATGGGAAATTAAACGAGCACCAACAACTTCACCAATTAATGAGGCCAAATTAGGTGCAATGTCACTCATTTTAGCAACCAGATAATCATACAGCTTCCGCCTATACTCAGAGAGGTCCATCACTCGCTGTGCAAATTGCTGGACATTAATTAAGTCAACAGGCGACAAATCCTGTCCTGGAGAAAACCAAGAGAAAAAAGATTAAGATAGAGAATAATACAAAAGTTGAATGCAATTTATACAAGAACAAAAATTAGAATTCTACCCATGGAGGCCTTTGCAGCTTCCACAATCTCCTTTGCTTTATCTTCATCTCCAACTATGTCAGTTAAGTCTGAAATTGTGTCTTCAGTCAACTTTGACTTATCCTCAATAAATTTTGTAAGTTTGGCATACAGATAGTTATCATTAACAATCTTCACCAGCTCAGGAAAATGCCATGAATACCATTCTCTGCACATAGTTAAAGAACATGTGGCAATTTTAACTCTTCAAGTTTATTAATTCTCTTAAAAGAAGTAAAATAATTCAAACTTATACTACCTGACTCTCATGGAAAATGAATTGATATCTTTATCAAGTGTGTCAAGAAGGAAGATTGCTTGAATGACCATATTGTCAACCCGGTTAACATTAAATTTCACCTTTGCTCTGCTGTAACTATGCCCCAAGCCAAGTTGGGCCTTTTCTAAATCTCCAGACTGCACAATTCAAGAATACAAAAAATATTATAACATAATGAGAGTGCTACTCCTATGACTATTAAACATAAAATGAGGCTAAAGGTAACTAACCTTGAGATCACTGACAAACCTATCAAAATGGAGGCGTACACCTCGAATCAGCTCTAATACAAACTCATTACTTTGGCAAGGGATTTTTGTGAGTTCAGATACCTGGGAACCGATCTTAGGGTCGGCAACACCTAAGCTGAACTTGGCCTTCTTACCTTCTTTAGGTTTAGGCAAGTTAGTTTCCAAAACAGTCCTAAGCTCATTGGTTAATATGCCTGAACTCGAACACCAAATATAATCAATTCAAGTATTCAACACACAATCAAATCAATCCAAAATTTTCGACAAGTGGTTAACTACCTTCAGAGATGGCATTGCACTGTGTGAGAGCATCAAGAGCAGATGTAAAAGGATTGAAAGATCGGAGCTTAACAACCTTCCCGAAACGGTTCAAATCCGAAACAGAGTTGCGAACAGCTTCGGTGTTTTGACCAATTTCATCAAGACCGTGAGCCTCAAAAAGAGCGTAACCAGAAGCGGATTCGTAAAGCAGGAACAGCGCCATTGAAAACTAAAAAAACCCTAAAACAAAGTAAATGAAAAGAGCAATGTTTCAAAAACCAAATTGAAATATATGATATAGATAAATTTAAAAACTGGAATAATTAATTATGATGCTTCTAAATGATTGTAGTGAACATAGGTTATAGGGTTAGTGGAGAGTTGAGAGTGGTGGAGAAAGCAGGGTAGTTACCAACGGCGGCTGGTGGTGGTGGTGGTGCCTGCGTCGTGTGAGTGGGTGTGTTTAACAAAAGAGCATTCGCTTGGAATGCAACTAGGGTTTAGGGTTTACAGCGCCAACACAAGAATCCGAGAAGGATGATTTTATAGTAGACACTAGTCACAGTGTCACACTCCAACATTACACTTCCATACAACACAATTATTTTTGTTGAAATGACAATAATAACCATCGGATCTTTATTTCTTTTTTTTAGGTTAAAAAATTGCTTACGTGTTAGGATTTAGGAGTGATTAATTAAAGTAAGAATCCAACATTATAACTTGACCATGACTTCTTTTAGTAGTTATTACTATTCCCTCGTCGTATGGAGTATATAATTTATCATTTAAAAAAATTAGTGGATAATTATATTTATTTTATGTATTATCTATTTTTCTTTTATCTATAATTTTTTCATAAAACAATACAATTTTATAAGAAGACTTATTAGGATAAAATTATAATAGTATTGTAGTATTTTATAAACCAAACAAGTTAGTTACTATTAGTTGTATTTAAGGGTGTCCAAATTTAAAATTGTCCAAAAATATAACCGAAAATCAAATTAAAATGAATCAAAACTGCAAAATCTAAATATAGTTTGATTGTATCGGAACAATATTTTATTACGATCCTTTCACTTCAATTTTTGTTCAATTATATGAACAAAGACCGAATTAATTTAGCTTATTATGGACATAAAAAATTAGGTTTTTAAGTGTTTAACACTTAATCCTTCTCTTTAAAAATTGAAACAACTAGCAAATTCAATAATTAATTATTTATATGGTAGATTCAACAATATTCTTTTGATATGACTAAAAATATATATTCGTTAAGTAATATATTCTCACATGTAGATAAAATGTTTACATTGTTAAATAATCTTTATTTGGATAAATATAACCAAATATAAAAGAAATCAATGTCAACTTTTTTAGTATGTCCAATTATTTCATATTTCTTTTAATAATAACATCTTGTTATGAATATTTTTTTTAATTTATACAATAATTGTTTGTTGTTTACATTAATATGGTACTAAGAACCAGGATGTGAACTTCCGACATTATACCTTTATAATGTATTTAAATAATACTATGATAGTTGTAACACTATTAACATAAATATATATGCTTCACAGTTTAAAGTGTACCATATTTAATATTTTAGTTATATTTATGTGTTTGGATCATAAGTTTTTTATCCACAAAAATCTATCCAAATTACCACAAACACCTGAGTTTTTTGTGTAATTTGATTAAAAGTATATACAATAAGGACAAGTGAGAGCAATAATTGTTTATATGGACTAGCTTCTCTAAAGTGTGGTTCATACTTTAGTTTATAATGTGCATGAATTTAGATAAATTTTGATGTCGTTGATTAACTAATTGAGATAATTATCTTTATCAATGTCATATTCAGCGATTTAGAGAAATCGTTCAATATTTAATGCTTAAAAAATCAGAACCAAGTTTAGAAATGTATTACTGAATTATAAAATTAACGACAAACTTTAAATCTCAGGCTGACTAGTTTTGTTGTTATTTTACTTGGTTATTTTTTTATCAATACCAAATTTTATTTTCAATTGTCGTATGAAAGGTTGATTTAAAAATTTAAGATCATTATGAATGAGGGCCTTCATTTCTTTCCCATTTAAAATGATATTCAGCGTTTCAAGTTTTCATGCACTAGAGATTACCAAGAAAAGTGCACTTCTCCCTTGTGGTGGTTGGGAAAGGAGACGAGAGGTCAGAGATAAATATGGGAAATAGTTTTGGTATCAGCACTAATGATCTAATATACATCAAGATCAAAGTAATGTCGATTTTCCAATCCGAAATCAATAAAGTTTCATGTTTAGTTGACTAAGAAAGCAAGCAAGTAACGAAAACTTTGAAGACATCCGCATGGCTAATTTTCCATCAAGCTCTGGGAGCCTCAGCCATTTCTTGTTCAACAGTGCTTGGGGTGACTGGGTAGTAATGGTAATGGAGTTCTCCAACATCATCACCAGACAATTTCTTCCATCCATTTGGTCCCACATAGTACACTATAATCATATAAATCCGAAGACTAGTCAGATAATGGTTTCATGTGTTACAAATGCATGGCTATAAAGTGCATATTTTTCACTGAGTCTAAAATAGCTGGTGGAAAATGCTGACCTGGTCGGTGGTAACAACACTGATGTACTTGTATAAATTGATGCATAATTGCTAAACGCTAAACATGATTTCAAGCATTTCATCCTAGCCAGTTTGAAAGTATAGACTATATTTTAATTTTTAAATGACTTGTTCAAGACCAGATAGAACAATGCATGTTGTGGTCTTGAGCAAGCACATGATAATTGTGCTCAAACACAAATGCAAGTGTGCCTCACACTAGACATATTAAATAAGCTACTGCACATATACATATTTAACTGTTTTTCTTGCTGCTGGGAGGGGGAGAAATGAAATGTCATAAGCATATATATGAAGATGCAGCCTGCAGGTCTTCTTTAGGGGAGAAAGAAAACGTACCACTAGCAACTCCACCACTAGCTCCATCACGAAATGTTGCATGATAAATTGCTCGCCGAGCCAGTTCAGAAGCTTCCTCAATTGACATGTCATACTTGTACCTAGTAGTACAAGAAAAATGTTGATGAAAATTGGCAGAAGAGCTCTAGGTGATGTATAGAAAAGCAAAACACTTTAACTAACCCGCTGTCTAATACACCATACGCGTATGGTGAACCAGATCCAACAGAGAATCGAGTGCCTTTCAGTCTTCCTCCTTCACTATCAACATAATACAGACCAGGACCCTGAAAAGTGATCCATTATGAACACAAATAGGAGTATAGAACCACCAGCGCAAAGCTTACTAATTGGAATGTTTAAGTTACCGTCTCATCCCACCCAGCAATCATGGTACCAACAGATAATCCCATTCCACGATAAGAGTATAAAATATTTGCAAGTAGCTTTGAGGCTCCTGTCACTGAAATTCTCCTCTTGTTTGCTAACTCATGCAACCGACACTAAAAAGAGTACAAGTGAATCAGATAAATAATCTGTGACCTTGTGCATGTGTATGTGTGTAAGGAATAAATCATTTGGAAAGCATAAGATCAAGTTAAATGCTTCAATGAGAAAAAATCTCTAACTTGCGAAGATATAACACTTCTACCTCATGCGAACTAAGTCATTTTCATCCACTAACGTACTTATCTACATGTTGTCAAACTTGAGGGATCCAAAAATCATGTGGAGTTACGAATGTAAAAATGTTCAGTAAGTCATAAAATTGATCAAGAGCTCTATATATGAATATATCACATGAGTTATGCATCAACATTATGCTTCCAAAAGCCAAATGGAAGATAATGAACAAAAGGTGATTTATAAGAAAGGAGACAGAAAAGATCCATAAAAGTGACACAAATTGAAAAGAATTTTGACAATTTCTGTTGGCATGAATACTAGCCTACGAAAGTTTTGAGTTTTGACAAGCACCAAAAATCTTGATCATGGTTCATGGATCAGTATGCCCCCAATTCCCCATCAGGCCCACAGCAGGAAACAATAATTATTTAAAGCTTCTAACATATGGAGTGAAGTAGATTTTCTTAAAAGATGAATCCATTGTTTTAAGATTAAAAAAAATAAACAATCTGAGTTGAATTTTGTACATAGTTTAATGTCTAGTCTACAAGAAACCTGACAAAATAGAAAAATACCCTCCCAGCCATTGCAAATACAGTAACATTTATGGCTCTAGTAGTCTACTGTATCTAGTTATTCCAGACTAGGTGTTTTCTAATGAACAGTCACTAATATAAGCGTAAAATACACCTAGCAAAAGAGACTAAGACAGATAAAAACGATTGCATAATTTTGAAAATAGCATGTATTACCTTGATCCCAAGATTCCTGTGCCAAAATTGGCAATCAGCAGCTCCTCCGGCCATCGTTCCAAGCATATATGGATTGATTTCAATAATTTTCTTCACAGACTGAGATGCTGCAAATAAATAACCAATCACTAAGGTTAACAACAAATAAATAAACTTACTGTTTCATTCACACAAACATAAAGAAGACACAAAATAAATCAACTTTCAACAATGGGTTGATATCAAAAATAGGAAAGATGAAACATGAGTTGAGCACTCACATATATAGCCACCCATACTAGCACGAGAATCAGCAGCTACCATAACACCGTCCTTAAATATAAAAGCCAGAGTTGTAGTACCCTTTGCGGGTTTCACCATCTGAATAGCTTCTTTCACGAACCCATCAAACTAACAAACAAACAAACAAACACATATAACTTTTGATAAAACCATTAACCCAGAGAATAAATTTCAAATCTTTTGCATAACAATCATTCCATTTCAAACCTACTAACCAATCAGTAATTAAGTTTAAACCCTATTAACCATGAGCACAATATAATAACCGTAGTTTTCAAAATTTTACTCACGTCGCTTGAATTGGGAAGATCGAATGATGGGGCAGCTGAAATATCTCCAACGACGTCGCTTTGAAATCCAATTTGTGTAGAGAATGATTCAAGACCACTGGTATCAAGCTTCATGATTGCAGACCTAACCGAAAAAGAATAATTTTAAAATAATAATCATATTTATGGAAATAAAAAATATATATATAGATTGAGAATATATAAAACATGAAATACCGATTATGAGAGAAGAACGAGTTGCAGTGTGAGATCTGTGTTTGCTGGAATATGAACTTTTGAAGACAGAAAAAACTATTGCTGACTTGGGGAAAGGGAAATCGGTTTTGGGCTGGTAATTCAATAATTGGTCTGGACCGGCCCACCCCAATACAAGTAAGAAACCCATTTTATTTTTTAGTACATGAAGGAGAAGAAGAAAATTATACGCAGTTCTTTTTTTTTATATAAAGAAATTCTTAAATTCAGCCCACTGTGGCGTTTCTATAAGCAAATAATTGAGTTCCGGTCAAGTTTAACTAAGAAATTAGTTGTTAGTATTATTGTTAAAATCGTACTGGTTATCAAATCGGTCAGGTACTGGTATAGTGGTACAGTGGTTCAACCTTTGAATCTTTAATAAATTCAAAATCTAAATTACTAAACATATATCAATCCAAAATTATTACTTGACAACCGCAAAATATAAATAAATGACACAAGTCTATAAATCACTCTACAAAACAAATAAATTTAGAGTTTTAATAAAATATGTAATCTGAGTATGTCTTGGAAGCATATGTCTTGAAGTGTTGAAGAATGGTAGAAAAGATGGGTCACCTTGTAATGATTTTTTTAAGTTTTTTTTTCAAAAAAAATAATATGTATAAACCGGTCAGTTAGTGAAATACCAGCCGGTTCATCGGTTTTAACCGGTTTTGATACTTGACCGATTCAACATCTGTACCGTACCAGTTAGGAGACCGGTTCACTGGCCGGTACGGTCCGGTTTTGACATCATTGGTTAGTATAGAGGAAGGTGAATGCACTACTACATTAAGGTAGAGGATCATTGTTCAGAGGACAGTGGATGCACAACTACATTTTCAAAATCTTTATAGAGAACGCAATAAAATGGTTAGGTAAGCATGAGAGAAAGCATTGTGACGCTGGGGAATTGTGGCTCACCTTGTAGCAATTAGGAACATAAGTCGATGGGAAATAGTGACATAATAAGGAAGAGAAGAGGGAGTAGCGAGTATCATTTTCAATCAACATTCATGTATTTTTTGGTTACCTAATTCAAAAAATTTGTAGTCCGTATTTAATGGAGTGGATGATAATAATAAGTAAAATTCAATCAAATTATTGAGATAAATATTTTTATTTGGTTTATGAAGAAAAAAACTTACCAAATTCATTAGGTCATTATTTCCACACTTTGACTAATTATGGTGATTAGGTAAAGTTTTTATTCATAAACAAACCTTTCATTTTAGCATTAAATTTCGTTTGAAGATACCATTTAGCTTCAACATGAGAGGTGTTATCCTAGAGTGAGTACCATTTCATTTGTAGTGAGTTTATGATTGATTGAAAAAATATATTTAAGTTAAAATTTAATTATTAAATATTTTTTTGACCAACGATAACTCATGGCACATAGAACGACACAAATTATGGACAAAAGACGGGCTCCCCATTAACAAATATAAGATGTGAAGTCAAGAAGATTTGTTGCATTAAGGTTAGACATTAGCTTTTTGTAATAAGAAAGTGCAACTTATATTTGTCTAGTTTAGTTTGCCTTCATTCCTACTAACACAATTTTATATAATTTTAACTCAAATCTTCCCATTTCTATAAACAGAATCTCAGACATGCGAGTCAATTGCCATTGGCTAAATGATAGTTATTTCAGTAAAATAAATGTATTGTTGAGATATAAATTCATATGCTAATACTTTTGGAGTTTTGGTAGTGATCTGAATTTTCATCATGATTTTGAAATAATCGAGAGGTGTAACGCCCCATTTGAGTCCAACTGGCACGAGCCAGAACAAAAGCATATTTGATGAGCATGAAACATGTGCCATGCGCACTCCACACTTCAAGTGCATTGCAACAACTCAGATGCTACTGCAGCATCAGCACTGGTCATCATGAGCAACACTAGGAGCACACTCCTCTTAAGTAACGAAGAGAAGAGTAATTTTTTCCTATGTATTTTCAAGGTAAAAATATAATCATATTTTAAATAAAAATAATATAAATATTAATGTATATTATTTTTCCTTTATTTTTTACAGTATTTATTCTCACTCCAACACTAGCATATTGCATCTTAATATGTTTATTATCCTCTTAAAATTTCTTTCTATACTACATCATGTGTCAAAATCATTTTATTTAAATTTACAACACCTAATATACAACATAAAAAAATTATTGAGGGAGACAAAACCAAGTTCTGAAACTCGTGTGCCTTGAAACAGATCACTCATATAAAATACTATCATTATTTATATTTCAAAAAACATTAAATATGCTTACTTTTTATTTAATACCAGTCATGATTCTTTTAAATGCAGGAGGATATATTCAAAGAACTTATATGAGATATTAAATTCAGTGAACCACCTTTGTCATTTTCTGAAATTTCATACACCTCTCATTCAATATAAAATTATAAGAGAAGAAGAAAAAAACATGAGAGGTTCAGTTGAATGTGTTGATAATGATGATGTGCACAACCCAGAGAAAAAGGGTGATGGTGAGAGAAAGAGAGGTTCTGGTGGCATGTAGTGACAAGAGCATGAAAGTTGGTGTGAATGTTTGGGACATTAACACTGGAAACAACTTTCTTCACATACCATCTTGTGCTTCACTACCTTTCGGGTTATTATGCTTAAGAAACCGATACCTCGTGGCATCTCAATTGAACAGACATGGGTCTGTTGGTGGCGGTTCCATTGTTATTTGGTCTCTGAACAAGGTAACGTTTTTATCATCTAAAACTCCCATTGGGAGGTTTCTTTGTTATTTCATTTAAAAGATTTTGTTATGTTATTAAAGCTGCATGTTTTTGCTTCTCATTGGTTCATCAGGGGGCCATTTTTCACGTGTATTCCATGCCATGTGTGCTACAAATAAGTAACTGTAATTTTGTAAATCTCTTTTTATTTATCTAATGTTTTCAAAATTTTACAAATGCTATCTATCTTGTGATTGTGATGTACAATTAATGGTGGATTGTGATATATTTCCAACAGTTGCCATGGCAGTTCAATAACTTCGAAGGAAGTACTTGTTATTCTACGATTCTAAATATTTTTCTGCAGAAAACTCCATTATTACTTACACGTCCTTGTTTCAGCCCCTAAAACCTCTTGTTAATTACACAATGGAAGCCATTGGGCCACTTTCTTGCACAAAAGATGGCCTTTATCTTGTGGGAGGAGGATTCTCTGGAAATGTTTATATCTGGGATGTAAGTAAGAACACCTTAAATTGTTTCTTTTGTCTAATTTTATTTGCTAATACATATATTACTTTTACTATATAGAAAAGTTAAAAACTTGTTTCTCAATTTGTTACTTTCAGTTCATTGATATATGTTTCTATTCACATATATAGGATGACGCAACATACATGTGAATAGAAACACAAACACACATGTATATATATTATACATATATATTATTATAGTGCCAACATCCATTATTATAAGCTTGAATGTGGGAATTAGATGAAATTTGTATTTAGTGAAATATTGTCATGAATCGTAGGTGACCAGTGGAGAATTGCTGAAGTCTTGGATAGCTCATAATAAACCCCTGAACTGCATGTTGTTTTCAGATGACAATTCACTTCTTATTTCTGGTTCAGATGATGGGATGATATGTGTTTGGTCCATGATTAGGTATAGTCAAAATTTACATCACCTTTTAGCTTCAATAATAAATGCAATAAAGTAAATATTATGCACTTTCATTCTTATGCATTTGTTCTATTCAATGTGATGAAAGTCTGTTAGATGTAGAAGAATCGAGAAGCTTGCCTTCTCTGTTGCATTGTTTGTTAGGGCATATGTCCACTATAACGGGTCTTTTAACCTTACCTGGAAGTTGCTCCTCAGTTTTAGTATCAAGCTCCCTTGATGGTACATGCAAGGTGATGAAACTATGCATTAAGATTCTTAATTCTACAAACTATTAGATTTTGATGATATTGCTTTACTTCAAGATGAGAAATTTTAATTTGTTTAATCATAGGTTTGGGACATTATATCAGGAAAGCTTCTGCAATCTCAAGTTTATTCGTTACCTATAACTTCCATTTCCCTTGACCATGGACATGAGTTCTTGTTTTATGGAATTGTAAATGGAACGATAATTGTCAACAAGCTCAACATAGGTCTTGAAGAAGGTCCTATCACATTTGGCCAATCATTTGAATTGAAAGGACATAGGTAATATAATTTGCTTGGAGCTTATTTCTCAATATTTTTTAAGGATATGATTTCATCTCAGCCCATGGTTAGAAACTATGTATTAAGTTTAACAAAAAAAAAACACCCATTTAATGATTGTTTTAACCATTTATTTTCACACAAGAATTTGAAAACAAAAACTAAGGTGCCATTTTTTTAAGGGTACAGTGACAACATATGAAATGAAATAAAAACTTAAAATAAATTTATCATTTTCTTGTAAGAGTATTATCCATAATTGACCCTGAGTAAAAATATTACAGATAATTGATCAGTGATATACTGATTGTTTAAAAGAAATTAATTCATAGATATTACATTGTTATTGTGTAAATATTTCTCTAATATATCTAAATTCCAAGATATTTTGTCAAAAGCTAATTCTACTGCATACATTTGATATGAAGAAAGGAACACATGTAAAGATATGAAGCTTTCTTAGAGTGGTCAATTTTTTAGCATAGTTTTCAACCTAAATATTGTGAAATATATGCTGCAGTGGATCGATTACTGCCTTAACTTCCTGCCAGGCTGGCCTAATATCTGGCTCTGAAGATTGCACAATCTGCATCTGGAATGTCATCAATAGGACAATTATTCGAAGGTTCAATCTTCAGAAAGGTAAAATAACCTGTGCATTTATGCTATTCTAGTTCTTAATATTCTTCAGACAATTATTGTGAGGTTACAAAGCCATACATTAATAACGTTGATGGTTATATACTTTAATCGATAGCAGGGAAAGTGACTAATCTGGTGGTAGTTATGCGGTCATCAATGCTCTCTAAATCAAATCATAAGAAAGTTTCCAATCAGTATATTGTTTCTCCACTTCATAAGTGTCACGAACCATATAATTCATTCAAGGGAGCAACCACTCTAGTTTCATTATGTGGCCTCTATAAAGAAAACCAGTCTTCTATTGATTTACGGAGTGCAACTTTATTAAGACATCACACCTCTTATTCACAGGTTTTTCCTATTCCCTTTAAATATTCTCCATTTACTAACACAAAGTATAACAATTTGACTTGACGATGTATCCATTATAACCAACATGGAGAATTATGCTTTTACATCTGACACATGAATCTTTACATGAATATTAAATATATATTGTACTATTAGTTATATATGTAGTTTACATGCAGCTGAAAATATGCAATTTTGATTGTTCACTTTTCAGGGGCAGAAAGCAGATATGTCTATGGCGATGAGCACACAGATGAAAGTGGAAACAAATATAGAGCATCGTATGTGGGCAATAGAGATGACAAAACATATCATGAGGATAAACAAACAGTTGAAGTCACAACTGTTGGGGATGATACAAAGCAGATTATGTTGTTCAAACATAGACAACCTTCAAAAAACTAGTATAAAGAAACTCAAATTTGAAAGCCTCGTACAAGAGGATGAAAGCGAGAAACCTTAGTTTAATCCTTTTTAAGACAAGGATCTTTAAGTTTTTATTATGGCATACTGAACGCAAGGGTTTTCCATCCTATTTAGCTTTAGCATAAAGTAAAGAGACCATTCATTCATCATGATTTTTATATGCTTTTGACCAAAACCTCAAGTTATATTATCTATTAGTTTTTCAACTCTGGTAACCTCTTTTTCACCAAAAGTAAACTCCGGTAGCAGCTGATGTTCATAAGGTCATTGAGAATATAGAGAATAAGATTTCTAAAAAAAAAATGTATAAACTAACAATATTAAGTTTAATATAAATGAATGACTCACTAAAAAATAATAATATAAATGAATGATAAATGATATATTAAATACATATAAATTTTTATACTAATAATACATAAATATTATATTCATATAATTTCTTGTTACTAGTATATATTATCATAAATATTACACTTATATTATTCTACATTATCAATAGATATATAGTAAAAAGAGGATAAGAATTGCCATGGAATTCATAAAAATAATCTTCAAATTTTATATTTGCTGAGAGTGTCCATAAAATAGAGTTCAAATTTCATATTTGCACATAGCCGTGGGCTTTGTTCTACATAATCTTGACTTAGAGTTTGTCAAAACAAAACCTAAATTCATACTTGAGGGTTTAAACTTCAAAATAGTCCAAATGATCATAAAAGTTGCACACAATAATTGGAATAACAGTTGTCTATCATTTTTTTTAACAATGAAATATAATGCAAATCTGGAGTGTATCATTGACATTGAAAATTAGAAGTACAATCATGTAATTGCCAATTTTGTATTGTGTACATTCCAACATGCTCTCTTCAATATTTATATATGCGCAATTAGCATTTTCAATTTATGTAGTTGTACTTTATATTCAAGTGCGCCCAAAGACTAAATTCTAACTTTTAGCAGAGATCAATCATAACATTTTTTACTGATTTAAATTATAATCTTTTAGTATTTGCATTTTAAGCTTATTTTTCAAAAAATAAACAAATATTTAAAATTTTAATCCATACCTAACCTGCACTAATATTGAGAATTTAATTGAGAATATAATTTAATAATTTGTGAAAAGTGTGCTAGAACCAAAAGCCCACCACATAGCAACAACCCACAAGGACACAATAGAAGAGAATATAAATGGATAACTGATTAATTTACAATACTGCCCCGTGAAAGTGGAAACCCTTAAAAACACAGAACCGAGGTAGATCATAACACTGAACCTCATCACTTGTACCTTGTTGCTGCAACCAAAAACAATGGCACAGTTGAAAACACTTCCTTCATCGTTTTCATACCCTGCCACTTTTCCTTCCGTACACAGAAAAGGTTTGTTGTTTCCTTTTCAGTTTAGTCTCTATTTTTTCTTCAATTCCCTTCTGTCACACTATTACCTTTTAAACTTGCATGCTGATAATTTAGTTAAGTGGAAATTGAAAAAATCTAGACTTTTTACTTTGAATGTAACAATTTATTCATTGCATTATATGATTATTCTTGGTTAGAGTTTTAGAAGGCACATATTTCTCCTTCATTAACTTGTATTGTTATTTTAACGTTTCCCTAGTTTTGTAGGGTTTTTTTAAACAAAGGAATTCGTATTGTTTAAGACTAACTGTTTGCAATTATTCATATTTCCAGATCAGCTTCTGCGTCAGCAGTTCTGGAAGGCAAATCCATCATCATTCAAAGAGGTTATCTTTAGAACTCAAAACTTTAAACCATTATTTTTAGCATTTTTTTATATTCGCTATATTTCTGTGTTTTGGTGGGTCTCTAATGGTCTTATTTCGGAATTTTGTTCTGTCTGTAGTTGAGGACAAGAACAACTGTTGAAACCAGTAAACATCAAGGTGAGATTATTTAGTCTCAGGTTTGCTCTTTTTCCCATCCATGGGAATTTGTTCAAGGGTGGCATTATCTTTATTGACTTTATAAACATGACGTAATGAACTTATGCTAGTTAATTTTTCATTTGGGATAATAAGATATGAATTGAACTTTGAGCCTTGAGGAGTTGAGGTAAACTGCAGAGTGAGGTTGCCTAAGCAAATTTTAATTTCCAGTTCAACCTGGGGTAAACAAATTTTGAAAGTGAGATATCTTTGAATTGAGTGTCTTAATTTATGATCTCATTAATTATTAACATGCACTATTTCCTATTGCTATCAACAGTCCTTCGTTAACATCTTGTTAGTTGACTTACGAGCATGTAGTATTTCCTATTGCATAATATTCTTCATCTGTAAGGTTTGACTCATCCCTTTTCACATGTACTTGAAAATCAGCACTCATTAGCAAAATTGTGTCATGACAGCAGCCAAAGACAAAAAAGTTTCCGAGGGGTTATATGTGTCTTGTTAGAATATGGACAGTTATTGTTGAAAACACATGAGCACATTGGAGGCACTGTGTGTGTTCACCACTCAATATTTAAGTTTAATGTCTGTAACATTGATGAAGTTCTTTTGACGTGTAGTTATACAAGCAGTGGTACGCAGTGATGCAGAGATAGAAATCTCTGAATCCAAAAAGGGTGGCGGGCTACGTGGAAAGTTAAATAAGGTTGTCCTGGCTTACAGTGGTGGCTTAGACACATCAGTCATTGTCCCATGGCTGAGGTATATATGTTGCCTTGTCCCTTTCCAGTTTTTCTACTCAACTTCCTTTCGACTTTTTCTAATACAATATGTAAATAGAGATCAGAAATCATTTTGAGATTGTATGGATGCTTTGATGAGTTTTAAATTCAATAACTATAAGTTTTGCATTGAAGCATGAGAGCAAAAGTTTGCTATTCTTGCTTTTTAAAGATATTTAGGATGTGATCTGGGATATTGAACTGTAGAAGACCCAGTCAATTTACCCTTGTTGTATAATTTGTTCTTATTCTAATCTCTCATTTAGTGATTTTGGTCTTGCAGGGAGAATTATGGTTGTGATGTCGTTTGCTTCACAGCTGATGTTGGCCAAGTATATTATCACTTTTATTTAGATTCGGCTTGCTTAATCTAGATTATTGTTTTACAACTTGTTTTATTGCAAAGGGGTGTTTCAAGATTGTCAAATTCTGACTAGGGGATTTTGCTATACCCCATTTATTGTTTATTTACTGCATTCTGGTAACAAATCTAAATTCCATAGGGTATAAAAGAACTGGATGGTTTAGAAGCCAAAGCCAAAGCTAGTGGGGCCTCTCAGTTAGTGGTAAAGGATTTGAGGGAGGAATTTGTTAAAGATTATATATTCCCTTGCCTCCGTGCTGGTGCAGTTTATGAGAGGAAGTATTTGCTCGGCACATCAATGGCTCGCCCTGTTATTGCAAAGGTACTACGCTTGAAAATTGATATTACCATTTATTCTGTTAGCTCCTAATGTAGTGTTCACTCTTTATATTGAAAAATAATCATAGTGACATGATGATGAACCATGCTTATAATAGTATGTACTGATGCCTACCTACTAACAGGCCATGGTTGATGTTGCCAAAGAAGTTGGAGCTGATGCTGTTTCCCATGGGTGTACAGGGAAAGGAAATGATCAGGCATGTCCTACTATTAGGCCCAAAACACTACATCATATAAATTATTTCTCTACTATTAGGCTCAAAACACTACATGATATCTATTATTTTCTTGTGACACATTTATATAATCATTTAGGTTCGCTTTGAGCTCACTTTCTTTGCTCTAAACCCCAAGCTAAATGTTGTGGCTCCATGGAGAGAGTGGGATATTACAGGGCGAGAAGATGCTATTGAGTATGCTAAAAAGCATAATGTACCTGTTCCTGTAACAAAGAAATCCATATATAGCAGGGATAGGAACCTCTGGCACCTTAGTCACGAGGTATGTTTTGCAGTTATCTTCATTCTAGCTCTGATTATTGTGTTATGTTAGATACATCTAACATTGTCATTTTTGGGATCTAAGATTTCATTTAAAACTTTTAATGTGAATAAGTTTGATGAATGAAAACTGCATTCCTATTTCTTTTAGATGATCACGTAGTGCATGGCTCGATGTTAAACACATCTTATTGTAAGTGCTGCCACAGACATAGTAATTCCTATAGATGTGAATCATCTAATCAAATTCATATCATCATTTATAGTAATTCCTAGAGATGATCACGTAGCAACTCTAAATCTTTAGTTGTATCTATGTTATGCATTATGTAGTGCAGCCCCAAAAACTATATTTTGAAAATGTCATGTCACTTTTTCTCTGATATATGCAACCTGTGATACTGAAGGGTGACATTCTGGAAGACCCAGCTAATGAGCCTAAAAAGGATATGTTCATGATGTCTATAGACCCAGAGGATGCTCCAAATCAAGCTGAGTAAGCTTCCATCTTTACTTGTGATTTGGCTCTCTTTATGGCCTTCATCAAGTCTTTGTTGTCCTTTAAATAAATTTGTATTCTACATTTATAAATGCATGTATTATGTCTTGCAGATATGTGGAAATTGGGATAGAGTCGGGACTTCCAGTTTCAGTGAACGGGAAGAGGCTTTCACCAGCATCTTTACTTGCTGAGCTCAATGAAGTTGGTGGAAAGCATGGAATTGGCCGAATTGACATGGTTGAGAATCGGCTTGTAGGTATGAAGAGCCGTGGAGTTTATGAAACTCCTGGTGGAACCATCCTATTTGCTGCAGTGCGTGAGCTGGAGTCTTTGACACTTGATCGAGAAACGATTCAAGTCAAAGATTCATTAGCCCTTAAGTATGCCGAGTTAGTGTATGCTGGCAGATGGTTCGATCCACTTCGCGAGTCCATGGATGCCTTTATGCAGAAGATCACAGAAACAACTACTGGTTCGGTGACTTTGAAATTGTACAAAGGTTCAGTTACCGTAACTGGCCGGACCAGCCCCTTTAGCCTGTATAGGCAAGACATCTCATCATTTGAGAGTGGAGAGATATATAATCAAGCTGATGCTGCTGGGTTTATCCGGCTTTATGGTCTTCCGATGAGGGTCCGAGCAATGCTTGAGCAGGGCATCTAGGTTTTGATTCCCTTGACAAAAGGGGCTACTTTATTTAATAGATAAAGTAGATTTGATGACATTCACTTATTTTGGGAGGCAATTGATGCAATAAAACTTTTGAACTATTTTTAAAAGATGAGCTGATATTTTATTCCAATGCAGTGTTGTGAGAATCGGACTGTACTAGACAGTCCGACCGGTCTGGCCGTTAACTTGATTTGAAAACGGTTCTGATTTACAATCTTATCCGAATGAGAGTTTGACCGCTTTGAACTGGGGAAATTACAGTCCAACCGTGTTAAACTAGGTTAAACTGGATTAACCCGAGAATTAAACTGAACGATTCTTTTAAAAATAAAAAAACTGAACGTTACTCTAATCTTTTGTTTTACTCTAGTCTAAAAAAGATGAAGATGTTACTTCAATGTAATTATACTTGATTATCAATTATATAAAATTATATATTTATAGATAAAATTTATTAATTATAGATGAAATCAACTCAGAATGGTAATATTATAACGTTGTTCTTTCAATATCAAGTTAAAGACAAACAAATTCAATTCCAGTTGGTATTTTGTCCTGCAGTTCCCATGCACGCTTTCTGTGTTTCTCATGATCCCAAGTATTGGGGTGCTCCCCTTGACGTCTTAATTTGGGTTTAGTAGGCAACCTTGTATCAATAGTTATCTTCTTGAGTTCAACTGCATTCTCAAGCACGTACATAAGTAATTCAACTTCACTTGTTGCTCCACAAAATCCAACCAACTCCAACTCCTTCAAGCTGTACTTGCATTGCCTTGAAAATTTGAGTTCAGTTCTAAAAATGCGGTTGGTGTTTAGCATCTGCGACAAGTAAAACAAAAATACAGATTCAAGCTGCAGCTATCTTAGAATTTGAACAGAACCATTTGCCAAATAATGATAAAATAGTATATAATTGATGGTTTTGGATGATTGAGTTTAGTATAGGATTGGGATTTTATCCTGTTTTGGTAGAACAAAATTTGGTCTTGATGAAAAGAGAAACATACAAGTTTCTTTTAGCATGTCACATGTAGAAGTTTGTGTCTTTCTCTTTCCAAAATGACCATATTTGTTCTTCTAAAACAAGAAAGGGTCGAATAGAAAGTGCAAGATTTCAATTACAAAAAGCCAATGGTTATTTACATCTAAAAGCAGCTGCATCTAACACAATAAAAGCCCCTATTCCTTTAGTAATGATGACTGAAGCAAAAGCATGAATACAAAGATATGCAGACCTTGAGTGTGAACCTCTTTAGTGAAGGAGATGCCTTTAATAGCAAAGCAAAAGCATTAATTGTGACGTTATCATCATCAACACATGCAACCAACTCTAAATGATTGAGATTTTTGAACTCTGGAAGTTGAGTGAACCAGTAAATCTGAAGATTAAAACAGCAAGGAAGATATTAATTGTTGTTAGAATAAGAAAATCAGCTTAAAGGAGGGGGCAAGCTACCCACCAGTTCAGGTACATTTTGTGTAATATCCAACTTAAGCACTTTTATTTGTGAGAGAAAGCTTTCTGTAATGAATTCAGCATATGATCCTCCAAATGTTGCTTCTACCAGGCTTGGGACACTCTTAAATTCTGTGTCCAAACGTGGTCCATAGTATTTGAATGACACTAAATTGTCAGCAAATATTTCAAGATTTTTCAGCTCCAAACATCTTACCAATTCAAGACATTTCAGATTGAGTGATGAACCTGAAATCTCCATAGTCTTTGGAACTACTGAATTAACCAGACTCATTATTTCAAGTAATGGACAGCAACACATGAAATACTCTAACATCTCTTTGGTCACAGTAATGGATTTCAGCCTCAAGACACACAAGGAATTAAAACTTGCATGTTTAAACAAATGCAATGGAAGAACATATTCAAATGAATGTCCAAAATAAAGCTCAAGCTTTTGAACCTTTTTTTGAATTGCAAAGTCAACCCACTTATCAATATCACACCTAGAACCAACATTGAACCAAAACTTCAATCCTTGCAGAGTTGAGCATTTAAGTGAAGCCAACAATTCATTAATCCAATTTGTATATGTTTGCCTTTCAGCATCATACATGATCTCCATTGCCATTTGCAATTGCCTCCCTGAAGCCTTTTTAATATCTTTCTTCATGTCTTTCATAATAAGTGAACCATCAAATTCTAAGGTCCCTGAAAAAAAAGTCCATAAGTGTCTCCATTTTCTTGAGAGGATGCTGGTCCTAGCTGCTTCATCTATTGGCAATTTTGATAAAATGTCTACAGGGATTCCATATGGCAATTGGCTGATTAGATCTTCATCATAAGCTTTTGTTCTTTTCTGCTTATTATCATCCTTTGCAATCTGCATCTTGCAGACAATCCCTGGCATAAATGTTACCAAAATTTATACATAATCAGGATAAGCAAATAATATGTGTATTATGATTGTAACAAAACACAAATATAGCATATATATAAGACATTTGAATATATGTTTATGCTGTAAAATAAATGAATCTAGTCATGACTAATGATTAATTAACAAAGATGTAAAACCGTTTATAGAAGAAGCAATGAATGGGAAAAGATGCCTGTTTTCACCTTCCTATCTTTTTCTCTTGTGATTTCTGAATGAGATGAATATTATGATTGTGATTGGTATTTGAAGCGAATGTTTGCAAATAGATCTTAGTAACTAATAATATACCACCTTTGGCGATGTGAAGATCCGGATTATGCTCGGTTTGGCCAAACAAAAATAACTAAATTTCAAGTATGAATTTTTTATATGGTAATAATTTGGCCAACTGAATACAAATGCTCTTCATAAATAAAAATCATACTCATTGATGTTTTCTGTTAGGTCGTGATCTAATGAAGTTTAATGATTTATTTACAAGAAGCTACCAAAATTAAAAGAAGTTTTTAACATTTGGGATATAATACTTGTTGGTTACTCGAGTCTGTTAGAACTGAAAACCTTTCAAGTCGAATTGAAGAGGAAAGAGCATCCACCATTGGACACCCCCGTTTAAAAAGACTATTAATGATGAAGCTACAGAACAAGCCAAATTGAAGAGGGAAAGAGCATCCACCATTTTACATTTTTACTATTTCACTGCTTCATTTTCTAGTGAGCTATTGGGTGCTCACTCGCTTGAGTTTTTTACCATCAAAAGAGGCTACTTTTATAGTCAATGTTAAGCTATCTTCACTGAATGCAAGCCACCTCATATATGCTTAAGAATGTTAGTATTATTGGTGTCCAAGTCTTGAATAAGGCCCGCCAAAAATAAGGTTTTTCCATTCCAGATGCCAAACAAGAAAAAATCTTGCACATACAATGTTGTCCGATTTTTAAAATATTATTTTGCTAGAAATACAAGCTTTTTTAGCCGGTTAAACCAACTCAACTCGAACTGCTCAGTCATGGCCCGCAAACGGAGTTGGGTTATTTGACCCATTCACTACCCATAAAAAACAAGACGGTTCATCCCATGGACTAAACGCATTTTGATGAGAAATTATTAAATGGTCTTCGATTATGGTATGAATCATTACCATCCATCCATTTTACTTTTATAAATTTTACCTATTTTACATTTTCTTTTAACTCAATAATGACAACAACCTGACACATCTAAACAGCAGTAACCAGCAAAATATTATTTTCCTTTTAAGAGACTAAAATTGTGCATTATGGATCTCACTATCTCAGAATTAAGTTACAAAAGAAACTCTCGAACAAGGCAGAAAGCAATCTACAGGCCATGTGACTCCACATGAGAGAAGTCTTAGATATTGATTGTGTGTTGCCTATCTGCAGGAGCCACACACTGCCATAATGAACGGTAGGATGCAATACTTGGTGCTTCAACCCCAAGTGCAGAAAGGTTACGGGCATATTCCTAGTGACAATAGCAAAAAATCAGTATCTAAATGTGTTTGCAGTTAAAGAATGAGAAAGATAATACTGGTAGTAGTTCAGTATCAAGCCAACCTGAATGTCAAGGAACAACTGCATACACATTTTGTCTGTGTCAGACACATTATTATCTGAAACATCTGAACTAGCACCAGCTCTTCTTTGTGCACCCTGCCTAAGTCTCTGAAGTGAAGACTCTGTCTTTCTTGCCTGCTCGTGATTAACATTTATTAAAACAACTTCAAAGATAGAATCCAAGAGATCCAAAATTCTCATGAATGCACTTACCACACTGACGAGATCAGCAGCTAACTCATAATAACGATCAGTAATCTCAGTTGCAGCACCAAGGAGTATTTCATTTCTGGCTTCACTTACCAAATATCTCTTAGCTCTCTCCCCGTCCAAGAAAGCCTGGGGTGTAATCGGCATGTCATCAATATACATTCTTTGAAAACAGTACGTACTGCTTAAAAAATTATGTATAAGTGTAACCCACAAAGCATACTTCATCTTAATTAATTGGGGGAGGGGGTCTTGGATGCCAGTTACCATCGCGTTGTTTTGATATAGAAAACAAAACTATATTCAAAATTGGGGGCACCTAAAAATGGCCTGAATAACACAAGCTGTCTGATTCCTAAGAAAGGCACATTAAGTTTGTGTACCACACAAAAAAATCCCTTTTTCTAAAAAATAGAACATGTTATATGTTAAAATGGAAAGTGTCTGCATCACACAATGAAATGTTTAAAGGATATTTAAAGCTTGCCCTGTGTTCATGCTATAAGACTAGGGGCAATACTACCTTGAAGATAAGGGAGTAGCTTCATCCCCATACATAAAAGAAGTGATCTACAGTAAAATAACATATCAAATTCAATGTTTATAAAAAAAACACCCCAAAATTATTTAATTTGGTTCTGCCCCTGTATCAGATTCAACATCCTAATATTACATATCACCATTGCTTTGTCAAGAAATCGAGCTAAACAGCAAAAGAAGGAAGCAAGGTAAATATATAAAATAAACCTTCATGCTTTATTGATATTGCATACCTTAAGGGGACGTAATACCCCGGAAACATATGGTGAATGCCTCACAGGTAGAGGTTTATTCGTCATCCTGTAGGTTGCTGTTATTCCCTTCATTTGTCTCAAGTCCTACATTATTTCAGGGCCATAGTTAGGAAAAGAGCTTTAGTAAAAGGTGAAAAAAGTGGATCCTGGTGATTGGATCTTATTAGAAGTTCATAAGAAATGTATGTGACATTTTTAATTGGCCGTGACACAACTAAATTTTAATCTTGACTATCCATGTATGGTTTAATTGTCAAGATTTTCTCCCCTCATCTCTCACTATAAATACTCCTCTCACCAGATATGCTTATAAACCAGGTAGATTACAACCTACCTCAACTGACTTTTCTACTAGTGACTCCACCACTGCTTTGATGACTAATGGTTCTAGATATTTCAACGATTGACCGCTTTGTAAGATGCTCTGCTTTACTGATTCAAGAACATCAGGGGAACAAGAAGTTAGAAGCTGAAGCACATGTTGCAAGTAATCCCCACGAACCTGCTCCTCCAGACATCTTATATCATGGATAACCTACAAATCATTTAACATCAGTTATATTTCACGTAAGGTACAATCATATCTTCATTTGTCATAACTGACAAATATTGCAGACAGCACTGATGTTTGCTAGGCATAAATATAGGTATCAAAGACTCCAAGGAGTGAATTACCAAGTTTTATTTCACACAGAATGTAGGTTAAAAAAGCAACAAATACAAATACATATATGCACTAAAGAGAAGGCATGGTGCATACAAAAATAAAATCATCTATGACAGCCGAAACAGCCCATTCAGACCCAGTGCTGGTGCTTGTGTTACGGTTCTTGCGAGCAGTCAGTCCAGATGACAACCAACTTGAGTATCTGTAAGTTTGAAGAGAAGTTAGCTTTTGTGCATTCAGCACAACAACAATAACAACGACAAAAAGACAACATCACAGCTTAAATAACCTAGAAAGAAGCTGCAAGGATAGGCGAAGGAACTTGTCAGAGCAAGAAAGGACAAGAACATCTTCTCTCCAGCATGATCTCATACTCTCCAGCAGAGTAACACTTTGTTTTAATGTTAAATCTTGATAATTTGCTTCACCAGAGTCTGGATTTTGAACAGGGACAAGACTAGACGTTGTAAGCACAGACTCAAGAGACCCTGCTATTTCCTGAAACCTGAAGCAATTCCAGATATGGTTTCTATGTCACTGAACAATAATACAAGCCTTCTAAATCTATGATCACTTTAAAGTAGCAGAAGCACCTCAAAGAGAAATAAACTCCAATATTCCACTGCTTCATGAACTCGGTATAAATTGCTTCAGATCGAAATTTAGTAACAGCAGATCTGGATGGACAGTAGCCTTGCATGAAATGTTACAATATTAGTGAATATATACTCTTAAGATACATGTATCGATTTTTTTAAAAGAGTGCATCTATCAATAAATTAATAAGTGCATCTATCAATAAATTAATAAGTGCATCTATCAACGAAGTTCTGGCCATATTTTCTTTGCTGTTTCTGTTTATCAAGGTGCAAGGTGAAATACAAAGAATGGGGATATGAATACTACCTTCTAGATAAGCCAAGAAGTCTAAGCTTGATTTGTAATTTTTCAAGAACTCTGTCGGTCTTCCAGGAGAAAACGCACCTGGTTTTCCCTTCTGAGTTGCAGAGAGAACTTCTTTAAGAATTGAATTAGCCAAGAAGTCAAAGACATGCAAACCTGAATTTTCTGCACCAACGACCAAACTTTAGATACTTGAACAAAAACCTCTTATATATCACACATTGCATTTTTTTAAATTTGAGGAAACCATGACAGGCTTTTTGGCAAAATCATAGTGTGACCATAAAGGGTCTAGCTGAAAGTATATGCAGTATATGAAACTGAAAGGGGAGTAGGAAGCTTTAAATTTAGAAGGTCAATTTATCTCGTGAATTTAAGTGATGCAAAAAAGTCAGGTGAAGTACCAGCTGAAGAAATCTCCAATAAAAATTTACAGTCTTTATTAATGCGCTCCTTAATTAGTTGATAATCATTATGAAGCGCATCCCCGGATGACCCAGCAGCCACAGTCGACGGTCCATGTGGGATAATTTTCTGTATCAATGGAGCCACAACAGTAACCCGGAATATCTCTTCTGCATTCTTGGTGTTATCAATAGCAGCATATGCACGTAAGCAATTGTAAATTGCAGTAGCATCCCGGTGCTCTAAACCATCTACAAAACAATGTCCCAAGCTTGCATCTATAGTCAAGCTTGCATTTTGAATCCTCTTCTCCATATTCTCAATAAAAGGAAGGTTCTGTACTGGCATAATAGAGTAAAAGAGATGAGCACAGAATGTACTAAGGCCTTAGACAAAAGGTCCAAGGAACATATTTACCTTTTCTCACCATGCCAAGTTCTCCATTTCACATAGGTTATGTTACAATGAATCACAAATCTAAAGAACACTAGAAGATAAAAAAATTAAAATGAATATAATAAAAACATTAACATCTTTAAAACTTCAAGGCAGATAACGCTATCAACTACCAGTCACTCCAAAAAGTTGACATGCAACTACAAAATTTTGACATTTTTACTCCTAGTTCCACAGAGCTCCTAATTAATGCAGGACCCGATGAAGCTATTCTTCAACTAATTTTTATTTCCTCAAAATCACTTTAAAAACTTAACTAAATCACCTTATTTACACACAACCTAAGAATTTCACAATCTATGAAGTGAAAATACTAACACACAAGGGGCAACAAAAATCTAAAAATTGTAGGACACAAACTTCTAGTGAGAGGACCTTTCTATGTGAGAGTGAAAGTTGTAAATATTGACCATATAACTGTACAGGAATTGCTGAAATTAAAAATTGTTAAAATCTAAAAATTAGATTGCTTATTTTCTTTTTAATGATATTGTACAATTCCACAATAATATATCAGAGTCAGGAACACGTTACATAGTAGATTCCTTTCTAGACTTTCACATTCTGAAGTCCACTGGTGTAAACAAGTCTAATTATAGGTCAATGAAAATGCCAGTAAACACAGTTCTTGACTTATAAATACTTATAATGCCTGGTTAATGGTTACATATGAGAATGAAATATATGGTAAAACTATTTAATCTGTGGAGTCAAACTAAAATTTTATCTTCTGAAAATGGCAATCAATATGTCAAGTCAAGTATGTCCGTTGAGTCTCCTCTCTCTCTCTCTCATGAAAGCTACTTAGTTGGCAGTGTGTATACATTAACAATGAGGGAATAACAAGTACTAATCAACTAATACTGTAATGGCAATTGCTTCAAGAAATTTACTGGAAATTATCATTACAAACATAAATAGATTAAACGTTCAACGAAAGTGAGAAAAAAATTAAAACAAACCTTTGCATTAGTAACATAGAACCTTAGCCGGTTCATCTCACTGGCAATTCTCTCCAGTAGCATGCTTTGAGTCTCTCTGACACTTGTACCGTTCTCAACATGTTGCATAGAAACCCCATTGCTTGAGAAATTTCTCTCTGGCAAATTTACATCTCCGTTTGACCAATCAGCAGGTACACTGGGCAGCTCCTTTATTAATTTCTCAACCTGAAAATCACACAGAACAGAAATGACAACTTTACTACATAAGGCAATTGAATTTTAAGTGACAGCGTTAAGCCTAAATTCCGCAACATTTTGAAAATCAATGCAACAAATTATTGCCAAAATGCTGTCAGCGACTATTTTGATTGTAATAATATTGTGGTTCTAGCAGTCACCTGCTCTCTGCAACCACATCAGCCACAATTTCCGACAATTGTCTACAAATATGGTAAGCACGACATAGCAGCAACCAAAATGAAATTTCAAAGTTTCAAATCTTATGGAATGCAATATCCATACGAGTACACGATGGAAACCTAACAATGAAATTGATACTATACATATAAATTCACTCAAACTAATTAGAATCTTCTTACATAAAAGGTCCTCGCTTCTATTCTACTACATCTAATCAATAACTAAAGTTACAATCAAACACAAAAGATAAAAACTCAAACCTTAGAAACGACATGAAACGTATCAAGTAGGAGCTCTAAAGTCTCTCTCGCGGAGGCGGCTTCAGATCTCTGCCTCAACCCGTTCGTAACAGAAACGAGCGAAACTTGCACGGATCCTCTAAACTGCTCAATCTTCTCTCGAAGCTCCACAAGCGGCGCACGCATCCGCACCACCGCGGAGTCCACATCAACGAGTTTAGTGCTGAGATTAACGAAATCGGCATAATCACGGTTAATGAGATCGATGAGCTCGTGGTTGAGAGAAGATAGATAATTATTGAGTTCGGAACGGAGAGTGTCGAAGGGAACGAAGGTTCGGAGCTCAGAAATGTAGGATTCAGAATCGAAGTCAGGGGAGAGGAATGACGTCGGTTTGAACCAGAGAGGGTGAGTGTCAAGTGGATCGGAGAAGAGGTCCGTGGCGGATCTGGGTGGAGTTGCGATCGGATCCGCCATTTGCTTCGCGCGTGTGTCTGATTTGGTAGAAGAGAAAATGGATTTATTTTTGTTTAGATAGAAATGTGTAATGAACAACTCTAACTGCTTGAACTGCAGGGGTCTGAGACTATACAAATATATTTGTTAAGCCATGAGGATGGAGAAATTTTATCTGGTACTAGTAAATAGTAAATAAAGTGAATTTTTTCCTATTGTCTCTAATTATATATAAATTTTGTGTTTTTTTATTGGTTAAACCTTTTCTGGGTAATTGATTTGAGTTTGGTTTGATTCATCCATTTATTTCATAAACAATATGTAAATTTTATTATAAAGTTTATAATATTCTACCCCATGTATAATGTAGAGTTCATGTAATCTAATTTTTCATATAAAAATGGAACATTTTGTAAATTCTACTATTCAATCTATAATTTAGGGCAAATACCCAAACTTTTTTATGACAAGTCTAATTTTAGTGGTTGCAAGATTAGAGGTTGAAGTATGGATTATATTGGCTGAGTATTTCATTTTTCAAAAAATTATCCTCATTTCAGTGGTAGTACTCACTGGCCAGTTTTTGTTGCATTCGTTTATCCTTTGTATTGTATTAAGAATTGTGAACTTCTAGTTGGGTGTTTTTGTTAGACAGCTAGACAAACCAAGGCTGAACTCTTTGTGATCTAATGCTAGCTGCAGAGATGGCAAGTGAACTGTGAGATGATAGGTGAAAAAAGAATACCTGGTCCATAAAAGAGGCCAAAGCACATTGACTATGATAGAGAATGAAAAAATTAGTGCAAATTATTTTCTGATTTCAAGTTAGTCCAGAAATTAGTTTCTGTTTCATCTCAGTCCTATCAATACGTTTTTCAACTTTTATTTGATTTAGTTAAAAACATGAAGATCTAGAAAACCCTTCTATTAAATAATATAGATTGTTGTGGCATCTACTACTAGTAAAAGTCAAATTTACATAATATATATCCACACACAGAAGTAGCTATCTACAATTTAACGCAACCAACACTCTTCCTATTGCCAGGGGGAATATAGTGTGAATTTAACATGGAATGTTAACTTACTATTAAAGGTATTTAATAAACTATAAAGATAAACGCTCTATGCACAGCATAATTGCAGTAGCAGGATACAACTTCATCAATCGCTTGCATTCCCATGGAATCAATTTAGAGACTTTAAAACGCATGATATGAACAAAAAACAGAGAATGATAGGGCCTAAATGCTTATTATTCCAGCATATCTCAATAGGAGTGACAACAAATATATATGCACGGGATCATCTACAATATTATCTTTATCTTATATGGTCCAACATTTAAAACTTTTCAAAAGATTAACAAAAAAACTCAACCCGCGTTCTTTTGGGACGAGGAACCAAACAAAAGCAGAAGAGCATGACCAAAATCCTGTAAGGCTCTCCACTCCCTTCAAAACTTACCATCTGGGACATAAGAAAAGTAACTTCAAAGAAGGTTTCATTTTACAAAGGAAATGGCTGAACAACAACCCCTGCTAGCCCTATTGATGGGCAAAAAAAACTACAAATGCTCGGACCTTACGAGATGGAGGCAGCATTAGGTGTCTACCAAAGAAACAGCCCTCACATGAAATAGCTGAGAGATTTCTTTACTCTTGAACCACCTTCGCCATAGAGTTCATTCCATTGTAATAGTTCGGTCATATTTACTGATTCGGAGGAAACACTTGCACAGACCTGCCTCAAAACATAATATACAAAGTTAATTTTTATTAAAAAATGGAGGGCTGGAAGGATAGGGAGTGAGTGCATAAAAGAGGCTCTCGTTTCATACCTGTTGATGTGCATATTTGAAGTCATCCATGTTTAAAGATCGGATGTCCACACTGCTACATAATGATGGAGCAGGTCGACCTTCTGCTAGAGCAGCAGCACATTCCTGTAATGCATCTCAAACACATTAGGTTGGAATCTCCTTTAAGCTCCCAAGTAGTA
Source organism: Lupinus angustifolius (assembly GCF_001865875.1). Taxonomy (NCBI): domain Eukaryota; kingdom Viridiplantae; phylum Streptophyta; class Magnoliopsida; order Fabales; family Fabaceae; genus Lupinus; species Lupinus angustifolius. The sequence continues at coordinate 15,021,012 of NC_032020.1, read as the reverse complement.
CAACCACGAATGTCTATGAACTAATATGAATACATATGTACAGAAGACCTAAGAGCATCACCAAATAGTAATAGTATTGTCCCAACAAAGGTCAACATATAACTTAATTTTTACAATGCTCAAAGAGCATGTAAACTTTCCAGAATGATTTGTGGAACCCTCCTAACTGTATTTTTATAGTCAGAAGCAATGACAAACCAATAGAAGTACTAAACCTAAGTTTTAACAACAACATAAGGTACCAAGCATAACACACAACAACATAAGGTACCAAGCATAACACACAACAACATAAGGTACCAAGCATAACACACAACAACATATAGAAGAACCATACCTTTTTTTCCTTTTCTAATATCTCTTTAATTGGACGGTGTGCAGCAGTTACACACAAATTCTGCAGTATAAGAGCATACATCAAATAATGACAAACATATAACACCAATGTTAAAAGTATTATTGGATAACAGGAAATAGAACATCTACAACCTTTAGATCACTTCCCGAATATCCATCAGTCATGCTTGCAACTGCATCCAAATCAATATCTGGGGATAATTCCTCTTTTGCCAGTATAACTTTCAAAATTTTTGCTCTGTTAGGAGCATCTGGCAAATTTACCATCAATCTGCAGAAGAAGACCGAAAGATTACAAAAACTTCAACATGCACCTAGTGTTCTTTAGCACCTCTTCACCCAAAAGAGGGAGGAGAAAAAGGAGAAAAGGGATATCAAAAGCATAATTGAGCATGGTATATACCTCCGTGGCAGCCTCCTTATGACAGCCTCATCTAGGTCAAAAGGCCTATTAGTTGCTGCAAGCACAAGAACCCGCTCAGTATCCTTTGTACGCAACCCATCCCAATTCACCATGAATTCATTTTTCATCTTCCGCATGGCCTCATGCTCCCCTGGATTTTCCCTCCGTCCCAACATACTGTCAACCTAAAAAAATAGTAAAGTTACATCTGATGATACAAAACAAACGAAAACCATTTTATGTGAAAAGCTTACTTCATCGACAAATATAACACTAGGAGCAATTTTACTAGCCAGAGAGAAAACAGCTTTCACATATTTTTCGCCCTCGCCAAACCACTGAAGCAAAAAGGGGCAAGAACGAGTTAACATGTACAACAAACTGATATAGGTAAGATACTAAGAATAACTACATCCAGTGGGGCACAAATTAAACCTTAGACGTGATACTTGACATAGAAATGTTGATGAAGTTTGCACCAGCTTCAGTAGCAATTGCCTTTGCAAGCATTGTTTTACCTGTTCCAGGGGGGCCAAATAATAGGATCCCCTTGCACGGCTGCACAACAGGCAAACTCAGTCAGAAATCAGCATGTGTAATATTTTGACAAAGGGCGTGATATCACAGAAAAAAATGGTTTTATAAGTTACACCGTTTACCATGTATTTCAATGAATATGGAAATAATTTCGGGGAACCAGAAGCCCATCACAAATGTTTTTAGCTTTCATTGTTTTATGTCAGATTGCTTTATGACGGATTGCAAACAACAAATGAGTTACATATCATGCACAAGTGAATATCAGATAACACATACAAAAGCTACAGATCCCCATATTTTTTGGAACTACCAAGGGTATCCCCAGGAACTAATCCCTTTTGGGGTGCGTGGCTGTCCCTCCCAACAAGTGTTGCTCCCGGGAATCGAACTGGTCTTTTTGAAGATCTAGTGGGGCCTTACACCACTAGATCTTGTTGATACAGATCCCCAGATGTCAAGGTCACTCCAAAAACAGGATTTAAGAAAACACAGCTGATTCTTCTTTCCCCCTCTCTTTTCTAGTGGGGACAGGGAGAAGGCATCATCATAGCCCATCAAAATCATCATAAAATCAATAAGTCCATGAACAATTCAGCAAAGTAGTAAAAGTACGTGATAAAAAGAGGCAAAAATATAGTGGGATCTATCTCAATTTTCAAAACACGGTCAGCTGACATAAAGAGCAGAAACGAAAACTTTTAATAAAATAAATTTCTATCTATGAAGAAAGCATAACCTTGGTTAATTGTCCCTTGCAAAACAGCTCAGGCCTCTGTAAAGGAAGCATCACCAACTCTTTCAGTGTATCCTTGACATTCTCGAGAGCTCCAATATCATCAAAAGTAACATCAATGTCACTAGGTGGAATAACATCACCCAAAAGCTTCTTTTCAAACTCGTTTTCTGTTACAATATCCTGATTTCATTTCAGACAACACATGAGTAGTGTTCATGAAAGAAGTTGGTTAAACTCTCCCAATAGAAATACTTATAAAGAGCAAAACTGGAACAAACTTCTTAGTATCAAAAGAGCATTACAATCACCTTAAGAGACTTCTTCAGGCTCTTGGGCTCATTCTGGATAGAATGCAAGATCTCAATTCCGTACTGGATGCTGGTAGGGTAACACCATTATAAAATTATAATGCAGTACACACAGTATTTCAAAAATACAAGCGATGCAAGTTGGCAATTACCTGTCACAAGACAAGACCAGCTTCGAATCAGGATCAGCTGCAGAATTCTGCATGAGGTGGTGGCTTAAAGCCCAACCGACTATCTTCTCTGCATCTGCAGTGTAGCAAACATGATATAGGAGAGAGATTTGAGTGGCAAATCCTAAACCACTTAATGGTAGAACATACTTTCGTTTGTAAGTGTCTGATCCTTAATGCACAAGGTCTCAAGTCCTTCGCATTCCATTCCGCAACGGCCTAAAACCTATTAAATAAAATTTGATAGACTATAAGTATTGTAAGCAAAGAACACCATTAATGTAACTATAAATAATCAAACATTTATAATAATATACGGCTAAACATATGTCTTGAGTAATCCTATTATGTACTATTAGGGAGACCAATGCACAAGGCTCCCATGAAGTGAGGTCTAGGTAGGGTAGATGTACGCAGTCTTTGTTCAAACCAAAAAATGACCTCTGAAAATCTGCGAAGATAATAACTTATAGGAGGACTAACTAAAACACCAAAAGAATCAACCATCAAAATTCTCCAGTCTAGAAAAGCTGACTAACAGAATCAAGGGCCAGATGGAATTCTAACTCATCAGCTTCTCAGTCTTAGATTAATACAAGAGGTTAAAATTTCAAGTGGCAAATTATGCAAGGTTGGGAGATCACAGAGACAAGGTAAAAGCCTCTAAAAACCCACACACTCACCGAAACATCCTTCAAAATCTTAAACGCTGATCTAAAGAACACATATCCTTGGGAAATAAAGTTTCAATGGGAAGCATAATTTGCATGATTGGTATCCCAATCCTTCATATCTAAATCACACTTTGAAGTTAACAGTACCATTAATAACATGGCGTATAAAGGAAAATTCCGTATAGCCTCCAACCTGTTTTCTCGTGTGCAAAATTTACAAGTATTAAACATGAAAATATATTTCCATCATGCTGTCAGAACTAAAATTACAAGCTAACACAAGATACTTACTGTGCGCAAGTGATGCAAATTTCCTTTGATTTTAAGAGTCTCGACATCTCGATCCAATTGCTGCTTCCAAGATGCTAGAAGTGCCTCATCCTACAACAGAAAATATACTATGAATATTATATATGAAGTTATGAACAAACAAATGACAGATAATCCACTGAACGTACCTGTGGCATGTGAATTGTAACTTTATTAGGGAAAAGCTTAATCAACATTTTGTTTGGCTTTGGGACTTCCTTTCCTCTGTCATGCAATCGTCCAAAACCATCCTGAAAAAGTAAATGCATAATGTTCCCTAATATAAGCATATACAAGCAAATACAAGCATATACATGCAATTCCTGCTTCTCACTTTCAAACAAAAGGAAGTGGAGTTAAAAGGTGATGAGCCATTACCGGGAAAGCCAAGTCAAGAAGGGCAGTCTGATTGCTACCGAATTTTGTAAAAAGCAAACCCCCGGGATGCGACTGCAAGGAAAGAAAAAATTCAAAGAGTTAATTTATAACTTCCAATTTGAACATTTATTCACTAAAAGAAAAATATTTCTTAGTTTCCAATTAATATAAAACAAAATGAAATAAAATTATAAATTGCATAACTACTAAAACAATACAGATCTTCAGAAACTGATTATTTCATTCTTTCAACAAATTCCCATGCAAATAAACCAAAAGACATGCAGACAAGATATTCAGTTTCAGGGTCAATGTGCATGACACTTTAGCATTACAGAACAGGGTTATGATTTGATCCAAAAAAGGGATAATTAATCTTAATTATTATTTCCTTATATATCTTTGGAGACTTGTAACTGGGTCCCTATAGTTTCGAATTTTTTTAAATGGATCCCTATTATTAAAGCAATGTTAAACATATAGCGGTGCTCAAATGTTCACTCGTAAGGTCATGAAACTATATGGGCCCAATTACAAACTTTTTGGATTCCAATAGTTTCAAAATTATCAAAATAGGTCATCGTCCCTCAATCCAGCACCATTAAAAAGTTATAATAGTTCTCTAACAGCACAGGCCTAATCACAAACATTAAAAGCATAGGGACCTAATTCTAAACCCCAAATAATATAAGAACCTAAAAATTTATTTAACCAATATATATATATATTACCTTCTCCTTTCTACTGTCGGTGTGAGTGTGTGAACCTATTACCACCACATTGTCTGGAAGGTTTTCAAGCCTACTTTTAAATGAAAATGGATCTCCATTTCCTACTACAGACTTCTCGGCATCCTTCATGAATAAAATGAATGGTGCATTTCTGCTCTCACTGTAAACAACCTGACACAAAATGTATAAAATCTTAGTATAACATTGGGCTAGAAAATGATTACAAGATGCTTATAGACCACAGAGCGACGTGAAAGGCAACCTCAAACAACGAATTGATAAGCAATTTGTCCAGTTCCTCCACACCACTGTTTTCCAAACGAAGATCATTGACTGAAAACAGAAAAAATACACCTTCAAATTCTAGGACCAAAATAGGCTCAAATTTACAAGAAAATAGAATATCTAAGAAATATAATAAATGTTGTAGCAGATAGTAATGTATTACCATTGCAGAAAAATCCTTGACCTCCCTCACAGGCACCTCCAAGATCAACTCCATCAGATATGGGTTTATCAAATCTCACACCAATTTTAGACAACGGGTTATCATCAAATATTAAGACAACCTTTCCCCGACTTCCATTAGGTGGGCCCCTATATGTGAAATTTCTAATCAATGTTAAATAAAAACAGAAACAGTTGCACTTAGTTTGGAATTGGTGAAAGTGGAGAAATTTGTTGAGAGGAAAACAAGGGGAATATGGATGGATAAGCTAGAAAAAGAATATCTGAATTACATTCTACAAAAATGGAGAGAAACTGAAACTATAGAAAAGGTCAATTCAATTGCTGAGAGAGTTCTAATTTATATGAATTGTCATTTCATAATCAAGAGTAACCACTAACCAGGGTATTGTGGTGTTGCACCTCAATTTGGTGAATGAAGATCATCCACCATTACACTACTATATCATGCATAAAAAGTAGGAGCCATTCATGATAACTTACATTCTATAGTTCATCTCACAAGTGCAAGAAAGTCTACACAACAATGTATATCAATGAATAAAAGAAATCAGTTCAGAAGAGTTTACATCATATTTGTACCTTGAAGATGGCTGGTACAAGCCACACGAAGATGAACAGCTAAATTTCACTTTATCACCTGCATGATTATATATGGAAATTACCAACACTTTTGAGATGAAATCAAAGCACCTTAGAGATGCACATAAGTGAAAGAGCACATACCTAATTTAAACAAGCAATTTTTGGCTGTCCCAGGGGTAGATGGTATGTTATCAATTTCCAACTTAAGTTGAGACTCAGGGCCAGATGATGATGTAGGTACGTCTGAAGAGCTAGGCATATCTGTTTCACTAGCTAATGGATCCATGTTCCTAGCCATATCTGTGGCTGTAGGATTTTCTTTGGTGGCTCTGCAGGCTTTTTCGACAATAAATCCATCTCTGAGTAGCTCAGCTTGCTTGGAGGATAAACCCTGTCATCACACAGAAAATAAAGATTGATTATCAGAGTCAGAGTTTTCACTCAAAACACTTCACGGACACATCAACAAAAGAAGCATGCATGGCTTGATCACAGTTTGAGACCAACAAGGAAGATTTATCTTACACCCAAAAGTGAATGGCTATCGAATATGAGCAACTTAGCTCCAAAGTATTTTGCAAGTGCTTTTGCCAAAATCTCCTGATAGATTTCTGACCCTGCAAACAACAACAACAAAATGGCAATTTAAGGAAACGATTAAAGAAAAATAAAGGGAGCAGTAATATAGTACCCACACACCTGCCGGTCCCGAGAGCAGAATACGAGGGTTTATAGTTGTAAGATCCGTAGTGTACTTCTCATGTTCTTTATCTTTATGCTTGAGGTGTATAAAGCAAGCTGCCACCAGGACATTTTTTGTATTCTCACTGCAAAAATATCCATTGAAGGAAGAAGCTATAAGAATGGCTTCAAGCAAATTGCAACAAAGATGTAATCAAATCGAACAAATAAAGAATAATCTTAGTTACAAAGAATCATAGCAACCTCAACACATACCAAAAAATTAAATGCTAACATCCATTGCTAAGTTCCTAATATCCAACTATATAGACATTTCAAGAAGACAATGCGACAACATTAACAACTGATACGTGAAAGCTAGTAAGTTGATTCAGAAGGCATTTATAATAAAAGCTGCACCTATAAATTTACACCATGTAACAAATTCAAATGATAAATAAAAATAAAGGTAGCCAGACTAATTTCATTTATAGGATTAGGATCACACATAGCATTGCAATAGATATACATTAGAAGATATTTATACCTCAAATAATATGGGAAGTTATCAAAAGACACATCTATTTCATTTCCATCCAGTATTGCAGCACGGACATCCTCTCTAAATACTGCACAGCGCACAGATGTAGTCGAAGTCGATGCAGCCTGTGTATCCAGCGTCCCATTTAATTCTTCCAATACCTGTTTATAGTTACTTTTGCTCAATTTCAGTTTACAACTAGGACGGGCTAAGATCTTGAAGAAAGGCCTTAGGAAATCATTCACCCCAGAGAGTTTTACATTGCCAGCCTCTGTCCTAGCATCTGGATCGCAATCCATTGGTGAATCCTTGTCGCTTGCTCCAACATCAGCTGCTTTATCACTCTGCACATTTGGAGTTGATTCGAAGGCATTGATCTCAATTTCTATACCACCATGAGGAACAGAATGACTAGGGGCTTCCGGGTGAGGTTTAGTGGAACTTTCAGCTGGAGATTTCAATCTTGTGAGGTCCTGTCTGATGCTAGAAAGAGAAGCCAAGATAGAAGCCCCAGCCACAGCTGAAGCATCTCCAGCTTTCCTTTCAATCTGCTGAAATTTACCAACACTACTCTGGACTTCTGCACCCTTAACTGCAACCTCAGTATTTAGTTGCTGAAAAATCTAGGTTGAAAACAAATTAAGAAAATCATCCATACAAAAATTAAAAATAAAAACCTTGGGAACAAGGGAATCATAGATAATTGAGAAATAGCCAAACAGTATAATCAATACTTCTCATTTGAAGAAGCACCTGGGAGGAAAAATCAAATTGAATTTGATGAACTAAAAGGATACATAAGAATGTTTTCCCAGCAAACCAAAAACAACCTCATCACCCGAGTTAAGAACACAGTTGGTGTTCTTCTTGACAAGCGTCCCATTTACTAGCACAGATCCCTTGCTACCTGTACTTTCTAGCACAGCTACATTACTTCCCTTGCCCTGATCATTTCCATAAACAACAGTAAGCATACTTCAGATGCACATCCTAAAGTACTCACCTCAAACAACTAGAAGAAAACCATTTATCCAAGCACAAGACTGCAGATAAGTATTGTGTTTACGGTCCAAACTGCAATCATAGCTACGATATTACATTTTTGGATGCCTTTGCAATTGCAGAAAACATAATAGAACTACAACCCTGACTGCAATTAACTATAGGGATTATAGAACTTTGTGAAATAGTAACCAGGTAAAATGACCCATTAGGATGTGCTTCTTTGAAAGGAGCCTGGCCACACACAATCTTATCAATGTTTGAAAACTCCATCTAGAAACCTTACTTGAAGTCTTCAGACATACCTGGCTGTGCTTGATCTTGCATAAATTTCCACTTATAGTTTGATCTTTCAGTGGCAGGCTGCAATTTCTACTGGAACCAATCGTGAAGTTCTGTGGGGAAATGATGACATTTGGATGCTGCAACAGTAACAAAGTTCAAATTAACAAACTTTGAACTTCAAAAATCCCAACTGCAAACACTTCTTATTCACTTGACTCAATAACGATGAAATTACCTGTGCAGACTGAGACAAGAGCCTGCCCCATGGAGCTGAACTCTCAAGCTTAGGACTTGGCTTTTGATGCGCACTCCAAGAAGAGAACGCACCCTTGGCCTTATCAATCGGCGAAGAACCTTCATAACAAAATTCAATAACCAAACACCTATTCAGTATAATAAACAAAAAAGAAACAAAATTTGGATTAAAAATTATGTATCTGAGAGCTAAAATGTACCATCAGCAATCGGCGCCACCACAGCTGCAGTGGCGGTAGCATCAGCCTTGCCGGAGCTCACAGCATCAATCGCACCATCTCCAGCGATCTGAACATCGCCGGAGCCACGTTCTCCGGGATCAGGCGCCGGCTCTGGAATACGTAACTCCTTGGAATTTTCCGCCGCCGGCATCGGTTTCTCCGACGAACCGTCATTGTCGACCTAGAAAAATCGAATAAATCGTAAAGATTATAATATAAAGAAGAAACAAGGTTTAAGGGTTGAATTATCAGAAAAGTAATAGGTAAGAGTCGAACGGTTTGGATTGATTTGATTGAATAAAAGAGAACAGAAAAGAGAAAAAGGAAGAACCTTTTGACGCTTGGGTGAAGGAGTTTTATCTTCAGAAGAAGAAGATCTTTTGGAATTGTTGCCAGAGAGAGAACCGCTGCGTCTCGTTGAAACCATGCTTCTTCTCTCTTCTTTCTTCTGCTTCTTGTTTTTTAGCTTCACACCTCTTTGTTTTTTCAATATATAAATGAATTTATTTTACTTTTTTTTCTTTTTTAGTAAAATGTCTTTTTTTTGGTACATTAGTGAAATGTCTTTTACTATGGTACTAACTCATCCTTAACATTAAAAAATAGAGAAAAAAAATGTATTCATTAACAATCTAATACATTATAAATTCATTATTTCTTATTTATTTTTAATTATTATTAACTCTTCAAAAAATAAAATAGAAGAATAATATAATAATTGTTTACAAATATTTACATTAATAGCGATTACAACAATTTCTGAATTAGCCAATAAAGCTGAAAATAAATAAAATGATTGTGTTCTGATAGTAATATTACCTATCCAACAACTTTAACAGCAATTCACGTATTTGTGAACCGACTAATATTTTCTTATTTCCAAAATATTTTGATGTATAGAATTATGTAGAGAGTTTATAAAGTCAATGAATAAAGTAAAAGTTGAAAATAATTTGTTTAAAATAAAAGTATTTAATGCACATTAAACTGAATCAAAAAAATGAAAAAATATGAGGTGAAAATAAGAAATGAGAAATAGTAAACAAAACTAAAATATAAATATGTATTAAGTTTATAAAATAATAAAAAAATTGAAATAAATTAACTAACAGAATTAAAACATTAAATGATATATAATGGAGGGAGTAGTTGGAAAGTTAGTATACACCTTTTATTATTTTCTTCTTTTTAATTTTAATTGTACCTGGTACACGACACCATTTGCATGAATAAGGATTTATGTATTAGTTGTGGCGCAATCTAGCAGGGCATGGGGGTAATGAATATAATGCGCTGAGTTGTTGCATTTGTGGCTAGTTTGAGTATTCTAGTTTTGAGTCGTTTGACTCTGATTCATTACGTTGTATTTTTTGCAGACTGAAACTGACTACTATAATAAAAGTACGGGAAAGCTCGTTTCCGAAGTCACTGTGCACAGTGAAGCTTTTCAACCTTCTTTTCCACTTCATACATCATTGCTCATAACAAAATTAATATTTTTTAATCACGGAATCTCTACAGTTTTTTTACATTAGAAAAGGAGAAGGACAAAGTGTCCAGCTAAAAATATTGATTTATTAGTATAAGATCTGCTAGATAAAAAATTAGAAGGTTAAAAATTGATTCATAAATAATACATATAGGAACTAATTATTTTTATAATGTGTAAATGTCTCTCTCATTAAATATCGTTTTCAAAAGTCGAACGGATCATTCTTGAAATTTAATAGTAGAAGTGACCAACGTTTTGTCATAATTTGTATGAGTTTGAATTCATATATTCCATTTCAAAAAGTACCAGATTTGGAAAGTTTGGAATTCCTCCAAACTTGAGATATTTTTTATATGGAAGATACAATAAAATATAAGTCATTTAAGATTCTTTCAACTACACGTAGAAAGTTGCAGAACTTGTGGCAAATCAAGAAATGAGTAGTTTGATAGTATATTGAATTTCATTGATATTATTGTTTAGTTTTACATATGGTGAGTAATTTTGACTTTGTATTTTAAGTCTTCATCACGATACTGTTTTAAGTTTTCATCGTGATACTATTTGAAGTTTTGATGTTGATGTTTTGATTTATATATTAATATCTGGGGATTATATTTTGTGATTATATTCATATATTCTTAAGAAATTATTAGTGGCACATATTAATTTTTGAATCCTGTACAATATATCAAAAGTTAGATGTCATCAGATTTATTTATTTTCCTCATTCTGATTATAATTTATTTTATTTAAATGGCGTGGTTATAATTTTAATCTTAAAAATCAGTTTTTTAAAATGTAAATACAAAATAATATTTTTGTTGTGCAATAAATTTTATAATTTGAATATTATTAGAATTGGAAAAATAAATAAAAATAAATTTAATGTGGAATACTGTATTTTTTAATTCTAATTCTCACAAGTAATTGAATTGGAATTCAACTTCAAATTCTAAATATGCATTCCAATTCTTAATATACTCCAAACATATAATTACAATTCTAAGTTAATTTTAATTATAGTCACCAACAATGTGTTGATCTAGTAGTGTAAGACTTTACTATATATCCGTATGATGACCAAAATGTTAAGAGTTCAATTATTGGGAGCAACAGTTGTTGGAAAGAGTATCCACGAACCTAGAAATAGATTAGTTCATTACTCGAAAGGGTGGGGATTCCCTAGTACCAAATTATTTTAGAATTACAGTTACAATTCCAAGTCAGTTTCAATTCTAGTTACAATTCCAATTTGAACGTCAAAATGAACTTTAAGCGTATTTTAAGATTCTCGATTTTTTTATACTACCAAACATATTTTTCACCTTAGATGCTTAGGAGGATGACGATTTACATTTTGAGAGATTCCTCATTCATTTACAGGATTAGGGTTTGTCCATAAAGTAGTTCCTAGTCATATGTGTGACGCATTAGTTTAGTCTCGTTTAATCAAGAGTGTTGTGGTTTGGTGCGGCAATTATCGATTTTGAAAGGAAAAGAATAAGGTTCCTGTTTGGTTAATCACATGACGTGCTCCCGACAAATTCCATTGAACATTATTTCATTGCTAAATATGTTCTCCCAGGTGGTTATTGGACTTCGCTATTCTTGTTAACTTCTTGTCATATGACATTAGAAGTCGGTTTTGTGATAATTGGGTTGGTTCTGTATGTTGCTTCAGGCTCACCTTGTGGTCACTCTGTAATTGGGTTGGAATTGAGACAACTCATGACATGGTCATAACACCCGTAATAGGTAGAAATACTCAATTTTACGCTATTCACCATAGATGACAGCAAAATAATCCCTTCATACATACGAGTGTTGGTTCAAGTGTTACATGTTTGATTTCCCTTAAGCAAGTTATCGGGATCGAGTCTTGTGGATGGAAAAATGTCCGCCGTGAGAATTAGCCTCACGTACCTGTAGATATTCCCGGATCGGATATGATTGTCTCTAGTGCGAAATGGGAAACCAAAAATAGAGTACCTTTATGAATCAGATATGACAAAATTATTCACAATCTATCAAAATCCATCCAAATTTATTCATAGAGCCAATGAATTTAAATGGATGAATTCAATAGAAAAATTTAACAATAGATTTGAATCCATTTATTATATATAATGAATATTCATAAATATATTCATTTGGATGAATATCTCATACATCCAAAAAAACAAAATTTCAAAATTGATTGTCCTTTGGTTTTCAATTTCATTTAATATTCACGAAAATTAAATTCAAACAAATTCATCCATGATTCTTACACGTTTAATATTTTATTAAATTGATTAATTATAGAATATGTGTATGTAATTAATATTAAAAGATTATTTTTAAGTACATAATATATATATAAGTATGGGAAAAATGTATGTATTGGCAGTATATGAATTTAATACATCGCCACTGCATTATCCACCATTTATATATAATCAATAATCATCATTCTCTCTTAAAAAAAGAGACTCAAATAAATGGTGGATGAAACTAATTATGTATAAATTTTTACAATAACAATGCATAAATATTGTACTTTAACGTAGAATTTAAACATCGCATGCTAATAGAATTTTGTATTTTTTTAAAAGTTCAAAAAATGATTTTTAAAAGTGTTTTTAAATGATTTTAAAAACATTTTGTTAAAAGGAGATTTTTAAAAATGTTTTATTAGATAGTAGTTTTTATAATAATGATTTTGTTTAATAATATTTTTAATTTCAATAAAAACAATCAAATAGATTATAGATTGAATATTTATCCATCTAAATCCATAAAAATAGAGTCATGAATAAATTGAATGAATTAAAATTTATTCATTAAGTTTAGATACGGAGGAATGAGATAATTTAAAATATATTTTAGATGCACATGACAGCTAGAGAAGCTTCCATATCATGCCCCTCCCACCAGGTAATGCCTCTTACTCTCTAACCATTATTAATCCAACAGAGTTAAATCAGAAACGATTATAAACTAACAGAAAAGTAGACAGATGATCAACAAAACCATTCCTCTTGATTTTATTATACTAGATGTGCAATACAAACTATTATCACTCATGAAGGGTCTGTTTGTGAGAGGAATAAAGGAAATGAAAGGCATAAGAGCCATCTTACAAGTGCATTTCATGGCTCCCAAACTTTTCCTTTCCCTCTCTTAGCCTCCAAAAACTATCTCACAAACAGGCGATAAGAGGACAAAATCATATCGTACTATTAGACATGGTTAGGATTGAGCAGTTCCTGCAACCTTGGCCGGCCAAGCTAAACCAAAATGATCTGAAACATACAACTTGCAGATATGTATTTAATTAGAGAAATAAACATCTCTGTTTTGGCCATTTACAAAAGCTATAACTGCAAAACGATTCCTAAATGAAAATGCAGATGCAATGAATGGAAGAATCTCTAGTTAAGTAAAACTGGTGGCAATCAAGACAAGTCTTTCAATGAGTATAAACCCACAAACCTACGGAACTTGAGTGAATTTCCACATGCACTTGAATTCCAAACCACTATAGACATATGAACAATAATGAATAATCTTATAAATCACAAAAAACAACATTTGCAAGTATAATGAAAAGACTGTCATCCATTTTCCGTGTCAAATGCAATGTCCTGAAGTCTCAACTGGCAAACGACAGAGCGAAGATAATGTTTTATGAGGAAAAAGTTGACTCAGTGCGCCACACTAGATTTGTGAATAGTTTGTGGTTGTAATCGCAGGGGAATCAAACATTTCCTTTTTGGGTATTTGGGAGGGGGATTGGGAGTTTGGAGGAGAGTCTAATTTCATAAAGTCTCATTCGTTTAACATTAAGACCTGTAAGATAAATAACACCTATCCAAGTACAAATATAAACATGATACATGAAACTTTTCACAACTGATCCTTGTAAAATGAGTTCACCTGTTATCAGCACTCTATATCCTATGTACTTTTTCTCCTTACATGATTCAATGCAGCAGCAGGGTTTCCTTCAAATAAATCCAGTAAATAGTTTTCTAAATCGTCCGGTGTATACCTTATGTATCTCCCCGCATGCCTTCCATCTAGCTGACTACTAAACCTCCCATGAAATGAGCGGTATGCAGGAATCACCTTCTGTGATATAGATATCCGTAGCTCTTCTCGAAGCTGCTCATCTGGTACCTTCCAAGCTGTCTGATTCTTGTATATTTCTTCAAAACATGCATTGAAATTCTTGAACTTCTCCTTCAAAGCCACCTTTGCTGCACTAATAGAGCTCCCTCCAATTCCATCATCCTTCAAACAAAATAAGGCCTTGCTCCAAGAGGCTCTGAGATAGCCCGTAGCATATTGGCGTATCTGACCACGGCGCTTGCGAATCCAATCATCTCCCAATACCTTCCCAAGATCCGAGTCTTTTACTTTCCTCACAAGGTAATGGAGATTGTTCATCAGAAATACTTGCTGCATCGCGTTGTCTACATAGAGTTTTGATTTCTCCACGAGGTTAGACTCAAGCTCAGACATCAGTAACAGCACTCGACATCCTAAGGGGGACATGGATTCAAACTGAGAACCACCACCACCAAAATCATTCTGCAAATGGTGAAGATCCTCGTCACTGATTTCTAGGAGCAGGTCCAAGTGCTCCCCATAATCCACAAGCAATTTCAGGTAATTCATCACATAACGAGGCAATGGATGAACATCCCCAGTTATGACCGGTTTTCTGGAAGTCTCGTTCCTAATACAATTCTCAAACTCAGCAAACGTCCCTTTTGTGGCCTCACCAAGTCCAATCAGCACTCCTCTAACCTCGCCCATCACAAACTCATCCGAAACCAAAGACTCCAAATCAGGCAAAGCATCCCTCAAAGCCTCATACATATCCAATATCCTAAACAGCTTCTCTGGCGACCTTTTACAAATTGAAACAGCCTCACCAAAATTCAGCAACTGCATCACACATCCTTTAGCAGTCTCATAGAAACAAATGTCCTTCATCTCATCCAAATCACCAAACACACTATCACACAATCTCTTCTCACTACACAACAACACACCAACAACAATCTTAACAGCTTGAACCCAATTCTTCATCTTCTCATCCAAACTTTGCCACTCAATCCTCTGCACCTCTTCAATGCTCAACCTCTCAACACCAAGAATTACCAAACACTCATCTAAAGCATCCCGGCGAACACTGCTATAAACCTGAAGGCACTCTCTTTCATAACCAGACTTTACCATTCGATCCACAATATCTGTCAGCCCTAAAACCGCATCAAGATTCACCAAATCGACAACTGCATCATCATAGTCCAAACTAGAACCACGCGAGTGAAACCGATCGTAACCTCGATCACTACCGTTATCACCGAAGCTCTCCAAACTCTCGTCAATATGTGAAGCGAAAGAGAGCGAAACCCTCTTCATTGAACCATGGAGGCTCTCAGCGTTGAGAGGTACAGTGTTGCGAATCAGCACGTGGCGCAACTCCTCCTCAAGCCTGGACATAGCGAGCTGGACCGCGTTCTCTGCACGCTCCGCCATGGTTTGTTCGCTTCTTCCGCCATCGGACGGAGGTGGAGAGATCGAGAATTGCTCCATGAAGATGATGATTTCGTCGAGAGCAGTGAAGTACTCAAAGACTTCGATTGGGGAATCGAAGAGGGAGTTGAAGTGGCGGGAAGGTCCGGCGGAGAGAGAAGCGTCCCAGCGGAGGATGACTTTCTCGGCGGCTTGGAAGCGTTGAAGGTCGTCATCGTTGTTGTTGTTGGAACCTTCGCCTTTGATTAGGTCGGACATTGCGGAAAGACGGTTATCGAAGTTGGAGAAGATTAAGAGCATGTCTTCGCGAACCTCTTGAGCAGTGTTGAGGCTATTGACGATCTGCTGAGCTGTCGCAAGCACACGGTCCTCTCCTCCTCCCCCGCAACGACCGCCGCCGCTGAATCTGGTGGTGGTCATTTCTTACTCCACTGAATTTCTAGGGTTTGGGGTCAGAAATTGCGAGAGTGGGTAAGAAGGAGGATCGGGAAAGAAAGATCTTCTCGTAAAGCGTTATTCACAGCGATGTGTCATTTTGTTCGTCTTTAATATTTTGTTAGGAGGTTTTTATCTGGGATTGTTCATTAACTCTTATTACCTCTACCGGTAATAAAAAAAAAATACTATATCAATTTCAATCCATATATTTGAATTAATTAATAAATCTAAATAATTAAAAAAATTTAAAATTAATGACAAAAATATAAGCTAATTTTTTAAATTTATTTTTAGAATAAGTAAATTCTTTCTCATTAAAAAAACATTTACTAATTCTGATTCCTCAAACATTTTGGTTGCTTAAAAATTAGAAACTTTATTATAATTCCTAAAATATCAAATGTAGTTTAAAATTATATTTTTTAATATATTTTATAATTACGTAAACTATTTTAACTTATATATTATAATTGTATACTAATTTAAGTTTTTATTTTTCAAAATCAGATTACTACAAGGTTGTTTTTTATAACTAATGTATTATCTTACCTAGTTGATAAGGAATTAATCTTGAATATATTATTATCACTTTCACTAAGTCATACGAATTAAACTCAGCAAGATCATAACAACTAGACCAACAATTAGTATGTTCATTCTCATATTCATTTTGTTGATTAAAACTTAAAATGATATATTTAATTATGAGGTATGGTATGTTCTTATATCATTTATATGTTAAATAAAACACACTTCTCCAGCTTCCAATAATGTCTTGTGGACTCGAAATTAAAAAATATTCCATTTAATATTAACATATTCTTTTTAATACACTATAAAAGAAAATGAAAAAAAAATATAAATATTAAATCTTTATTCCTATTAAAATGTTAAACTCTGTTATCAGCATTTTAAAAATGTGAGTTTTTTATAACGTCATTACGTTATTCATTTTACCTGATTTAACAATTAGTAACTTTTAAATAAAATAATTTATATAAATGATATGTTCAAAAATTTATATTCTCAATACACATATTTAATCTCTATTATTAAATCTAAAAACATATTTAAAGGAAATTAGACTAATTGTCACTTAAACCCACTTCATAAATGTCGGGAAAAGGTAGTAAACACACTAAAATGAAATCACATAAAATATAAAAAGATATTTGTTACTTTTCATCTGAAAATGATTGATTTGTTTGGGATGTTAAAAGAAGAGAGAGAGAGAGAGAGAGATAGGCGCTGCTAATCACGGCGTGTATTTATGGCACTTGCAACAATCTTGCGTATCCAGTGTCGTAACTCGCACTCTGGATTCTTATGGTTGTTTATTTTATGGTCGTCACACTGAATTAATAACACGATAATAGTCAACCCGTGTTCATCAATAATATAATAATTAATACGATTTTTTTTTTGCAAAGTAACTTGGATGATGATGATATTAAAAGTGTATTAAAACTTATATATTATTATTGCATATATTTTTTTTCTCAATTAAATATAGTAACTTGTTTTTATCCCGCCTTTCATTTAAAACTATGAAGAAAACAATTTTTTAAGCACAAATTTTTAAAAATAAGAAGCAAGACTCATGATAACTATCACAATCATAATCATAATATCATAGTCTTGTTTATTATTAATCATACTTGTTCAACAATAAAAAGACTCATGATACCTTACAATTACTCTTAGGTATGTATAAGATGACACTATCATAATCATACCACCTGAATCATGATAACTATCATTCAAATATTGTTAAGATTTCTAAGGGGGGTCCACTTCTTTTTATTTGAGAAAGAGTTTCAATTAATGCATGCCGTAGGCTCATTGAATAATCCAAATTAAAAAAATTATATACCATATTGAAGTATTTTAAGTGTGAAAACTATAATAATTTGACCAGGCACATAATTTTGAGATAAAATATAAAAAAAGCCAAATATATAAATAAGTGAAAATTTGTGATATCACTACCAAAAAAAGTAAAGAATAAAAATGTTGTGATAAAATATATTGAGTATAATATTTATGCACCGATGATGATGTAAAAATTTATATACAGATATTCATCATCTATTATTTATTTATATATATTTTTTTGTAAAGTCAATAATAATTGAAAATATACGATGGATAATATATTGACATATAAAAACTCTTGTACTTCTAATGTATACATTTTTTCTCTATTATGAGAAAAATGTATTAAACGTATACTAATTTCTCAATATATATATTTTTGAGACAAAGTTGATTCTGTCAAATATAGATGAATGACTGAATTAATTGAAAATGCAGATTTTATATTTATAAAGGAGAAAAAATCTGAAGTCATTTCATTATCCATATTTAATTATCATTGATCTTTAAAAAAGTAATACAATATTTTAAATCTTTACATTCAAGTTTCAACAGTGTCTACATATTACTTCTTTATAAATTCATTTAACAAGTGATGTGGTAACTAACTATAAATCTCTACACTAAAATAATTATAACGTATTTGTTAATTCATTTGACCAGTGATTATCAACTAAATGGATCTCTTTTAATTTAATATTAATCGATCAATTTGCTGGTCAGCACTCAAGCCGTCAAGCGTCTATCTGAATCTTATTCTTGTTATGAATTGTTTGAACATTCTCACTCTCACTTCTATCATAATATAAGGTCAATATATAGGAACCAAAAAATTGTAAATTGCCTATTTGCAATGCAATTGTGTCAAAAAAAGTGTCACCATAAAGTATGAACAAATGAAACAAGCGAATACCAAACTTTTAAAATAGCAAGTTCCAAACTCAGATAGACCAAGCTTTTAATCTTGTATTTTAGACAAAACATAAATTTCACCATAATATATTAAATAAGTTGTACCATTGTTTGTAGGCATATGGAGTCAGAGTTATAGGTATTTTCGAACCAAATCATTCCATTGACAGCAACAAGGTGAAAATGCCTCTCACAGATTGTGCAAGTGCATTCCTTTAGCCTTCCTTTGGTTAATGAGAAGAAGTTAAGAGGAAAGAAAGAGGTGAGAAAGAGGATGGAGAGAAAGAAAAAGGTGAGAAAAAAAAGTGGAATTATGGGTTGTTTGGTAGAAGAGAAAAGGAAAAGAAAAAGAAGAGAGAGAACATGATTTAATTTCTCCACATATTGAATAGACAATTATACCCTCATTCACATTCATACTATTTTTCATTCTAGGTTAAAATTAAATATTAGTTAAAGTTTTTAAGAAATATAATGTTACTAAATATATACTTTTATGTAAATGATTAAATAATTAAATTGTCTAAAAATAATATTAAACTACGATTGAAATATTTAATAAATAAATTGATTAATATTTAAAATTAACCTTAATAATGATGATGACACACAAACAATAATATTTTTAATTCTATGTGTGACTCACAATTTTGTTAGGGATATGTCATTAGAGGTAGATGATAAATATAATAATAGAAAATAAAAATGAGTGAACAAAAAATGGTAAATAAAATGTGAGTTTTTTTATGCATATACAAGTTTATCTTTGTAAATATTCATATACTAACTTTATTTTCTAAGTTTTAAGTATAAAAATGTATTTGGTTTTTAAATGAGTAAATAAATTAGTATTTATTTCAAGTTTTTGAAAACAAATATTAATTATACTTTTAAAATAGTTAAAAATATTAAACAAACGGATCACATAAAATGATTATATGATATTTAATGGTTAGAACTCCACAATAATGTATTTGGCCCATGTATGTGATAGTGTGAAATTAGTGGGGACAATTTTGGCATTTGCAAATTTTTACTCTCTCAACTCACTTTCTTCTCATCTATGGAGAGAATAAAATTTGGCATGGGACCCACCCTTTTTCTTTCTCTCCACTCTCTTTCACTCCACAACCAAAGAGGAGAAATGTGTAAACTCCTCTCACTTTCTATCTTCTCCTTTTCTCTTCTCTCACACTCACCTCAACCAAATCAGGCCTTAGCCTTCATTTGGAAGGGCAGAAATAGAAGAGAAAGAGAGTGGGAGGAGAGAAGTTGAGGAGAAATATCATTTTCTCTCATTTGGTTTAGGAGAGAGTTTGAGGGAGGAGAGGAAAAAAGAAGAGGGCCACGCAAAATCTCTTTCTCCTCCCAAGTGAAGAGAAAATGAGATGAGAAGAGAGACCCCGATCTATTGTACCAAACTGTGTCTCAAACCATGTCATGCACCAATAATATTGAAACAAAAAACAAAAAATAATGAACTTTTTTTTTTAATTGACATGAAATATTTTCAATAATGTTCGGCATGATTTGAAACATAATTTGGGACAACAAATCTTTATCCAGTGAAGAGTGAGGGGAGAAAAATCACTTCTTTCTCTTCTTTTTTTATACAACCAAACAACACTAAAATCCACTCTATTTCTCATATCTTTCTCATCCATTTCTCTCTTTTCACTCTCTTTCTTACATATTTCTTTCTTCTTATTTTCTTCTCCCAACCAAATGAAACATTAGTATTGTTTTGTTTTTGTTGGTAAGGTTAGGATGTCATTTTTTGTCAATATTTCGTTGTAAGTATTTTTATCTCTTAATAAAAAATTTACTTAAAGAAAACCAAACACTTTGTTCATACAAAAATAATGTGATAATGAAAGGTCCAAATCAAATAATTAAAAGTCTAGCATATCATCCTCACTTGCATTATCACACTCTCAGTCATCTCTATCCATTTCTCTTTTTCTTGTGTCAACTTACACTTTTAGCATCTTTGCAAAGCATAGTTTTATATAGTTTGTGTGAACAATGTATTTTAAACTTTTAATCTTCGGTGTTTGCATTGGTGTAAATTTCAAGTCTCGCAATATTGCTTCAAGAAGATCCTTCGCGAGTTTGTACACAAGGTAAACATAGGGTAAGGTCATGATAAACTTTTAAGTATATTACTCTATACATCAAGAATGAGTGAAGAACTTATTTGTGAAAAACTTCATACACCCAGTTTTTAGGTTTTGAATCAAAATATAGCATCTAAGTCACTTGTGTTTTACTCTACCTACATATTCTTTGATGCTTGTTACTTCACTATGAGCATTAGTAGTTTTCTTCATTATTGTGCATGTGGTGTGGTTACTATCTCCTCAGAAAATCATGAGTAATTCTCCCAAAAAGTATAAGCTCTGAAGTAAAGGAACATGAATGTTTTTGTATCTTTAACAAATGAGAGGTGTGTTATCCATTTATCCTCACTTTATTTATTACTTTATTTTGCACTTAAATTTGGATTTTCACTAATGCAGTTATGCAGCTTAACATGCACGTTATTATGAAGTAATGTAAAGGCCAAGCTTCCTATTTCTTGCATAAGGCGTAACTACTAACTAACAACTATTACTTGACAGTGTTTATTGCAATATGTAAAGTTGAAGCCATAAAAACATGTTATGGATATATTAAAAGAAAAAAAGCATAAGAATGTGTATGTATATAAAAGACTCAGTTCAATGTGCTGAAGTGGTTGGTTCACAACCATCATGCACACAGGCCAAGACATCCTTGTAATCCCTTGAAATGGTGAAAGAATCATAAACCTTTCCATCACTGCTTTTCTTGTACTCAAATAGGAGAGATGAATGATCAAACGCAGTCAGTTTGACAAAGCCGAAGTCGTAGTCTCTGTAAAGACTCCACTTGGGGGTTACGTGGCTGAATTTCGACAGGTGGCTTCCTCCCCCTCCAACAACAACATGAATAGTTCCTTCCACAGTGCCAGAATAATGAGATCGTTCTGAATTCACACATTGACTCTGCATATGTTTTGGTGCATCGTAAAATTAGCATTTTCATGTTAGTTAGAACAAGCTCAGCATTGCAACATAGGAGTAAGTAATACAGAAATAAACGAGCACCAACCATAGATCAACTCAACAATTTTGAAAAGGAAGAAAACCACACCATGAAAAGCATACAAGGAAGAAAGTAAATGGTGGCATATTTGGCTATTGTTCTTACCTGATAAATTGGGCATGACCTTTCATAGTTATGGACATGGCCATAAAATGCAATGTCTACTTTATATTTCTGCCAAACTTTCTGCAAACTTTCTCTTCCCATGGGCTCTTCAAATGAACCCTGCTGCGCATACCAATTATCAGAGGAGTATCCAAGAACACGATGAGCAGCAAAGATCAACCAGGGTTGTTTTTGCCTGTCTACTGTTGCAAGGCAATGCTCGATAAATTTGTATTGTTCAGATCCTTCTCTGAAGTCATGTTCAGAGTCAGCTATACAGAAGCGAAACATGCCATAATCTGTTGCATACCTGCATTTCATAATGAAACTCTCAATTATTTTACTTTACTGCTGGATACAAAATATGAAAGTACAACTACTATTGGGTTTATTCAAGTGTGAAGTCCCACATTGGATATGCGGGGAGGAGTGCAAAGGTTTATAAGAAGGAAAGGCTCATGGAACTAATGCCTTAAAGTTTTGGTTTAAGACGTGGTATTTCACTTGTGATTCTTCACTCTTCCCATACCCATATAACAATGGAACCAACCGATTGTTGGAGGCTCCCCGGTCACAGTCTGGTCCAACAACTACTATGTATTATAAATTAATTTTTGTATCAACTTAGAAATTTTCATGTTAGGATACAATAACAACCAAGCCTTGACCCGATAAGGTGGGATCAACTAATTTTTCCTGTCAGGATACAAAAGCATAGTTATGTCATGAGCCATTTTACAAAAGCTCCCACTATTTAAACTCAGCCTCCTTTGTAAGTTGTAACTAAAAAAGCATTGATTCAATTTATTTATGTTAAATTTCATTATGTGCAGCTTCATGTCTTATAACTAATTGTAATGTTCGAAAACATATAACGAATAGCATTAATTGTTTCACGAATGTCAATTTACCAGAACTTCGCTCTGTTTTCAGCCGGAACATAAAACATGGTCTGAGCCAAAACTCCACATTCCCCACCTGAATCCGTAGTGTCATAAAAGGATCCTGTGTTGGGCCAGTCACGTTCATGATTACCACTGCAAGATGGTTCACAATTATTCTTCATTCTTCAATATATCAGTAATACATAAATCTACATTACATCCCAGGAGGAGAAGATATTGACAGTAAACGAACCTGGCAGTCATATATGGCACTTTTGATGCAATTGGTTCCACTTGAGCTGTGAATTGGTCCCACTGAGAGAGGTATCCATTTGCATATGTAATATCTCCAATGTGGAAAACAATGTCAATATTTTCTAAATCCTTGATGAGCTGGTCAGTGGTGTTAAGTGAACCAGGTTGATAGTTGCTAAACTCATTTGAACCATCACGCTCGGCCTGCAACATTTTGGAAGAAAAGTAAATATATTTCTCATTTTGATTCATGCTCAGTAATCATACTCTTTCTCTCTCTAAAATTTGAATGAAATGATGATATCTTGTGAATTAGCTTCAAAAGAAAGCTTAAATAGGTCAATTCCGTGATGTCAAATTGCCGGGTAAAGAAAACAAAGACACTTAAATCAGAAGACAGGAGTCAATAAGATAAACAATTATAATCAATGGAGACATCTGAAAGCAGAATATGACTATTGTAATTAAATATTCTAGTCTAACAATTTCCAAAATATCGATTATACAGCCAACTAATGGTTTATGATCTTCAAGACTACACTGAATACATTTTTAGTGTAGAATGGTCAAATAAATAGAGAAGTTAAAAAGCTTAAAATATTTTGCTTGATAAGGCCATCATTGGTTTGATGCTTACTTTGTTCTTACATAAGCATGCTCAAAGTTGGACTTGGTTCACAACATATTAAGTTCTTCCTCTTAAAGGGCTTAGAAATCTTCTCTCTTAATATAAATTTTAATTTGGAATCATAAATATTACCTTCCCCATGTCACCAAACATGATAACACGTTGCAGCGAGCTTTGTCCAGGATAAGGTGATGACTTGAATGAATATTGCTTGCTCCAAATATATGAACCATCAGGCAACAAGTGCCCCAATCGGTATGTATACCTGAAAAAATATATTTAAAGTAAAGGCATGGACCAAAGTCTGCCAGTTTCTCATTGGGTTATAAACATAAATAGATATCTAAATTCATACATTAAATTTGGCCACAGATTTTTAAGGAAACTTGTGTGTATGAAACCAGGGTCACGCCAACCAACAGTCGAAGCAGGAGAACCTGTGGAGTAGAAAAATAACCACATTATGCAGCACAGCTATATGGAAGAGCCTGCTTTCAATTTGTACTGAAAGGAGTCCATTTGAAAATGAAAAAGAAGCTAGAAATCCTGTATATAACAGATTACAAGTTTCCAACATATCGCATAATTGATACTCCAAATATTAGTTTCAGGTGCATAAGGAAGCAGTAGCTTGCCATGAAATGTTATAAATTGTATAGAAGACATGGGAAACAAGATTTGATTGAAATTTCAATCAGGAAAGGAATTAATGGCAAATGTATTTATTGACTTCTGCTAACTTAAAACATACTCCTGTAAGCATAGATTTTCATTTCAGTCTTTCTTACCCCCTCCTTTGACTCATTTCATAAGGCGTCTCTAGTATAACTTTCTGGAAAATAAAACTGTTATCTTTGGAAGAGTTTGATAATGCATTACAGGGAGCATTTTAGAAGGGACTTTGGAGAGTAGGAAAGATGTATATAAACCTTGAAATTTTATTTTATTCAGTTGCAAAGTAATTAATGTTCTTGAGTCCTGATGGCTCTTAGCCAGGATTCGCTCATTTACAGAATGGCAAGCACAAATTCAATTTACTATTCAGTTACTTTTGGAAAAATACTAACTGATTCAGAATATGTATGCAATAAAAACCCAACACTGTGCCATGCTAATCAGATTAAATAAACCATACCACACACGCTATAACGACCAAATGTCAATGTCACAGCAGGAGATTGAACAAGTTTTTTCCCTTTAGGACCCCACTTAACAAGCGGTGTAGATTCATTTATGTTATATCCACTTGTCCATGTAACTGTCATCTGCACAACAACCCTGAAATTAGTGTATAGTTCTAAAAGTGGTTCCAGAATGTCTGAAAAACAGATTGTGTCAGTTCACATTCCTATATTATCATGCCATACTTAGAAAGACTAATGATATATTTTTAGAATGTTATCATCACTGGTGAGAGGGGGCTCAAAATTATGAACTTTATAGATCATGTGCCTTAGGATACTAGTTAAATTTAAGGTGATGCTTCAAGTAAAGGAACTGCATGACTGAATTAAAGCCATGATAGGACACATAAAAGTAATGGATACTACTAGTTGTGATAGCCTAGTATCGAAGAACTAAGAGCTTGAGTATAAACTTACTTCATCCCAAGACTTCCCTTGAGCTAGGCGTGGATACAGAGGCGCATTAGGATTGGCGAATGATATGGAATTTGAAATTGCCACCAGTTTAGGCTGCAATGTTCAATCATACTATTACCAGCATAGAATATAATCTTACATATTGTGAATGAAGATACACTGATTTTGTATTAAGTACACTGCATTGATATGTTATGCCGAGGTTTATAAGAAGGAAAGGCTCATGGAACTAATGCCTTAAAGTTTTGGTTTAAGACGTGGTATTTCACTTGTGATTCTTCACTCTTCCCATACCCATATAACAATGGAACCAACCGATTGTTGGAGGCTCCCCGGTCACAGTCTGGTCCAACAACTACTATGTATTATAAATTAATTTTTGTATCAACTTAGAAATTTTCATGTTAGGATACAATAACAACCAAGCCTTGACCCGATAAGGTGGGATCAACTAATTTTTCCTGTCAGGATACAAAAGCATAGTTATGTCATGAGCCATTTTACAAAAGCTCCCACTATTTAAACTCAGCCTCCTTTGTAAGTTGTAACTAAAAAAGCATTGATTCAATTTATTTATGTTAAATTTCATTATGTGCAGCTTCATGTCTTATAACTAATTGTAATGTTCGAAAACATATAACGAATAGCATTAATTGTTTCACGAATGTCAATTTACCAGAACTTCGCTCTGTTTTCAGCCGGAACATAAAACATGGTCTGAGCCAAAACTCCACATTCCCCACCTGAATCCGTAGTGTCATAAAAGGATCCTGTGTTGGGCCAGTCACGTTCATGATTACCACTGCAAGATGGTTCACAATTATTCTTCATTCTTCAATATATCAGTAATACATAAATCTACATTACATCCCAGGAGGAGAAGATATTGACAGTAAACGAACCTGGCAGTCATATATGGCACTTTTGATGCAATTGGTTCCACTTGAGCTGTGAATTGGTCCCACTGAGAGAGGTATCCATTTGCATATGTAATATCTCCAATGTGGAAAACAATGTCAATATTTTCTAAATCCTTGATGAGCTGGTCAGTGGTGTTAAGTGAACCAGGTTGATAGTTGCTAAACTCATTTGAACCATCACGCTCGGCCTGCAACATTTTGGAAGAAAAGTAAATATATTTCTCATTTTGATTCATGCTCAGTAATCATACTCTTTCTCTCTCTAAAATTTGAATGAAATGATGATATCTTGTGAATTAGCTTCAAAAGAAAGCTTAAATAGGTCAATTCCGTGATGTCAAATTGCCGGGTAAAGAAAACAAAGACACTTAAATCAGAAGACAGGAGTCAATAAGATAAACAATTATAATCAATGGAGACATCTGAAAGCAGAATATGACTATTGTAATTAAATATTCTAGTCTAACAATTTCCAAAATATCGATTATACAGCCAACTAATGGTTTATGATCTTCAAGACTACACTGAATACATTTTTAGTGTAGAATGGTCAAATAAATAGAGAAGTTAAAAAGCTTAAAATATTTTGCTTGATAAGGCCATCATTGGTTTGATGCTTACTTTGTTCTTACATAAGCATGCTCAAAGTTGGACTTGGTTCACAACATATTAAGTTCTTCCTCTTAAAGGGCTTAGAAATCTTCTCTCTTAATATAAATTTTAATTTGGAATCATAAATATTACCTTCCCCATGTCACCAAACATGATAACACGTTGCAGCGAGCTTTGTCCAGGATAAGGTGATGACTTGAATGAATATTGCTTGCTCCAAATATATGAACCATCAGGCAACAAGTGCCCCAATCGGTATGTATACCTGAAAAAATATATTTAAAGTAAAGGCATGGACCAAAGTCTGCCAGTTTCTCATTGGGTTATAAACATAAATAGATATCTAAATTCATACATTAAATTTGGCCACAGATTTTTAAGGAAACTTGTGTGTATGAAACCAGGGTCACGCCAACCAACAGTCGAAGCAGGAGAACCTGTGGAGTAGAAAAATAACCACATTATGCAGCACAGCTATATGGAAGAGCCTGCTTTCAATTTGTACTGAAAGGAGTCCATTTGAAAATGAAAAAGAAGCTAGAAATCCTGTATATAACAGATTACAAGTTTCCAACATATCGCATAATTGATACTCCAAATATTAGTTTCAGGTGCATAAGGAAGCAGTAGCTTGCCATGAAATGTTATAAATTGTATAGAAGACATGGGAAACAAGATTTGATTGAAATTTCAATCAGGAAAGGAATTAATGGCAAATGTATTTATTGACTTCTGCTAACTTAAAACATACTCCTGTAAGCATAGATTTTCATTTCAGTCTTTCTTACCCCCTCCTTTGACTCATTTCATAAGGCGTCTCTAGTATAACTTTCTGGAAAATAAAACTGTTATCTTTGGAAGAGTTTGATAATGCATTACAGGGAGCATTTTAGAAGGGACTTTGGAGAGTAGGAAAGATGTATATAAACCTTGAAATTTTATTTTATTCAGTTGCAAAGTAATTAATGTTCTTGAGTCCTGATGGCTCTTAGCCAGGATTCGCTCATTTACAGAATGGCAAGCACAAATTCAATTTACTATTCAGTTACTTTTGGAAAAATACTAACTGATTCAGAATATGTATGCAATAAAAACCCAACACTGTGCCATGCTAATCAGATTAAATAAACCATACCACACACGCTATAACGACCAAATGTCAATGTCACAGCAGGAGATTGAACAAGTTTTTTCCCTTTAGGACCCCACTTAACAAGCGGTGTAGATTCATTTATGTTATATCCACTTGTCCATGTAACTGTCATCTGCACAACAACCCTGAAATTAGTGTATAGTTCTAAAAGTGGTTCCAGAATGTCTGAAAAACAGATTGTGTCAGTTCACATTCCTATATTATCATGCCATACTTAGAAAGACTAATGATATATTTTTAGAATGTTATCATCACTGGTGAGAGGGGGCTCAAAATTATGAACTTTATAGATCATGTGCCTTAGGATACTAGTTAAATTTAAGGTGATGCTTCAAGTAAAGGAACTGCATGACTGAATTAAAGCCATGATAGGACACATAAAAGTAATGGATACTACTAGTTGTGATAGCCTAGTATCGAAGAACTAAGAGCTTGAGTATAAACTTACTTCATCCCAAGACTTCCCTTGAGCTAGGCGTGGATACAGAGGCGCATTAGGATTGGCGAATGATATGGAATTTGAAATTGCCACCAGTTTAGGCTGCAATGTTCAATCATACTATTACCAGCATAGAATATAATCTTACATATTGTGAATGAAGATACACTGATTTTGTATTAAGTACACTGCATTGATATGTTATGCCGGTCTTGTAAACAGCAACGCAATGCTAGATACAAGGTCAGACTCAACATACCATGAGCATTGAAAGAATCACAGACTCACGTTTGATAATCCACCCGAGAATAGTGCAAAGGAGAAATCTGCACGTTGATTGATCAATTGGAACTTCAAAGAAGCTTTTCCTGTTTTCAAATTCACAAACTTATACTGGTACAAACATTCAAATAAATCACATGATTAACACTACTGCACTTTGAAGTTTTTAATCCATATGTATAGAGATTCGTGACACTAACCTTTATTGGGGCTGAGCATATGTAAGGAGCCTGTTCTTTTGGGTCACTTCCGGGCCAACAGGTTCTTGAACTGCCATTGAAAAAGACGACATTCATTTACAACTTCTAGCACTAATTGGATGTGCAGGATTTAGAAATAACTAGACTTGAAAATGTCAGTTATTGGATAACTGCTTAGTAAAGTTTTAGTATCTAGTGTTGAGTTATATTCAATAGAAATCAAGCATGAGAAAGAGATATGAACATACTTGAACTTTGCTGGAGAGAAAACCCCTACCCAATCATCTCCAGAAGGAGATGGGTAGTCAAGATCTACAGTCACCCATTCAGTATCCTCACCCTGAAATCATGGACATATTTAAAAAATACTTTAAAACTGTCCATAACAATTAACTGAAATATCACGAAAATTAAATCGTAGGAAGATACGTTAGTCTAAAATATCTGCTACTTAAAATTATAGCCGTTAAAAATTTATTTGTTTACGTGTCGCAATCACTATCTAGTACTAAAGACACTCACATCACATGTCACATTGAACTCATTAATCTGTGTCGAAAAGACTCATTAAAGACTAAAGCATTCCAGACATACTATTTTTTAGGAAATTTTTATACGAACTATATTTACCATTTCCTAACATCAAAGTTAGACAGCAACATTAACAAGTAGTTTAATAAACATCGTAACACTTTGTTTTTTGCCAACTTAATGTTATATAGCTTATCTTGAATGATGACATTACCTTAGTGCCGAGAAGAGAAGGGGAAGCGGTAATGGAGACGCTACTTTGAAGCGAAACAACAGCATTTTGAATAGCAACCTTAGAGAGTGGTTGCCCATCAAATCCATTAACATCACCATAAACTAGGCTCAAATTGATTAAACACGCTATTATTGTAAGAACCATGTTGCACATGAGGAATCTAATAACACGATTTTCTAACTCCATTTCAATTTATTCATGCAGTTTTTGGAACGAGAATTGAATCCATAGATATATATAGTGAATATGATGATATGTGCTGTTTGGATACCGAGATTCCACTTTGACTTTATTACTAAATTTCCTCCGATTTTTACACCAAATGAATAGATTAACAGATCATTACAGCAATGAAACAAACAAATTGTCGGTTTCATTTAGGCAGAGGACAAACACGAATATTCTACTGTCCCGATTAAAACACGATAACTCATTGACCTTTGCAACTTGCAAGGAAATTATGCTGAATTGTATATGACTTAACTGGTGCCAGAGTGGTGCATTTGTACGAGATTTTCAATTTATTATTTACTAAAATTATCTAAGAACTATTTAGATAAAACAGTTTTTTTCTCTTAGTAAGTTTAAATCTGAAAAATAATCCCTATCATTCCCTGGAAAGAGAAGTATAATAATTTAACAACAATTAAAATTGATTTGTTTTCATAAAGATTTGCGCTTCAAAAATTTGAAAATATATAAGAAGTAAATGACAGTTCCTAATATCACTTAAACTGACAAAAGAATGTTTCTACAACTGCTGCATCTTGATATTGAGACGTCAAAATTAGTACATAGAGACTACATTATAATTTTAAAATTATAAACTTAAGTTTCT
The DNA here is from genome assembly GCF_001865875.1 of Lupinus angustifolius. Classification (NCBI taxonomy): domain Eukaryota; kingdom Viridiplantae; phylum Streptophyta; class Magnoliopsida; order Fabales; family Fabaceae; genus Lupinus; species Lupinus angustifolius. The sequence continues at coordinate 14,990,310 of NC_032020.1, read as the reverse complement.
TTAATAGATACAAAATTTCAGATAATGTAGGGATCATGTTAGCTACTCTTTTATTACAAGACATTTTCCACTTAATTAAAAATATTAATAAAACTAGTCAATTTAGTTAATTTTTTTGATGTTTCAAAAAAATATTACATTATAATTCTATTCTCTTTTAATATTGTCACTTCTTATTTGATAATTTTGAAACAACTTTTTATAATTAAGTCATTATATTAGTCAATGATATAAAAACCGTACTGTACCGGCCGGTTCGACCGAAAAACCGGCGAATCAGACCCTTAACCGATATAAATGTTGAACTAGTCAAATATCAAAACCGGTGAACCGACCGGTATTTGACTAAACCGGCCAATTTATACACATATTTTTTTTATAAAAAAACTTAATAACTTAAAAACCTATTACAATGTGACTCATCTTTCCAACTCTTCTTTAACACTTCAAGACACATACTTCTAAGGCAAAAATATAATCTCGATAGGATTTGTGTAATCTTAGAGTACTGTCTAAAAACATATTAGACAACTTTGACTCATTGGTGTTAAATGTTAAAACTCCAAATTTATTTGTTTCGTAAGGTGAGTTGTGAATTTGTGTCATTTATTTATATTTTGTGATTGTTAAGTGATACTTTTAAATTGATAATTGTTTTGTAATTTAGACTTTGAATTTGTTAAAGACTTAAAGTTGTTTTTTTATGTGAATTTTGAGTAGATTATAAATATGAATTATAAATTTGAGTATCTACCTAGTTGAATTTTTTTTGTTATATATATATATATATATATATAAAAGCAGGTATGTCCAATTTAACCGACATGCAGTTTAATTATTGAACCATTGTACTAGTATACTGACTAGTTTGATAACCGGTACGGTTTTAACAACACTGATATTATTACTATTGTCTTTTGATAAGCTAATTACTATATATATATATATATATATATATATTAATATTAGCTTAGCATTTGGTGCCTAAATATCAAAAGGATGCCGTTTTATCCAGTTCGAGCCCGACGAGATGAGATTGCCTTAATCTTGGAATGAAAAGCGATGCCTCCACATTTTAAATTTTCACCATAAAATCCCAACTAAACTAAGACCAAGAAGACAATGAAGACAACGGACAAACTTTAATTATAATAGGTGGAATGGACTAAATGAATTGATTACCATCATAACACCTTTGTGAAAAGGAAACTCATTGGAAGCCCTTGTAGGAAAGGAAACAAGAAAAGGATGAAGTGCACACTTTTAGGTGTTTGAAACAAAAAAAGTTCAGTCTAAAATGTTGTTTGAAGGTTAAAAACTAAGCATCTGGCTTAAAAGTAATGGGCAGCTGATAATCTAATCAATTGAATTGGAAATATTTTACAACTATAAAATTAAAATTAGATGACGATAAATATAAAATGATGTAAAAATACTTTTTATAAAGCCTTAACTTATCCATCATAACTCACTCCAATTCACTCATGAAATTAGAACACATAAGTAAGGAGCTGTTCCAAAACCTCTTGCCAACAAAATGGTAAAAATTATCTCTTACCAAACTGGGTTAGTCTTAGTTTTTTATTTATAAGATTAGTTTGAGCAGAACGTCATGAACCCTGCTTATGAATACATCAACTCCTTCAACTAGTTTATCAAATACTATAAGGTATGAGCTTAACAAGTTCAAGCGTATCAAAATAAAACTCATTTATTGAATATCAATATACTATAAGCTTAACAAGTTCAGGCGATAAAATAAGAGTACCCTCGTAGGAAAAATTGTCAAATTTTAATTGTAGGACATTTTTCTATACTGTAGACTCAAATGACAGAGACTAATATTTCAATTCCACTTCCTTTATGACAATGGCAATATAATTCACCCCAAAATAGCAGCCATCCAAAACTGCTTGGAAAGCACAATGAACCCAAATATTCCAAAAGCAAAAGGTACATAAGGCAGTGTGAGAAGGTTGTACACACTTGATGATCCATACTTCATAGTTATATATACTTAACAAAATATAGGAACATAAACGTGAACATAAATAAAAAAGAACCCAAATACGAAGAGACTCAAACAGCGAGTTTAATATCACCCAAATCAAGCTGAGCAGCAATTTCCTCTAACTGCTTCTTAACACTCATATCAATCAATTTAGACCCCGAATTCCCATACCTGACCGTGAAACCCGCCACCAAACTCGGGTCAAGAGTTGTTTTAATCCTCACGTTCTTTGACCCAGTCAGTTTCTGAACCTGTTTCGCTATCTGCGCTAAGTGCTGCGATTCCAACTTCACCACCGAGCTCACGACAGCAAGTTCCGTGTTCGTTAACGTGTTATACACCAACTCGAATTCCTTCACTATATCCTTCACGATATCGATTCTTTTCGAGTCGATTAAAATCTTGAGGAAATCGCGAGTGTGAGGTTGGAGGCTTGATGACGTGGCAATGTCATCGATGACTTGGATCTTTTTCTCAACTGCGATGGTAGGGTTGATGAAGAACTCAAGCACCTGCTTCTCGGAGAAGATCTCGTTGATCTTCTCCACGTCAGAGGTGGTGGCATCAAGGGTGTTGTTGGATTTGGCGATGTCGGCGAGGGCGGTGGCGTATGAGTTGGCGGCGGTGGAGGACATTCTGGCGCCGAGTGCACCGCCGTTGGAGCGACGAGTGGTGGTGAGTTTGAGGGAGGAAGAAGAGAAGGTTGGGGTAGAGAGGGAGAGGTTGAGGATGGGTTTTTGGGTGAGAAGGTTTCTAGGGATTTGGGTGTATTTGGATTGGAGTGTTGCTGTGGTTGGTTGTAGTGAAGCCATTTTTGGTGGAAGAAAAGAGGAGAAAGAAAAGAGTGCAAGAGATTGAGAAATTAGTGTAAGAGATTGAGAAATGAGAAGAGGGGTGTTTTGTTCGATTTCATGGATAGGATACGATTGCGAGGAACATACACCATAGCTTCTTTGGCTTTCAGATAAGATAATAGCGACTGAACACGTGGTAGATTCTTATTGGTGAAACGGGGATTTTGTTTTATGTTTTTCAAGTTTATTTTACAAAGACTCTGGGATAAGAGTGACTCACTACAGCAGTGAAGAAGGGATGCAGGTGCGAAAGTGTGTTGGTGTGAAGGGAGGAACATGTGGTAACACCCTAATAGAGCAAGATGAGTCAAATGGCCCTATAACTCATGGTTTTGTACAAGATAATTGGTTTTATAAAACCATAAAAATACCCAAAAAAATTTCTTTCTTCCTCCCCTTTACCTTTTTCATTGTATTAAAATAGGTTAGACAAAATTAGGTATTAAAACTATATTATATAAATATATGATGGAGTTTATAAAATATGAAAATCGTCTTATTTTCCATTACTATACTTATATGATAAACATCTCTTTCCCCCAAATATATAGATGTTGGATTTAATGCAGAAATAATCATCTTATATTTTAAAAGAGTTATTGTATTTAACATGTTAATCGTAAAATTTGATTTTGTCATTTAAATCTTTATTTTGATAGCCACCAACTTAGTTTTTACAAAATTATGGTGTCACCAACATAATTGTCCAATGATATTGCTCATCAAATTTGCACATTAAAGATTAATTTTAGAGGAAAAGATATATATATATTATATATATATATATATCGATAGTGTATAAGTTTTATGTATTGATCCATCATCTATCATTCATTTTCAATTATCATTAATTTTTCGAATAATATAAATGAATGGTGAATAATATATCGACTATAACAATTGATTGACGAAAAATATTTTAATAGAAAGACGTTGTTGAGAAATTTAATGTTTGAGAAACTAATATAATGATAAATTTTATTGGAGAAGCAAGTTGGTGTAGTAACATCCCATATATAACAACTGATTGATAAAAAATATAACATGTTGTACTTGGGTATTACTCTTGGTATCTATCATTTAGAAGAGTTTGAATCCTCTCGTATAATGGAGAGACCAATATTAATGTAAGATTGTGACATTATAAAATTTTATAATCAAGTGCCAAGATTTTAAAATAAATTTATTTAATTTTAAATTAAAGCAAGTTATGAATATTTTTTTTAAGTTTTAACCATTCTCTCCTTCTTCTTCCCTAAAATCATCCTACGGTCACAAAATCTTAAAAGTTATATATGTCTGACAAAAACCAAGCCTTTGAAAAGACAAACACTTTACCCTCTCTTTCTCTTCCCCAAATTTTAACGGAAGTCATATCTCACCACATTAATGGAGGAGGTTAATGAAAGAAGAGAGAATTTGATAATCTCATCAGTGTTATATACTCCCACCACACAGGTGATGATTTCACATGGTTTTACATCGAGAAGGCCACGTCTGTGAAGGCATTGTTAGATATTTACGGAACGACAAGTGCATCGTATCGTACAAGTAATAAATTCCAATAAAGTACGGGGGTATCGTCCTCAGGGAGCAGAGTGGATTTATACTAATTCATACAAGAATGAATTGAGTATATATTTGCAATGATGTTTGTATAAAATTTTATGTTTAATTGTAAAAACTCATAAATTGAATAAAAAAACAAGTAAAATAAATTGGGATCAAAATGCATCGTTATTTCCCAATGATATCTATGAATTCAATTCCAAGTGAATTATGAAGTTACTGATTCAGATGCACATATCATTCAAATCAATCTCTTGAGTGTAAAATCCTTAGATAATTGCTCAAATAACAATTCATTGGATATTTGACTAATTAACTAGCATTATGTTCCATGTAAAAGCAATTCATGCATCATTCTCCATTCATAGAGTAATGATGTATGAAGGAAGATGATCCAGGTTCGGTGTCAAGTTTAACTTCCCAATTAAACTTGAACCCAAGAACAAGAAATTAGTAGCAAATTAAATTTATGCATTAAGAACGAGATTAACTTCCCAAAATCAAATAACAATTACAATGGAATCGAATCCAGGAGTACAAAGGATTGAATATTACATTTCGAATCCCTCAACAGTATCTAATCACTCCTTCTCGCTATTACAACACTCAAATCATGAAATTATACAAGGAATAATGTGAAGTGGAATCGTTTCCACGATTTCTATCATAATCCGTTTGTTTTTCTCTCTATTTTCGTGCTGAATGTGTTCTGAAAAGTGAATAGCCTCCTTTCTGACTTCTGAAAACCGCCAATATCAGTTCCAACTTCCAAGCCCTCGCCCAAGCTAGAGATTCTCGCTTGGACGAGTAAATAAGAGGATTTCAGACCTGAGCATCTCGCTTGGGTGAGGACCAGGCCTAACATCAGGTCCTTTTTTGGTCCAATTGTCGCTTGGGCGACATTCCCTCGCTTGGGCGAATGACAACAATGATATCTGGTGATTTTTCTCCTATTTGTGGCTTGGGCGACCCTCTCCTCGCTTGGGCGAGGCTTGCGGTGCTCAGAAGTACCAATCTTCATATTTTTCTCCTTTTTTTCTTAAATCATATCTTGAGATAACATAAACATATAAAATATCCTACACAGGACAAGATTATTAAGTTATCAGGAATCTTACACAGTTACATCATAAATGTGCACTAAGTGCCCCAAAACATATGATTTTGTTTAACAATTTGGCACTTATCATACATCAATGAGGTTAATGGAGGATAGAGAACTTCAAGGTTTTTTGTGGTAGGTGATTTTGGAGAAGAGGAAGAGAAAGGTTAGAAACATTTTCCATAATATTTTAATTTAAAATTGAAAAATTCATTTGAAAATCTTGACCCTTAATTATAATATTGTCATGTGTCACAATCCAATACTGGTATTGGTCTCTCCATTACATGACAGGATCCAAACTGTTTGAGATAAGGTTAATGGGGGAGGGAAATAGGGTTAGGATGAGTGAACTCAATTCTTTTTGTAAAATGGAAATTATAAAAATACTTTAATTACTAAACCTATTACAACTAAAATAAGAAGTTTAGTTTTGTCCAAAAGTCTTGGTGCATAATGCTAATCCTATAATATTTACATGTATCCAACAAAATTTTAATTTTAATTATATACTTATATACATTGTAATAATCAATATGTAAAAATAATTATTACATGAATAATATGATATTTATATGATAAATTTATGATCATAATCAAATATGTGTAATTTTTTATGAAATAATAATAATAAAGTATATGATATATAATCTTAAAATAATAATAAATATATATATAAATTTAATTAAAAATTAAATATAAATTTGCGGAACCTGCAAGGCGGATATCATAAAACTCGTTCTAACTCATAAGCTATTATTATGAATACATATTGTGAGCATTTTCACGAGTATCCATGAATCAGGTTTTTTGTCATCCCTAATGCTAACTTACTCCGACTAAAGAATCTCTTTATCCAAGTTAGTAAATCCCATAGCCGGATTTCATTTTATTCACACAATTCCATTTCAAAGGTAGTTTAGTTAATTTACATTATATTGTTTTTAAAACATTTATTACGTATTCTCTCTTCATATTTGGTCTCACTTCTCCATTACTTCACTTTTCTTCTTCTTCAAAATGCTACTCATCTCCTTTCTTATAAAGCAACATTTCATTTTGCTTTTTAAGATAACTTGCATTTTTACTTTCAAACTTTTGCTACAAAATTTTCACAAAATAATCATCATTCATTGTCTATATTTAACGATAACATGTTTTTTTTCCATAAAATATTATCTCTTTGTCCCGATTGAAAATTGCACATTTTAATTATGCCTGATTATTGACGAAGAGAGAAAATATATTAAAGTTGCATTGTCACATTTCATTTTTTAAAATCAATCTTCATCTACATTCTTTATACTCATCCTGAGAAAACGTATGCAAATAATTAAATGCATCAATTATATTTTGTTATGAAATATGAGATTAAATATTTGTAAACTGAGAATAATAATTATGGAGCATTAACAATATTTTTCCTTTTTTGACTTTTTTCAACTTTTTACATGATTAGGAATATATTATTTAATTAATTACCAATAATATTATTAAATTAAAGTACTAATATAGACATTAAATTTAACTATATAAAATATTAAGTTAGACTTTTCTATAAAATAATGTTTGAATATAATTTTTTTAGCAAAAGGTTTGAAACTAAAAAAGTAAGTTATCTTACAAATCAAAATGAAAAATTGCTTTATGAGAAAAGAGGTGAGTAGAATTTGAAGAAGAAAAGTGAAGTAATTGAAAAATGAGATTAAATACGGAGAGAGAGAATGCAATAAATATTTTAAAAATAATATAACGTAAATTAACTAAAATACTCTTGAAATAGAGTTGTGTGAATAAAATGAAATATGATTTTTTGATCTAAATATTTGAGTATACAATGCTAATATGGTTATTCATGAAAATAATTTGAGTCAGGTTAGCAAACCTCATGTACTATATTTATATATACATAGGTACACATA
>NC_032020.1:14976534-14982752 GCF_001865875.1 Lupinus angustifolius | reverse complement strand
TATATATATATATATATATATATATTACATTTATATATGATTTATTTATATATTATATATATTATATTTATATTTATAATATATAAATATTATATTTAAATATATATATATATATATACCATGACTTCACATTATTTTTATGTTTATTATTGTTATTTATATATATATATATATATAATTGTTTACAATATTTTTTTTAAAAATGAATTAATTATTTAAATTGTTCAAATGGACGATTTTGAGTTGAACGGACCGTGAACTTTAATCGAATTAAAATCGATCTAGAAAAATAACTTGTATCGAACTTCAATAGTGTTTTGAGCTTAGAAAATCCTTATCGAGCTGGATTAAACTGAGCTCTTCTTCGACTGAGTTTGGCTCGTTTCCAGCCCTAAGTATAATGTGTTGATTTTCGGCTACACGACTTTATTAGAGTTAACACTATATTTTTTATGATAAAAAGTATGGAAAAATCTTTTAGTCCAATCACATTGAACTTTGGATTTTGATATTTGGATTTAGGAGTAGGTTATAGAGTAGATATGGTATTAGCATCCTATACGCTCATTTTAAATGGTACCCTCACTAAATTGGATGACTTATTTTATATAATATTGTTATTTGGTTATTTAATTAATTATTGAAAAATGAATAAATTTATTTATTTTTATGATGTGTCTAATAAATTGAATCTTACTCCTACGTATCCCTATAAACAATAGTGAATCAGTACTACGTATTTATCGAATTGGTTTAGTTCAAGTGTTTTAATTAGGAGCTGAAGCGATATATCGCGACTGTCTAAATGATGAGTTGAGGCAAGTAATCCATCATTGACAACCCTCCTTCCATCTTTAATGTAATTAGCCATTTTTATATTTTTCATGACAATATATTTATTTAATTTTGATATTTATTGGAGAAAAGTGGGTTTTTATTGTATTATTAATTTAATTAAGAAAAATATTTTATTTTTGATTAGGAATTAAATAAAGAGAATAGAAGTTTCGCAACATAATTATTTAAAAATGAGATGAGGATGATAAGTGATATTATGATCCTTCTCTATCTTTGATTAATCCCAAAAAGTTATATTTTTAATCAAAAACTATAATAAAAAGTTATATGTTTAATCAATGACTATAATGAAGATTGTCAATGAAAATATTTTATAAAGCAACTAATTTGATTAATTTAATTATAGTAAGAATTCTGATTGTTTGTATAAAAAAATTACTTACTAAAAAAAGTTTGTTAATTAGTTGTTAGGAAAAAGGATTATATGTATGTTTGTTATGAATTATCCTTTAAAATATTAGTATAGTTAGTTATTAGTATTTTTGTTGAAATTCTGTTTAATATTATTAATGAAAATTTTGTTTGTTAAATTATACTGTTTATTAAGTAATTATGGTTTATAATTAAGTAGAAATAAATAAAATAGAAAATAATAAAGGGAAAATAAAGAAAATACATAATTGGGGGTTGAAACTGGGTTGGCCTTGTGTTAGTCCTGGATTGGTTGGATGAAGGGGTTGAACAATGTTCAATTATGCAATCGACCACAAGGAATTCAATGCTAACAAGGAGCCACATATCCACTATGACGAAACACATTCAGACTATTAAAATTGTATATACTACGCCACATAGTCAAAGTAAATAATGTTGAATAAATGGATCAATCAGATGGTGATGTTGGCTGGAAACGAGAGTATGATACTTAACCGTGTGCTTGCCCGCACTGGATTTTTGTGGTGTTTAACCTAATAGCCTAAGTGCTTATTTATAGTAAAAATAAATAATATTGGTAAAAAATACAAACTCATTTGACCCATAAATAAAGATTGTTGCTTACTTTTACTATTAATATCCTAACAACTTTTCTCATTTTTGCTTTTATTTTGAAAAATCAAAAGGAATATAAGATATTTATCTTAAGAATATTGGTTTGCTTTTTACGAAAAGAAAATTAACATATAAAATCAATAAAATTAGATTTTGGCTAATATTTATTCATTTTACATTAAAAATTCAGATTTTTTTTATTAAATAAATGATGCAATAAAGTGATCCATTTTTTATCTATGTATCTTGAAAATGAAAAATAAAAGGATGAACTTCTAGAAACTATTTTAATTTTAAACATATGTAAGGGGTGAGTTTTTAGAACCTTTTCATATTCATTTTTAATTAATTTATTTTCACAAATAAAGATATATACTTTTTTGAAAAATTATTTTGATGTTAAAAAAGTTTTAGCATTTTTATGGGCATAACAAAAATGGATACCCACACAGTAAAATTTAGAATTTGTTAATTGCACTGTTAGCATGGATTTTTGGTCTCGGAGCATAACACACGAGTCCTATATAAGTTAGGGAAAGAAGAACCCATTTGCACAACGTATGTGAAATTTATTTTGTAAACAAATTTAATTAGTGAGAAAAAACAATGTCTTCATCTATTTATCATGTCTTATTATCGCTTCTTCTTTGCTTTGTGCTACAGGAACCAACCCTAGCAATAAAAAAGGCAAGCTCTCTGGCAATTTTTTGTAACATTGGAAAGCTTATTATTTCTCTATTTTTAATTTTCATATTTGAATGTTTAAACATATCCTAGTAATACCCATGTTTTGTTTTTTAGCCCTATATTGTATATTTAGGATCACATTCTTTTGGCCAAAATCCTTCCCAACAAGATGTTGAATCTGTTACCGACTTTCACTATGATTTACTTGGATCATTTGTTGGAAGGTATACAATTTAACACATCGTCCATGAAATTCTGTGGTGGCAGAATTAAATATATCTTGGACTAATGAGATGTGTTTTCTTGCACAGCACCCAAAACGCCAAAGATGCAATCTTTTACTCTTATAATAGGCATATAAATGGCTTTGCTGCACTACTTGATGAAGATGAAGCAGCTATGGTTGCAAGTATGTAATTCAAATTCATGTATCTTTCTAAATTTATCTTTTGCATAATGCATTGTTGCATACCAACACTCACTTCAGTTTTCATACCATTGTTTTTTGTGTTAACGCAGAGCATCCGAGTGTAGTATCTGTTTTTGAAAGCAAAAGACGAAAATTGCGCACAACCCACTCATGGGATTTTCTTGGAATACATAAAAATGGTGTAATTTCACATGACTCAATATGGAAGAAGACATTGGGTGAAGATGTCATTATTGCAAATTTGGACAGTGGTAATGAAAGGAGGAAGTATTTATTTTTATTCTTGATTGTGATCAGCCTAAGTATTAGACATGATTTGAACTATCTAATATGCTATTATTTTGGTTATATGACTCAATTAGTGGAGACCAAATTAACTAATAAAATATCAGCAACTCCTCTAATATATATTTTGATAATGTGTATTTGATCTATAACATTGAACATGGTAAATATTGAGATCATCTTACTCAATTAGACTTTATTATGCAAATATTTAATGTATCAAACTTTTTCCAAATCAATCAAATATTGAATCACTTTAAAATCATTTTATTATATATATGTATATATAATTTAGTTTGACTTAAGATATTGACAGGCATATTAAGAAATTATTAATTTCGTTGTTATTCTATGATATTTTTTCTAAAATTACATTGTAGAGACATAATTCTTTAATTGATTAACGATAGAAAGAAATTAAGTAATTATTTAATAAGAGTAAAAAGTGAAAATGATTTAATAGGAGTAAGAAGTGAAAATTATTTCTTGATTAAACATTAAAATGTAAAACTAAAACAGTTTTAAAACAAAGATAAAATCTAAAAGTAGAAATAAGGAAAGATAAGTGAAAAATAAAGTCAATTACGTCAAAAGTTCTAAACCAATCCAACAATGATAGGTTTGATTAGTTTGGGTCTTAAAAATTATATCACTTTGCTCAACCCAAGTCTGATCATCAATAAGATTTTTGTTAACTTATTTTTTTGCTCTTGCTAATACTTAATATATGTCAGTAATGCTTCTTCTATTGATTCTTTCTTTTTTATATATAGAAATCATACAAAGCTCTAACTCTATTTTTTAATTGATGCTGAGGGTGATAGGTGTTTGGCCTGAATCAAAGAGTTTTAGTGATGAAGGGATTGGACCTGTCCCCATAAAGTGGCGTGGAAGCTGTGACAGTGAAAATTTTCACTGCAATAGGTTCATTCTTCTCAACCTTGCTAATATCAACTCTTTTTTTTATTTGTGTGTTATGTGCATTAAAATTTTTGAACATAAATTTCTTGTTTCAAAATATTCATGTCCCCACATTTTTAGCCAATCTGTTAAGTATTAGTGGTGGAATACACCTAGAAGGGGTTGAATAGGTGTGGCGGAACTCAATTTTCACTTTTCTGGTTTTTACACACTTGCTGAAAAATGCCAAGTTAATCGATTAACAATTGGTCTTAATCGATTAACCAGTAACATAAACAGAATGATCATAACAACAACTTGCACGGTTATTAACAAACACACAAACAGATATACAACAGATACTTTTGTGCAATATTAACAAGAACATAGCAAAGAACAAGTATTCAAAATATTAGCACCAAACTCGCATTAAAACATATTGAAACATAAAAGAGAAAATGATAGAAAAGATTGCGCAAAGATTTTATCCTGGTTCATTTTGTTGTCCACTGCAAAACCACATCCAGTCTTCCCCTCTGATTTGGAAGATTTTCCTTCTTCACTATGGAACAGAATGTATGTATACAAGCTTCCAATTACAAAATTTTATAATCGAGTGCCAAGATTTTCAAAATAAATTTATTTAATTTTAAATTAAAGCAAGTTATGAATATTTTTTTTAAGTTTTAACCATTCTCTCCTTCTTCTTCCCTAAAATCATCCTACGGTCACAAAATCTTAAAAGTTATATATGTCTGACAAAAACCAAGCCTTTGAAAAGACAAACACTTTACCCTCTCTTTCTCTTCCCCAAATTTTAACGGAAGTCATATCTCACCACATTAATGGAGGAGGTTAATGAAAGAAGAGAGAATTTGATAATCTCATCAGTGTTATATACTCCCACCACACAGGTGATGATTTCACATGGTTTTACATCGAGAAGGCCACGTCTGTGAAGGCATTGTTAGATATTTACGGAACGACAAGTGCATCGTATCGTACAAGTAATAAATTCCAATAAAGTACGGGGGTATCGTCCTCAGGGAGCAGAGTGAATTTACACTAATTCATACAAGAATGAACTAAGTATATATTTGCAATGATGTTTGTATAAAATTTTATGTTTAATTGTAAAAACTCATAAATTGAATAAAAAACAAGTAAAATAAATTGGGATCAAAATGCATCGTTATTTCCCAATGATATCCATGAATTCAATTCCAAGTGAATTATGAAGTTACTGATTCAGATGCACATATCATTCAAATCAATCTCTTGAGTGTAAAATCTTTAGATAATTGCTCAAATAACAATTCATTGGATATCTGACCAATTAACTAGCACTATGTTCTATGTAAAAGCAATTCATGCATCATTCTCCATTCCTAGAGTAATGATGTATGAAGGAAGATGATCCAGGTTCGGTGTCAAGTTTAACTTGAACGCTCCCTTCTTGGAACCCAAAGAACTTCGACACCCTTGATTTGACCTTTCCCAAAACCGCCTCCCAAGAAAACCTTTCTTATGCGATTTGGCCATAGCCAAGGTATCGCTCTTTATCCCAAGATCTCAAGTCTTTTTGTGAAGAACACCTTACCTAACCGCAGCTAGGATTTTCCCAATCCTCTAACAATGCTTTGAGTTATGAATGAGTACTTAATACTTAGATATTACAATGAAAACCAAAGCCTAAAACATAAGCAAGAACTTCACAAGACGTCCTAGTCTAATATTAATGTTCATGCACGAGGTTTATGAAAATATGTAATAAAAAAGATCTATATCTTTTTCTTTCAAGAAAACACAAGAATATGCAAGAAAACTTTTCAAAGAAACATGCAATGAATATGAAATCTAAAAGCCTTAGCATGATCTAAACTTTCTCCTAATTCAACACTTTCTTAATAGATTCTAACAATGATGATCTATATCTTTTTCTTTGTGTTTTTCTCTCTTTTTCTACATAACCGTTTATGCAATTAAGCCAGTATTTATACAAAACAAAATTTGGCTCTCAAAAACGGTTTTTCAGTTATGCTGTTAAAACAGCAGAAAAACACTTATG
>NC_032020.1:14913113-14976434 GCF_001865875.1 Lupinus angustifolius | reverse complement strand
TTTAATTGATTAATTACTTTATTAAGTCTTGTGAGACTCACACCTAGGTTTACCTAACCTAGACTCAGTATCTATGGCAAGCATCTTAGACTTCTAAAAAGATAATAAAGAATTATAACATAAGTCTAAAAAGACACCACTTGAGCCTTCGGCATGTTGATTGTTGAACCATCTTCAAGCTTTAGCTAATTCATTGTCTTCATCAAAACATAAGCAAACGTTGCTAATGTAATCTTTGACACTTTGCACTCTCACAATCAAACTTCATAAAATAATATAAAAATATTAATTTATAATTTTATAATACTTTTTAATAAAGTATCACTTTTTAATTGGATTGAAATACAAAATGAATATAAGCGACAAATCCATCAGAATCACTCCATTTCTATCTCTTATTTTGTCCTCATTACTTTTATGAAATAAAACAAACAGCTATCTACTTAAAACTTTGATAGGCCTCTAGAGATAGCTAGAAATAAGAGTTAGTCACAAAATTGGTCAGATGGTAGTTACACTATTGTATGAGTCAAATTTCATACTTTGGTTCTTTTATTATCTTTATAAGATCTCATTTTTCTAACAAAAAGTATTATATCATTTGCAGTTCTCTCCATTCTCTTTATAAACTCTAATTTTTCCAACAAAAAATATGATATATTTTTACAAAGAACCTTTCCCATTGATTATTTCTATGGTGGTGGCCCTATTTGATTTGTAAAATATAGGAAGCTTATTGGAGCAAAACGTTTTTACAAAGGATACCAAGCACGTCATAAAAATGCTATATTTAATACTGCACGTGACGATAGTGGTCATGGTTCACATACTTTATCAACTGCGGGTGGTAATTTCGTTGATGGAGCAAGTGTATTTGGGAATGGCAATGGAACTGCACATGGTGGTGCACCGAAATCCCATGTTGCGACCTATAAGGTGTGTTGGGCACAAAATAGTTATTGTTATGATGAAGACATTTTAGCTGCTTTTGATGCTGCCATAAGTGATGGAGTTGATGTGATTTCGGCATCATTGAGTGGAGAAAACACCGAATTTTTTCAAAGTGGTGTCTCCATAGGGTCATTTCATGCTGTTGCAAATGGCATAATTGTAGTGAGTGCCGCAGGAAATGAAGGACCAAATCCTACAACAGTTTCGAATGTGGAACCATGGACGTTCACAGTTGCTGCTAGCACAATTGATAGAGAGTTCGCTAATTATGTTAAGCTTGGTAACAACAAAGTCCTCAAGGTATATTGTGTATTACATTTTATCTTTGTTGTTAGAAGTTAGAGCTCTATTATTTGTATAACAAAAATCGACAACCAAGTGATATATAAACTCATAGTTGCAGATAATTTATCTAATTCACCTTAAAAGATGTATATGAGTATATCTATAATCATTCACTCATCAATCTGCATTTTCTATATGGGCGATTTTCAGTTGTTGAAATAATGGAGTTTGGTTTTCCTGTTTTACATTAAGTTTTAACATTAAGATTTGAAATACCCTAGTATATACATCAGAAGCCTTGAGAGGCTCATATAACATCTAATATTCTAACACTTCATTTGTTTATTTATTGTTAGGGATTAAGTCTTTCTGAGTTTGGCTTACCATCTGATAAATTATACCCGTTGGTCAATGCTGAAAATGCTAAAGCTCATAACGCAAATGCTACAGATGCGTAAGAATAATTATAACAATAACACCTTATTGAATAATTATTATTTTGTGGATATTCTCATATCATCTTATCCATTATTGTAGCCTTTATTGCAAAAATGGAACTCTTGATCATAACAAAGGCAATGGAAAAATATTGGTCTGTCATAGATATGATGGTGAACCAATCAGCCAAGGCGTGGAAGTTGCTCGTGTAGGAGGTGTTGGGATGATTTTGATTAACGATGATTCATCGTTTGATGTTTTTTCTGACACTCATGTGCTTCCTGCTACATATGTTAACTTTACGAATGGCAGATACATTTTAACTTACATCAACCACACTAAGTAATTGTTCTTCTCCGTGCTTGAGGATTTTAAATTCTTCCTAATTTGCCAAAATCAGGCATATTTATACAAAAAATAACATTATATATTGTACATATTTCATGTAGGTCTCCTTTGGCTCACATCTCTAGAGTGAACACAAATTTAGGTATAAGACCAGATCCAATAATAGCTTCATTTTCATCTAGAGGGCCCAGCAGCATTGACCCAACAATCCTCAAGGTTTATTTCATTTGTTAATACCCTTTATTTGATCTTAAATCTCAAGTAATGAGGTAAGTGTAACTTTTGTTTTGCATTTCAGCCTGATATCACTGCACCTGGAGTTGACATCATTGCTGCTTATTCGGAAGCCGTACCTCCAGGACCACATGATAAGCGCAGAACTCCGTTTATGACTATGTTTGGTACATCAATGGCTACTCCTCATGTTGCTGGCCTTGCTGGGTTGCTCAAAGCAATTCATCCTGATTGGAGTCCAGCAGCTATTAAATCAGCAATCATGACCACAGGTATATATGGAGATATTGTTTTGAGTAGAAAGACCTAGGCGAGTGAAGTATGAATTAGGCCATGAAGTTTAAAATAACGATAAGCTAAAACGTTACTAAACATAAAGTAATATAGATATGTTGTTGTCCAAGATGAAATTTCATACATTGTCCCCAAATTAATTAAAATATGATACATCAATTAAATTTTTTAATAATTCATTATTATTATTATTGTTTTTGCTTCATTATCATTAACATGTAACAATGTATGAGAAAAATATGAGACAATAAATCCATGTTTAAATATTAATGTAGACAGTTTTACACTTGTGATTATGGCATTCAATTTCTTATATACCCTCTAAAATAAAATTCATATCTTTTTCAGCTAGAATAAAAGATAACAGCGGGGAGCCAGTTTTGGATGAATGGTTGTTAGATAGGGCAACTCCATTAGCCTATGGTGCAGGGGTCATTCAACCTAATCATGCAGCAGACCCTGGACTTGTATATGACATAAGAACTACTGATTATTTGAACTTCTTGTGTGGCCGTCATTACAACAGTTCTATGATTCAGTTGTTCTATGGGAAGTCTTACACGTGTCCTGAGTCATTCAATATAGCTGATTTCAATTACCCATCAATCTCAATTAATCACTTAGTGCATGGGTATTCTCAAAATGTTAGTCGTACTCTTACTAATGTTGGTTCTCCGGCGAAATATAGAGTACACATCAATGCACCTCGAGAAGTTATTGTTTCAGTTAAACCTAAAATCCTGAGATTTAAGCATAAGGGTGAAAAAAGAAAATTCACAGTTACATTTACATTGAGGCCACTTAAAAAGTCCAAGGCTGATTATTTCTATGGGAGCTTGGTCTGGACTAATCACAAGCACATTGTCAGAAGTCCTATAGTAGTTAAGAATCCAATTCTATAAACTTTATGAGAATGTTGTACACACCTATAAACAATTTAGAGTTGTGCCTTTTGGTTTCAGGATAAGAAATCATTCCTTATTGACTTATCAATCTCGTTTAAATCTTGATCATAATGATCAAATGTATTTCTTCTTCATTATCTGTGCAATGTACATATTTTGTCTTCTTTCTATTATTTCACTTGGTAGAATGAATGTTACCCATCTCTTCTACTTGACTTATTGTGTGTTATCAATTTTATATTGCTTATGCTTGATAGTTTGAGAGTCAAAGAGGTATCATAAAAATATTTTAAAAATACAGTATCAAAATTTTAATTTATTCCTTTAAAAAGTAATTGCTATACTTTATAAATGCATATATCAAAGAATGTCCATATCAAATACACATTGGATACAAGTACATGTAAGATATTGAAGCATCCTTACTTCATCATAATTTACAAATAAGTGTTCTCTTTGAAAATTAAGAAGAGAATTGACACAAGTCACCACAAAGATGACATCTGGTGTGACTCACTTGGTTAAAAGTTAACTAGTTTCATAAATCATCAAAACACAATTGTTCATTGAAATAAAATTTGAACTTAGCGTTTGGAGAGATTCCATTCCGCATATATATACACTGAAACACATAGAACAAATTAATTGTGTATTTGTAATCTATAACCAGAAACCCACCCACCACAACTTGTTAAAGGATTTGTGCTGCATCTTTACACACCACACTGCTAAACAAAAATACGAAAATGCAATCTTTTTTTCCTTACCCAGAAATTTCTGCTTTGACAATACCCTTAAGCAATGCTTTGACATATAAACTCATAATTGCATATAACTTATCTAATTCACTTTAAAAGAAGAGGTATCTCAATAATCACTCACTCACATCAATCTTCATTTTCTATAGGGGCTATTTTCAATTTCTTAAATAATGGAGTTTAGTTTCCTATTGTTATATTAAGTTTTAATATTAGGATTTGCAATACCCTAGTATATACATTAAAAGCCTCGAGAGACTCATATAATATCTAATATTCTAAAACTTCATTTGTTTATTTATTGTTAGGGATTAAGTCTTTCTGAGTTTGGCTTACCATCTGATAAGTTATATTCATTGGTCAATGCTAAAAATACTAATTGCTCGTGTTGGAGGTGTTGGAATGATTTTGATTAATGATTATTCATGGTTTGAAGTTTTACCTGAAACTCATGTGCTTCCTGCTACACATGTTAACTTTACGGATGGCAAATATATTTTAACTTACGTCAACCACACCAAGTAAATTTTCTTCCTCGTGCTTGAGGTTATTAAATTCTTCATACTTTGAAGCCAAAACCAGGCTTATCCGTACAAAAAATAACATGATATATTGTTCATATTTGATGTAGGTCTCCCGCTCACATTTCTATAGTGAAAACAAATTTACGTTTAAAGCTGGCTCCAATAATAACTTCATTTTCATTAAGAGGTGTGTGAACACCTATTTTTGTTCGACTCCTAAAAGGTCCAACACCAGTTTTTTTAATATATATTATTAAAAAATAATTTTTTTAATTTAATTCAAAAATAGGTAAATAATAAAACAAAAAGTGGAAAATGAATCTGGTTGTTAACTAGATTAAGAGAGTGGAAAGAGATTCTCACATTTAGAGCAGAAGTGGGTTGAGGGGTTTTTCCACTAAGTAGTGGTTACACATTGATTAAAAAAGATGAAAGATAAATGGGATGATGGAGAGAAGTTAACTAATTTTTAGAGGGAGTGGTTTATGGTTTTTTAGGTTAGAGAGAGAACACTATAGAAGGGAGAGAGGGAAGTAATTAGAAAAAAGTGTCTATTCTCTCTCCCCATAGCACAGCCTCAGAGTCACTTTCCTCACATACCTACGTCTCTCTATATCACCACATCTTATAATTAAAATCTATTTTCCAACAACCTAAAAAACAAACCATTGCAATCACATAACATTCTCAACTTCTTCAAGGTCTAATTTTGGAATATATGCAAAATCAGTTGTTGTTTATTTGAACTTGGTGGATTCATTTAAGAAGATGATTCTCTACACATGAGGGCATTCAATAAACCCAAGGTTGTTGTTTCATCTCACAACTACCAACACGTTCCTAAGTAGAGGATCTCGACAACCCAATGTTGTCTTGACCAAAACCAATTTCTTTATAGCTTCTTCATGAGATAACCAGGTTGGGTGTTGGGAGATAATGAAGAATGGGACTATTCCGAATAGTACACCGAAGGCCTCAATTTCTCATGACCAACCGATATTAATCGTCGCATGCTGGTTATCCCAACCAATTTCATTAACAGCGTCCCTCACTCTCAACACATCTGGTGGTTTTATATGGATTAATGTCCTTTATAAAGGGTTAAAATGTTCCAATTCCTTCTTGACTAACAAGGGTGCCGCTGAACATGCTGGAACCTCTCTTAGACAAAGAATACAAGATGAATATCATGAAGTTGTGAAGAGAAGAGTTATTAAAAGGTGTCGGGTACATTCTACGTTGCAAAAAAAATATGAATGGTGGCTCGGGTTGCACATCTAGTGGGAAATCTCATGTTTTTTATTTCATTGGTGTGGCATTCCACTCTCTACCAATGACCCCTCTCACAGAGATTTTGTAAGAGGAGATGAGATCAACACGTGGTGTTATCCTTACTTTCTTAGACAATTTGGGTTGCTAAAGAAAATGGACACAATGATTTGCTTTAGGAGCATACTCATTAGTTTGGATTTGATGTTGGGCAAGTTGAAGACACCATTTTACAATTAGTGGTGCCAATTCCATGCCTTAGTCACTCAACTTCCGCATGTCTTTGATCAAGCGATCATGAAGTTAACACAAGTGGCGAAAGAAACTCCTCATACAAGATGCGTATCCAACAAAGCAAACAGTTCATAACATGAGTGCATGGGACATAGCTTGTGGTTCAACCAAACAAAAAATGTGGGGTCCATATGATACAAGCTCCTTCATGTTGGACGTGTTACCATGGCTTAGAGAAGCTGCATGGATGTACCTAATCTCACACTCTGTCTCATTTCCTAGTCACCTTGGATACATACTTGTCAGGGTTCTTTATGTTCAGTTGAAGGACATCGATTTAGGCTCAGACTCGCTCCCTATTCTCCTAAGGGTTCTTACCTATGTAGTGAAGTGGCCTATAAGGTTAAAGCCCTTTTAGTTAATTTGTTTCAATATCAGGTATGTTTTCTCAATTAGAAATGACTACCCACTGTTTTCATTCATTTACAAAAGTAAAGGGATTAAAGTGATTTCATTAATAACAATATTTTTAAAATTATTTGTTTTACTTAATAATGGATAATAAAGTATTTTAATCAATAATTTTAATTGAGATTCGATAGCGAGGTGATAACTCATGTCATATCTTTCTTTCCCTTTGAGTCGAGAAGTGGTTGCGATCACTAACATTGCCTCTATTATTTATCGAAGCCGGAAGGTGGTAAGTGGTCAATGTTGGCTCTTCGCCTATTAATTTTCTCAATAAAAAATATTTACGTTGTTTAAAATATGTTTTAATCACGTATGGGATTCAGTAACAAGGTTATGACTTGTATTGCATCTTTCTCCGTGCATCGAATTTTAGGAATTAATCAAAGATAAAGAGACGGTCGCCTTGTAGGCTTCTTTCTTCTCAACTCATCTTCTAAAGGTTGCGCTACGCTGTTTCATTTCACTCGATTAATTCCCAAAATCAATAAAAAAATATCATTTTCAACTAAATTAACAACTAATCAAAACACCTTTTTTCATTAACACACAAAAATAAGTATTTTCATTAATAAAATTTGCCAACCAATAAACATTTTTCTACTTAAAGAACTATGTAAGCCTTGATCCCTTTAATTACGTAGGACCAAAGTCAATATTGTCAGACTCAATAATAAAAATAAATAATTTTTTTTCATAATAAGTAAGTAATTAATCATACAATTTAATAAATAATAATAATAATAATGTCATATATTTTAATGAAGGGTACCGCTTAAGGCGGACGGGTAGGATGCTAATACCTTTCATCCCTTATAACCGACTCCCGAACCTGGATATCAAAAATCCAAAAGCCCAAGGTAATTGAGCTTAAAAGAGTGACGACTCTAAACAAAGTCATGCAAGCCAAAAAATGGGTGCGACAAGGCCCTAGTAACTTTGGCCCAACAATCCTCAAGGTTTGTTTCTTTTGTTATGAATTACCCTTTCTTTGATCTCAAATCTGAAGTTTAATTTTTATTTTGCATTTCAGCGAGATATCAGTGCACCAGGAGTTGACATCATTGCTGCTTATTCTGAAGGCGCACCTCCAGGACCACATGATAAGCGCAGAACTCCATTTATGACTATGTCTGGTACATCAATGGCTACTCCTCATGTTGCTGGTCTTGCTGGGCTGCTCAAAGAAATTCATCCTGATTGGAGTCCAGCAGCAATTAAATCAGCAATCATGACCACAGGTATATATGAAGACATTGTTTTGAGTAGAAAGACATAGGGAAGTGAAGTATGAATATTAGGCAATAAAATTTAAAATAACGATAACCTAAAACATTCCTAAACATAAAGGAAAATAATCTGAGATCATATTTCATATACTATCCCTACACTAATGAGAATATGATTTGTCAATTAAAAATTTTAAACATTTATTATTATTATTGTTTTTGTTTCAATATCATTTGACGCGTGACAACATATGAGACAGTACATGAGACAACTAATTTTTCATAACATAATTCAATGTTGACAGTTTTACCCTTGTGATTATGCTATTCAATTTCTTATACCCTCTGAACATAAAATTCGTCTATTTTTCAGCTGGAATAAAATATAACATTGGAGAGCCAGTTCTAGATGAATGGTTGTTCGCTAGGGCAACTCCATTAGCATACAGTACAGGAGTCATCCAACCTAATCATGCTACAAACCTTGGACTTGTATATAACCTAAGAACTACTGATTATTTGAACTTCTTGTGTGGTCGTCACTACAATAGTTCCATGATCCAGTTGTTCTATGGCAAGTCTTACACGTGTCCTAAATCGTTCCAAGTAACTAATATCAATTACCCATCAATCTCAATTACTCCCTTGGTGCATGGGCATTCTCAACATGTTACACGTACTCTTACCAATAATGTTGGCTCTCCGGGGAAATATAGAGTGCATATCAATGCACCTCCAGAAGTTGTTGTTTCTGTTAAGCCTAAAATCCTGAGGTTCAAGCACAAGGGTGAAAAAAGAAAATTTAGAGTTACATTTAAGTTGAAGACACTTAAAAAGTCCAATAATGATTATTTCTATGGAAGCTTGGTCTGGACTGATCACAAACACATTGTGAGAAGTCCTATAGTAATTAAGAATCCAATTCTATGAACTTTATGTGGATGTTGTACATACCTACCAAAAATTTAAAATTGGGATTTTTGGTTTCAAGATAAGAAATCATTCCTATTGCCTTGAAAAATATCCATCTCGTTTAACTCCTAATAATAATAATCAAATGTGTTTCTTGTTCATTTTCTATACAATGTACCTATTTTGTCTTCTTTTTATTATTTCACTTGATAGATTGAATGTTGCATATCTCTTCTACTGGACTTATTGTGTACTGTCATCTATTTCATATTACTTATGCATAATAGTTTGAGTGTCTATGAAGATGTCAGAAAAAAACATTTTAAAAATATAGTATCAAAATTTTAATTTATTCATTTAAAAAATAATTGTAATACTATATAAATACATATATCAAAGAGTGTCCATAACAAATACACATTGGATACAAACACATGTTAAATTGTTGAATATTTCAAGTGTGAATGAAGAAGTCTCACATGAATTGGCAAAAATGAATGAGTAAAGAAGTATATAAATGGATGGACTCATAGACTTAATGTCTGAAGGTTTTGGGTCAAGATATGATGTCAAACTCACTTTTATGATTTTTCACTTAACTCATAAATGAATGTTATATCTAATGAATGAATATCTTCCAACAAAGATAGATATTAAAGTGTCCTTAATGCTTCATAGTTTACAAAAATATAAGTGTTTTCTTTGAAAAATAAGAAGAGAATTCACAATTTAGTCACCATAAAATGACATCTGGTGTGACTCACTTGGTTAAAAGCTAACTAGTTTCATAATTCATGAAAACACAATAGTTCAGTGAAATAAAATTTGAACTTAGCGTTTGGAGAGGCCTTTAACACAACTTTTTCAGTCAACAAGGTTATACGTATACACTAGTAATGTAAGGTACCCATTTTTTATTTTTTCTCCTTATTCTTTAAAAAAATTGTCAAATTTTGATGTACAAACTTCTTGTATAATTGTTTTTAATTTTTAAATATAAAATTCATTGGGTTTTACTTTTCTTGGGAAGCACAGGCAAAAAAAACACTCATTAATTTCTACAAATTAAAACAAAACACCTAACACACAACACTACATACAAGAGCTGTGAATCGTGCTGACTCCTGAAAGCAATTGTATATCTTAGAATAGAGAGTAATGTTTATGATGGCAAAATATAATTATATAATTGAACTTTTTAAAGTATGAAAAACTACCACTGTTTAATCATGGATTATAATATATATGGTACCTAAAAGGCATAGGGGCCAACAAGTGAAGATACCGTATATATATAGAATGAAGGAAAAATATATAACTTAATTTGGTGAAAAAGTGGTAGGTCAGGTTGTGTGGGCATGATGCATGTGAAAGCTTGAGAGGTTTCGAGTCAGTCCCTCTAACCCCAATTATAAGCACCATTTGAGGGAAGAGAAGGAGGACGAAGATCACATATCTCAAAGGATGTATTATTTTCTATTTCAAATCAATTAAAATGTTATTTTTTATTACTTTTTGTATTTAAAAAAAAATTATTCATTTAACAACATTTTAATTGGTCCAAGATAGCAAGTGGGACATCATATGAGAGTATGAGACAGATGATCTCAATAATTCATTCATCATGGCCTCCAACTAAGCCCTTCTCTAACATATTGTTCATTGGGTCCCACAGTGAGCCCCAAGGTACTTTTTTTTTGTAACCAGGATTGTTTAGGTGCCCTTTGCCAGTTGTAGCATAAAGAGTTCAATTCATATAAGGTCTCAACTCTTTTAACAAGAACGGATGGGGAAGATCTCCATTACTCCAAGTCTTCAACTTCTTTTTGGTTCTTAGTAAGTAAAACTTACCTTGTCAATTGTCATCTTGTCTGCGTTCCTATGAGAAAGAAAAACCAATCTCCAAATGTTTGTTTGCTTGTTACTAATTAAATTAAAAGTTCACGTTTTAGTTTAGCATTGAGTTTAAAAGTCATAAAAAAGATAGAACCTATAGTTTATACCGAATAATCATAATGGTTAAACAGGATGATGTTCAGGGTCTTACGAAGCAAAATAGCATAATTGAAAGAGCATAAAATTTATGAACTGACAGTGTAAAATCCATACACATGTATTTCATCATCCACCGTTCATTTGGATTACTTTTTTTAAAAAAATTAACAATGATTAAATATCAATGATAAATGATACAATGACAGTGCATAAAATTCACGGCTAGTGCATATATCTTTTTCTATAGTTTGAATCATGTTTACAAAAACCGGACTGTATTACCCCATTTAACTAGCCAACTATACCACATAGTAAAACGTAATTATATGAGACATCAATCATGTAATCATGCAAACTGATCAATATTATTAAAATTAGTCATATTGACCAGTATCAATTTAAATTATATTGGTTATATCAAATAATTTTCATTTAAAATTATAAAAAAAGTATAAAATTATCTTAATTTTTAGCAAAATGTTGTTGTGGAAGTTAAAACATACAACCAATAAATTTGTTTATATTTTTAAAATACGATCAACCACCAAGTTCTACACTTTGTTTTAATAAATGATATAAATATATGTGTATCTATACAATTTAATTAGTAGATCATGTCTTAACCAATTTGATGACAATGGCCCTAATTCCATGTGCCTCATAACGTTCTTCGCATGACCTACGTATGAATGCTTTAGCACATTTAAGTCTTGGAATAGTTGGCCGACTAGACAGGTTGAACCTTCTCTATTCATATAACTAGGGAGTTACTAGTACATTTGCACTTCTAGTATTTTTTGCCACATGGTTAAGAACATACATATTACATATGGATTGTCTCTCTAAATATAAGAAATAACTTAAAATGATATATCCTTCAAAATTCAATGTCTTTCATTATTCAACTTGACAAAGTTTAAATATATACAATATCATGGTTATGATCTGGAAAACCAAAAATTGTAAATGAGTTTAAAAATAAATGAGTTAATTTTTTTTCATCACATAATATTATTAAGTTTAAAAATATTTGCATCAACAATATAATAATTGATTGAATTGGATTATAAATATTTTTACTTGGAATTAAACTCAAAACATACTCCTTTATTTGATCAATAATTTCAATAGTTGATTCAAGTATTGTTCTTGTTTATAAAAACTTCATTTTTTAGTGATCTTGTATATTTGGATAAGTATTTTGAACCATGACATTTATTGGATTATCAAAATTAACAAATGTATATGTCATTAGATAGGTAATGACCTAATTATAAGAATTGTAAAGAAAAAATAAATAATATAACTCTAACTAATACAAATCAATATTATTATATTTTTTTGTTGAAGCAATTATGTACAATTACTAATAGTTTATTATAATATTTTAAAATTGTAACATTGTCTTGATTATATATTTTCTTCGGTACAATTTTTTCACAAGAATTTTTAATGATCTACAAGAATGATAGATGATACATAAAATGATTAAATGATATTAATTGAGAACTTTTTAAAATCTATTTAAATGTGTAATTACTACATATTCTATTTACTATATTTAAAATATCTTTTCGAAGTTCATAACAACTTTGATACATAATTTTAAAGTAGAAACTAAATCATAATAATTAATATCAATAATTCCTTAATATATGAAAAGAAGCATTTGGGAACTATCAAGTTTTCTTTTTAATTAGTATTAAAAATGATTAATTTTATGAAATAAATTAAATATCATCAAATTTTCTCATTAATTGTAATATCATAGTTCCTTCTACTAATAATACGAATGGATTCCTAATATTAATTACCTTAATGATATTGAATGAGAATGTTTTCAGATCTTTTTGAATAATTACTACTAAACATTGTTATTTTCAAGAATTAAATTAACTACATATCGTTTTTAGTGAGACAGAATAACAACAAACTTCCTTATTAATTGTAATATAATAGTTTATTATTTCTATTGCTAATAAGTTAGATTCATGCTATTTAAGTTTTAAAAAATGATTAAATAATATTATTTGAGAATGTTTTAAGATCTATTTAAATGTATAATTACTACATATTTCATTTACTATTTTTAAAATGTTTTTTCAAAGTTTCATAACAACTTTAAAATATAATTTTTTAATTAAAACAAAATCATCGTGTTTTTGTCAGCAATAGTTAGGATGTTAATATTTTTTATGGGCGACGCTCGAACTCTCAATCTCCTTCGCTTCAATCCTAACCATCAAACTACCTTATAACTTATTTTTTTTTTCTTAAATTTGTTATGAGTGAGGTTGGAACCCACAACATCCTTCATTACATTTCTTAAATTTTTTCACCTTAATCATCCTATCACCTTATCACTCACAATCATTGTTATATATTTGTTCATATTCATTCATTACGTTATATATTTCATAATTGTTACGAATATTCCTTATATATTCCATAATTCCATAATTGTTCTGAAGATTCCTTTTTAATCTTCTTAATCTACTATCATTAATATTTTGTTTATGTTATATTTCATATTATTACTATTATAATATAGCAATTGTAAAATATAATTATAAATTTCTTAATTACATTATATATTTCATAATTGTTACCAAGATTCCTTATATATTCCATAATTTAGTTGTTCTTTCTCACAAGTCTTGGTTTATGTTGTTAATTGATTCTTTTAATTTTGTAACTGATCCGCAAATTTATATTCTATTTTGTAACTGCTACAAAAAATTCCAGCTACTCTATTTCTTCATGAGTTTCGAATTATATGTTATAATTTTACTAATTTATATTCATAATGAGAATTTGGAAATCATAAATAATTTAAACAAAATATATTTCTTATTGCTACTATTATAATATTGCGATTGTAAAATATAATTATTAATTATTTATATACTCCTTAATTACATTATATATTCCATAATTATTACAAAGATTCCTTATATATTTCTCAATTTAGTTGTTCTTTCTGGTATGTCTTGGTTTATGTTGTTAATTAATTCTTTCTATTTTGTAACTGATCCACAAATTTATATATTATTTCTGTAAGTGATACAAAAAATTCCAACTATTATATTTCTTCTTCAGTTTTGAATCATATGTTATAATTCTACCAATTTATATCTATAATGGGCAATGCTTAAAATTTGGAAATCATAAATAATTTAAACAAAATATAAATCAAATCAATTGGTTATCACAATCAAAATTCATCAGTTATATTTCTAGAAATTTATCTTCATAATAAGGAATGCCTAAAATTTGGAAACCATAAATAATTTAAATCAAATAAAATAAAGACATTATTCTTCTCCACATATGAGAATGCCAAAAAATCTAAAAGCAAAGAACAAAGATATTATATTGTGTTATTTACAACCCAAATAATACAAATTTCTAAGCAAACAATAAAATAAGGTAATGATGTTTAAATAAAATTTTCAAAAACACAAATATTGTGCCAAAATGAGTATATTAAACAAAAAATATATTAAACATCATCAAATAGAGAAAATAAAATACAAAATCCACTAGTGAATGAATAATTAACCATGAAACAAAAAATGGAGGTATCAATAACTAACTATGATTCTTACCTTATTTTAGAGAGGATACACTCTAGGTGTTTCTGAAACATGCAAAACAAAAAAATTGAAATGGTGACTCTTTGAATAAAAAAATGTGTAAGTAAAATAAGACATGCATGGAGAGAAAATTAACCTGCATAAATATTATAAGGAAGAACCAAACTACAAAGAAAGAGAGAAAATGATAAAAGTAAGATAAGATGAGGAGAACAAAAATAAATATAATATTGTAAGTGAATGTATATATAAATGGAGATTGAGTACATATCGTAGGTTTTGAAGGTCTGGTATTCCTTGAGGAAGATACCATTGCTTATCATACGCTAAGGAAGAGAAATATTGGAAGAACAGATCTACAAAATAATAAAATCAATGAGAATACATCTACCAAATAAGGAAATAAATGAAAAAATTACCAAAAAAATAAGAACAAATCTACAAAATAAATAAAAAGATTAATGAAAATATACTTTAAACATCAGATTTACAAAATAAGAATAGATCTACAAATAAATAAACGCACTCTAAAGAGAAAGAGAATGATGATAATGAAGATACATAATGAAATGAAACCAAAGAAAAAGAAGATTGTTGGAAGAGAAAAATTGTTGAAAGAGAAAAAGAAAGTCATGGACCTCAATAACAATTAAAATGCAATTTAAGGTGTAGTCATAAAAAATACAATAATTATTTATTAAATTATTACTATAATAAAGAAAGAGCAAATATAGTGTGAAAAAAGTACATGTGATTACCATGAAACCATTTAGGAGCGAAAAATGAAGGAAAATATGACATGTGACAAATAATAAGGTGTTAGAAGTTTTTTTTGTTATATATATAATATAATCAAATATTAAATTTTCTTATCCTAATTGATAACTTTATGGGAAGGATGAAAAACAAATCAACTTTTCTATTATTTTGTTGTATTAAGAGGGTATCTTACACCTTTTGGGTAAGGAACTAATTTCTTTTAAGATATGTGATTATTTTTCCTAACAAGTGTCACTCACTCACTCATAGGAATCGAACTGTTGACGACCTTTTGGTCATTGTGTGATCTAATGGAATATTACACCACTAGACCAGTAAGTTATTGGTACAAACTTTACTATTTGAAACAGCAAAAACAATTTCCTAACTTGAGTAGTAGAAGAGGAGCTAATTACCTTCAAAGTAAACACAAGACTCTCATAATTAAGAAACATTAAATAGCCAAATAAAAATAGGTGATCTTATTCCATCCACCATGGATGTTTCACATTCTGGTGTGGAGCATATATTCGTTATCTTCTGCTTCAAAATCCAACCAAAGGAACTAGACATATCTTAACAAATTGAATTTTTATAATAATTTAAATCAATCAATATTTAAGGGTTGTATATGGAGTTTTATGTTTTTAACTATTTATTTTAGATTCCCACTTTTTGCGAATTCCCGTCATATCAATCGCCACTTTGTTGCATAGGCAAATGATGAGACACGTACGTGTTGCATCGGCAAATGATCAGACACGTACGTGTTGCATCTTTCATCTTATAAGTAATTTGTTTCAAATGACGTGCCAAATCAATTATATGTTAACACGTAAATAAAATAAAATTTTAAATACAAAAAATAATAAAATGAAACACTTTAATTGGCTTCGGACATAAAATGGGGTATTATTTAGAACATGTGATATTTTTCCATAAGTAACATAGTGATAATAGTACGGGTCAATACGAACTTGATTATCAATAATTATGAAAATATTGGCATATGAATTATTGATTGGGTAAATTATAGAGCATTGCTATATCTTTTTACTAAATTCTCCTACTAATTTTTCTACCCATAAAAAAATGACATATGTCACTTGTAATCCAATCATTAATAATTAAAGTATCTTATTGTGACACATGTCATTTTCTTATTTTCTTATGGGTAGAAGGATATAGTAGGAGGATATATCATTTTTCGTAAATTATATACTCGCTATTATTGAGCACTTGATGTTTCAATCGGTAGTTATTACATGTGAAAAGAAATGAATGGTCAAAAGACGAAGGATGTGTTTTGCTGCAATTAAGCACGATGGAAAAAACACGGTGAATTATAAACTGATTAGTATCAATTGTCAGATTAATAAAAGTATTAATAAATACCTTAAGAGAAATATTAAAGAAAAGGAAAATCTTAATTTTTTAAATGACATCTTCATACTTCAATAAATGTTATACTTACTTTTAAAAAACTTCAATGTTAGTTTTCTTTTTTATATTTGTAAATAATATCTTTAGTGTCCTTATTAACACTAACATGACGAGTTCAGTCTACATATATTATTTAGGAATTAAAATAAATTTTTTTATTTGAGTGTATTTTAGATAGTACTTTTTTATGGGTACACTTTATATTAGGATTTTTTGTTTTATTATAATATTTAATTTAAGGTGAGAAAGATGATTAATATGTTGGTGATTATTACATATGAGATTCTGTGGTTTTTTATAGAACTAGAAAATTGTTAAGAATAAAATAAGAAAGTAAAAATTGCACAACAGTGATAGCTACACAATGTTTTGTCAAACATAACAATCTCATAATTAATTCTTTTCCAATAGACCATAACCAGAATAAATTACGAATGAGAGGAGAAATGCATATTGTTATATATCACTATTATGATAGATCGACTACTAGGGACTAGACCAATAACCAATCTGGCAAAATTTGGCCTATATGATCGTAGATTATATGATGTAAACCAAGAGGGCAACCTATGATTTGTGGAGGACAATCTTATAAATAGGAGAGTCACTTGGAGTCCACATTCTTATAATAAAATTATGATAGTTTTAGTTATTATTTTTAATAATTTGAGATTTTATTCTCATAATGAGTCTTAGGATTTAATTTAGTTTTAGGATTTATTTTAAATTATTGTTACATATTTTTATTTAAATCATGTAATATGATGGTTGAGAATTTAATTACTTGTATTATGGTCCATTAGTGGTGAAGTAGATTGATTAGGCATGACTAAAAGGGTTGTGTGAATCTTTGGGCTTCAATTCAGATTGGCAAGTATCAAGAGCAATTAGCCTACTCAAATGTAAATTCCAACTCATGGTCAAAAACATGAAGATTCAAGAATTTATGAACTTTCCTTTTCAAGCCTTTTCCTTGAGGAATCCGTCCATATTCAAAGTCAGCCAAGCAAGACACAAAACAAATAAGCACATGACTGAATACTCAATGGAATTCGGTCAAATCCATGCCAAGACAAATCTCTCATTAAACTCCCACTAAAGACCAATTAATTACATGTTTAATTAGGATTTTAAAATTCAAATTAGGATTTAGTCAATTTCAGAATTCTTATTTATGTATTCATTTTCAGCAGGAATGAATTAAGTTGAATTTTATTTGTATTAATTCCTCTTTAGTTGAGTTTTGCTCCTAATTTAGAACTTATCAAGACTAATTCTTGTAGCATTCATAAGCTTATCACCATTGGTGTGGCGTCTTAACTTTGTTTTTATCAAGGAGCATTCCTTGTGGTGAACCTCTTTGGCTTATCAAGCTACTTTGCTTGTGACGCCTCCATCTTCATCATTTTCACTTTCTTTTATTTAACGCAAACACATCAAAAATTATAAATCAAAATTAAACACCAGTTCAGTCCAAATACTAATTCCATACATATTTCACTTATAATCATACACAAAAACGTGAACATTCATATAAGAGTGTTATTCCATGAGTCAAATTAAATTTCAGGCAAGAAAGATCAACAAAGAAAGCAAATCACCCCTAGAGGTTCACATCACAATTTGAACTAAAGCCCAAAGATTCGCACACCCTTTTTTAATCATGCCTAATCAACCTACTTGGCCACTAATGAACCATGATACAAGTAATTAAATTCTCAACTCTTATATTACATGATTTAAATAAAAATACTTAACAATAATTTAAAATAAATCCTAAGACTAACCATGAGAAAAAAATCTTTAATTATTGAAAACAATAATTAAAACTATCATAATTTCCTTCCAAGAATATGGACTCCAATTGACTCTTGTACTTGTAAGATTATCTTCCACAAATCATAGGTTGCCCCCCTTGGTTTACATCATTATACTTCAAATGTTATCCTAATTAAGGAAAAATATGATGTTGGCTACTTTCATTCACGCCAAAGGCAAGTTCATGTCACCTTAACAATACAGGTTCTCGTTTCTAACATGGCAGAAGTAGACCCTTTAGAGTGTAGACCATTTCACCTCAATAGAAATAGGTGAAGGCATGTTAAGTGCCATTTTGTGAATGAAATATATATGATTTTGGAGTGTTTATTGTGTAGTCATGATGCAAATTGTGTACAACTCCGAAGAACTTAGTCTAATTTTGTCTTTTTTAGGAACTTACATGTGTTTATGTCAATTGTAGAATAAAAAGCATGAAAAAAATGAAAAGTTTGAGGTTTTTGAACACTGCACCCCTCGCTTGAGCTACAACCTCACCCAAGCAGGAAGAATGTCCCTCGCCCAAGCAAGGTGACTATCGCCCAAGCGACAATTTAAGGAAAAAAGGCTTAAATCACTAACTGTCCCTCGCCCAAGTGACGGACTGTCGCTCAAGCGACAAATGAAGCTTAAAAGGACCTGATTCACTTTGTGGCTCTCGCCCAAGCGAGGTGTTCATGGTTGAAGATGGTCATCTTTCTTGCTTAAGCGATAATCTCTAGCTTGAGCAAGAGACCATAAGTTTGGAAGATATATAGGCGGTTACGGATAGCAAAGAATGGGTATCAAACCATTCTCCAAGCTTTTCCACATGGTTTTTAGAGAGAGAAACACTGGAAAGGAAGAGAGAAGTCGTGAGAACGACTTTAGATCCATAATTTCTTGTGTCTCTCATGAGAAGAGTGTTGTAGTGGCAATGATGAGTGGCTAGTTCTTCAGTGTTAGGATTGAAAATTTAATTTTCTAACTTTTGTACTCCTTGATTCAATTCTTTAATATATTCAGTTATTTAATTTTGGGAAGTATATCTCGTGTTTAATGCTTGAGTTTACCTTGCTACTGAATTTTTTATCTTAGATCCAAGTTTAACTAGGAAGTTGAACTTGGTATCGAATTTGGTTTATCTTCCTTGATACATCATTGCTCTAGTAATGAACAATGATATATGAATTGCTTTTACATTAAACTTAAGACTAGATAATTGGTTAAATATCCAAAGAATTAATATTAGAGTAATTATCTAAGGATTTTATACTCAAGGAATTGATACAAATGATTCGAAGAAAATGTGCATCAAAATTTATAATTTCACAAGTTATGTGGAACTGAATCTAAATATTGCAAAGGGAAAGAAAGATGATCTTCAATCCCAACTTATTTAATTTCATAGTTTAACTTTTGCATATTAACATTTATATTCAAAAACCAAATGAACATTGAAATCTCAAATCTTATAAATATATACTCGATCTACTTCTATAGGAATTAGTATAAATTTACTCTACTCTCTAAGGACGATATACCAATATTTACCAGATTTTGTTACTTGAACGATATGGTTTACTTACAGTACCAAAAATTGCAACAAGGCACGTATGGAAAATATTCATATTCTCACTCTATTTTTCTTACTTTTAAGATACTTATATTTATTTGAGCTTCAAATTCTCTTTTCAAGTACCAACTCAAGATGGTCCAAAATGGACTCTTGCAAATCAACAACAAGATGAAGATTTCAACCACTCAAACATAAAATAATACACTGTGTTATGGGCTTATGGCAGCTCCAACTTTATTATTATCTTCAAAAGGATTAAAGGAGCACAATTTTTTCATTGGACTGTAAACACAAAAAAGCCATTGGACTACTTAGGGAAAAGAAAAAAACTTATTTCATTCTTCTAATTTTGCTACTTTGTTGCTGTTAGCAAACCGCGTCAAATTTTAAATTTTAATATATTGTGTCCTTAACTCTAAAAAAAAGTTATAAGCGGCTTAAAATTAGTATAGATCATGCAGTTTTAGACATAATTCTATCTTTCACAATTTCTTGGTGTGCATTAGATTCTTTGATATCTCATGGACAATTTTTTTCCCTCAATCTTTACTCACTGAAGTTGATCAATTATACTCCTTAATTTTTTTGCTAAGCACAGGAAATACATACAAAGCATAATGGGTACTAACCCAATACAAACAGAACCACAAAAGAATAATTAAGAAGAAGAAAGAATATAGAACCACGAATCCAAACACCAATTTGCAAATGTATAATAACTATTCACCTTACTGCAACCGAGAACCAAGCCTAAGATCTAATCTGGATTAAATCCATGATCTGAGTGTAGCCAAACTCCTTGCTACTAAAGATACAGCCATTTCTCATCAACAGATAGACCACAGGCAAAAAAACCAAAGCATCAGCCATAGTTAGCATCCTTTGGAATTCCAAATCTGCAAGCTAGAAATATATTTGTCCAGTCCACATGTACCTTGCAAACATGCATGTTGCATATAAAAATGATTCTAATGATCTATTTCTCTCTCTTTTTCGTAGTTCATAGATAAGGAGAAAAAAACACGTATGAATATGTTGTTAATTAAATAAGTAGTAATCTCAACGTGTATTATTACGATCAAAGTAAAACATTTAAGTGAAAGTAAATTTGAGCCTCAGCCGCTGAGAAACTTCTACAAGATTATAGGAAAGTACTTGTAAATAGGAGTGAATATTCACTAATTCACTGCACTCATCTGCTTCCTTTACACTCGTAGCTATACCGTAAAACAATAGAAATTACAAAGAAATGATAAAGAATTACAAGTGTAAAAGCAAATGGTGTAATATATAATCACTATATCATTTACCATTTATTTTGATTATCTTTTTTGATTTTGAATAATAAACGGTAAGAATTAAATATGACTGATAGATGATACAATGACAATATATATGAGTCATATACAATAAATAAATAAATATATATATATTTTGAAAAGTAAATACCAACTATTTTTATATGCAATAGATGTTATATCAACTATTAAAATTTTACGACTTCTCTTACACCATATCATATTATATATGTAGGTATTTTATTTTTTAGGAGAGATTTGTTTACACACAATTTAAGTTATATTAATTACATTCTATCTCATCCATTGAATTTTTTTAAATCTAACAGTCCAAATGAATGAAAATTAAAAGAAATCTAAGATGTTTTTTTTCTCTCTCATCATTTATTTTTTCACACATTTGGTCGGTTAGATTTAAGAAAATCTATGAATAAGATTGAATATAATTAATGTAACTTAAATTGTGTGTAAATGGATTGATTCTCTTCACTTTTATATGCATATTAAAAATGTATCTGTCGTATTTTATCTTTATATTACATATTACAAATCTATCTAAAAAAACAACTAAAAGTTGTTATAGGTTTGTTATTAAAATTACTTTTTATTATAGTTTATTAATCGGTTCAGTCTCAGCAACACGCACGTGCGGCTGTAATTATTACATACCCACACACATATACTCAATGCCTGCGCATCTCATCCCCGGAAAAGAAAAGGTCAAATTATTAAAATATTCGATGAAACTAAAAGGATGCCACTAGCTTTTTTCACTGTCTCAATTCACCACTATTCAAATAACGTGATCCGTTATGTTCCCTCTTTTTCCCTCATCTCATAACGGAATTTCCCTCCTTTAAAATCTCCTATCCTCTTCTTCCACCAAAATTACTCATTCATCCTTATCCTTAAACATAAGTTTTCTGTTTTCTCTTTCAATTCAACTTTAAACAACAACAAAAACTATTTCTTTACTCTATGATTAAATTATTTTAAACTAGTGTTTTATGTTACCTTTAATAATTGCCAATTTTTTCAAAAATGTTTTTCATATAATAATATTAAAATAAAGTTGCAATTAAAAAAGGTGACTAATATCCATGTAAATCGTCACTAATTTTATTCATTTGGAACTAAATATTTTCCTTTCAAAAAGTATGTAGAACTTTTCTTTTTTTTCTTTCTAAACAATGTTGAACAGAACAAAAGGGCAAAATGGTATTTTAATCACGTGAAGTTCGTTATATAAACCTACGGTGGTTCAGAATCCAAAAAACAATCACTTGCCATTACCCTGTCAAAAGCAATTTTCCTCATCTTCCCAGTTCCCTCATTACCGTACTCATTCCTCTCCTTCTCCCTTTTTCTCTTCTTTCCTCAATTCAATTCAAATGGAAAACCAACACAACAAAGAACTCGACCTTCTACCTTCACCACGTTCCCACGCCGCCGATTCCTCCCTTCTCCGGTTGCGATCATCGACCACAACGGAAACCGGTCCCTCCCTGGACCTCCAGCTGTCGATCAGCGTCGGTCCGCCGGCGATGGTGGAGGCTCTGAAGTGGGAAGCGGCGGAGCAAATCAGGCTAGCGGCGATGGAGAAGGCGTACGCTGAAAGAGTGAGAGAACTGACACGGAGGGAGATGGAGATGGCGCAGTCGGAGTTCTCGAGAGCGAGGGAAATGTGGGAGAGAGCGAGAGAGGAAGTGGAACGTGCTGAGAGAATGAAAGAAATGGCCACAAGGCAAATGGATTCTACGTGCATGGAGATAACTTGCCATTCTTGCAAGCAGAGATTCAGGCCAGCTTAATTCATTTTTGCTTTCACAATCCAACTTTCATAATGTTCAGTGCTATTTTTAATCTCTCTTATTTGCTTTTATAGTTTCTAAGTTCTAACTTATAATTAAGGAACCAACTCAAATAAATTGATAACACTGTCATTCGCTTTCTTCATCAACAATATCTCTAAAGTTTGTAATTAAGAAACTTATTTTATTTTTCTTGTGTCAATTGTAATAATATAAATGCATCGCAAGAGGTTTGGTTCCCTGAGTAAGATAAATATAAATAAAAAAATCTTTTACATGAATCTCCTAATATGATTCAAATTAATTGAGTGAGAGAAATATGATGTCATAGTAGCAATATTACTCTTAGTATTTTTATTATCCTCTTATGATTTTCGTTCAAGTATAATTATCCTTCTCAAATCAAAATAGATGGAAGTCTTAGAGAACAAATCCTCTCCATACGGCAGAAGTCATTACTGGAGCTATGATTGCTAGAATGAATAGTACATATTTAATTCAAAAATTAATTTAAATATATGTTGTTTTAAGGCACTTAATCACCTGGTGAGGATCTTATCTATTACTGAAGAAAGAAGTACCTCAAAATCAAAAGAAAAAAAATAGTGTTAAGTAACACTTTTATCCTTAAATATAATTATACGGTAGTTCCATCCCTAAAATCAAGTGAGTCTAATGCTTAGCCACCATAGTTTTAATTTATATGATTTTTCTAAGTATGCTCTCGTGAATTACTTTTACCAAATATGCAATTATTTATCTCGATGTGAGTTAGTTAATTAAGTTCATGCGATGTGTTTTGTACTTATTTGATTCTACCTATATGTTATACTTGTGAAGATGTGTATCAGGAAGTGGAGACAGTACAACTAATACATAAGCGAAGTGCTATTATAGGATTAAGATCAAATCAAGTTTAACACAGCTATTTTTTATTAAGTACAAGTACCCCTGTTGTGTAGTTTTCAAGAATTTGTTTGGTATATATTTCGAGGATTGCAACCATGATACCGTCACAAACTTCTGCGGATATTTAATTCAGTGCCGGTAAATTTATTGTCAAAGAATAGAGCCTTCATCTCTCAATCAAAATCATCACATGACTGTCCAATCTATCATTTTCAATATTTTCTTTTCTTTTATTTATTTAATTATCCAACCATTCCTCTTCTGAACATCAGTACAGTAGGACTATTGTCCTTTTGTTCCTGTATAATCAAACATAGCTTATATTAATTAACGTCATAATTACTCAATATTCAGTAATATTCTGCCTCCCATATATAGTATTTAAACTGATCATGAATGAATGTACTAGATGGCCCTTCAGCCATTAGTGAGTCAACAAAGTTAGATATGGTGAAACAACAAAGACCCAAATTGTGAACTTCGATGATGTAGAACAAATGAATCAGAACAAAAAACATAGTATGGCACCAATCACAAGACTTAGCATAGCTGTATCCACTTGTATTCAACTCCTTAACTTTTTTGCTCATATCACAGGCCAAACAAAATAACACCCACTATCCCTGTCCATATTGGATCGGATTATATTACCAACTAAAAGCAGCATCAATCAGAGAAGTAGTGATCCAACAGTAGTTTGCTGCTTTTCAAAGATGTTGCAAGATTGCTATTAGCTTGATTTGTCAGCAACCTTCTAAGTAACATATAAAAGGCTAAGATACAGTTCAAAAAGTGTCAAGGGTGTGGTACTATAATACAGTAGCCACTTTGATTCTATTATGAACTGAAAAAGAGTATATAGTGGGGGCAAAACATAGACTTTGCCCAAAAGTACGTTATGGAAGGCATGGAGTCACAATCATGATCAATTAATTTTTTACCAAATCCTCAAGCCTTAATTATTCAATATTTTCTTACATTAGCACAATATTAAATTGTGACCCCCTTCAAGGTTAGATTGACTTTATTGTAATTGTGCAGTATTGCATGAAAATGTTGTGAAGTTACAAATGCAATTGTGATTCGATTGCAGAGATGGCTAAAACGAAATTGTAATGGCCCTAATCATCATTAGAAAACTAGGTTTAAAACTTTGTTGCTTTAAGGAGTAATGATGTTAGTATTATTTTTTTCTTGAATTGGCTTACAAACCACTAGTGGTATTATCTATAAACAAACAAAGATTTGTTATCCCAAATCTTATCTCATACATTGTCATGCTCAATAATAATTAGCCTGACATATTTTTATTGGTAGAGAACAAAATATGAGACATGATTTGAGACAATAAATATGGGTTCCTTATCTACCAACAAGATACCTAAACTTGCTTCAAAAGAAAGTTTCTGAATGCCGCCCTTTTTATTATATGATTGATGCTTGTAGTTACAAATATTTGTTCTGATTCTATTTGGATGAAGGATTTAGTTAATGGCTCCTTTTTAGCTGTATGGTACAGAAATCAACATTCTTTCTTTTTTTCCTTATATTGGGTACATGTAATAGCACTCTTCAATGCCACCTTTTTTTAAACAAAAAAGGAAGTTACGGAAAGACACTAATTGTATTGAACCCCACTATACTGTTATACTAGTAGAGACTTTATCACTCAACAGTTTTTTTCATCAAATAAATTCTTTTGAATTTGTAGCAGGTATTACAACTTTAATTTTTCTTCTTTTTATGAAGCTTCAAAATCATCAGAAAAAGATAGGAAAAAATCAAAGATGATACGGTTTCCAAAACAATATGAGTAGTGGTCAATAGTTTAATTTTTTCCCTTCAAAGACTTCTATACCAACAGTAGAAAATCAATAATGCTTTCTATGAATCTGAACTTAGTTAAAACATTACATTACATGAATCATGAAACGTACCCCGACATATAACCAGCTGAATCACAGTTACATTGTCTTTTATATTTATTTGGTTACAATCATAGAATTGCTAGAACAATCAATTTTTCATTCAGAAAATCGAGAGCATCATAAAGATGTAGGACATTGTTTACTGATCCATCGAACTAGTCATCACGACAAAACCTTAATATTTGTCTTTTCAGGTTGTCCGCATATAATTGTCAAGTGATACTGTTTTTCTTACTGGGATCGTGGAGAATCATATGTGTATACGTCTGATGGTTACATGCATGAACCATGATGTAGATATCATATATCATTTTAATTATTTCATAGTTAATGTGTGGGACAAGCAAATCTTGACCAGCATATCGCAGGGATATGCACTGCACAAAATACAACATCATCTGCACTTATGATTACTAAATTTTCTAAGACCATTACCCAATGTTAGCAAAGCTCACTCAATCGACTCTGATTTTCTTTGGCATAAATAAGTTTTTACTATTATAAACTAAAAGCTGAATTAGAATTATATAAAAATTAGCTAACAAATTATGTGATGTGTAAAATAAGATAAAGTTATAACTTCTAACTTATTTATACTATGTTATCAAATTGGAACTTATAAACTAAGGTGTACTAAACTAAGTTTATTTAACCAATAATACATTGGTCTAGTGACATAAGGCTTAATTGGATTTTATATGAATCAAAAAGTTAAAGATTCAATTTCTAGAAGCGACACTACCCTATAAAAATTAGTTCTATGTCTATAAGATCAAGCTATATCATTTGTTATACAAAAAAATATGTTTATTTATCAATCATTACAGAGTAACTTATTTTCGTGAAATAATTAAGCTAATTGATTAGCTTAAAAAATGATTTTGTAATGTAATAATAATTTTTTTTAATCAGAACTAATTTAATTACTAAAAAGAAAAAAATGTAGCTACTATCTAGGTCAATTGAAGGTTATAGGCTAGAAATGAAATCCGCTACAGTTCCAAATTGTCAATTACTACTATGGAAAGGAGAGGAACGAAAATAATAAATGAATGCTCATTTTGTCATGTGAAGATTCAGGTTCAGCAAAGATGATATAAGGTATTCACTGACATAAAGGAGGAAAATATTTCCAAAAATGAGGGAACTGTATTGCATCACTTTCTAGGCAGGGAAGAAGATAAGGAAAAAATAGAATGGAATGATCAAGATTGTTCAATCAAATCACTTAGCCAATAAGGTAAAAAAGGTAGTTAGCTTTTGGACGTATACGAAAGTTCAGATCCTGTTAGACCAAAACTCTTGTAGAGTCACACCATGTGAGCTTATAGAGCAAAACTTTCCGAAATTGGATTTTGCAAGTATTGCTCTGGTGATGTTTAATTACGAAATCCAGAAGAATAGAAATAGCCATGGTTCATGTTCTAGATAAACATAAATGGCTAAGTTGTAAAGATATATTGAAAAATATAAATGAAGTTATCATAAAAAGTTTTCAATGGAGTTTATCTATCCACTTGCTAATAAAAATAGCAAAATTAAAATGGGTTGCCGGAATATGTAACAAATAAATATATCGATGTGAGTGGCCAAGGTGAAAGGATCGGAAGACATCGACAACGACGAGACTGGAGAAAACGCGAAACTATGTCAACGTTGTTAGAGTCCCTTAATGACAAGTAATAAAAAACATGACACTGTTATTAATTTTAACTTATGTCAATTGTTTAATATATATAATATATCAAGAGTAATATTTA
This sequence comes from Lupinus angustifolius, assembly GCF_001865875.1. Lineage (NCBI taxonomy): Eukaryota > Viridiplantae > Streptophyta > Magnoliopsida > Fabales > Fabaceae > Lupinus > Lupinus angustifolius. Next base: position 14,948,710 of record NC_032020.1, on the reverse strand, counting down.
TACAATTTTAATGTAAGGATTCATATACAAATAATACATCATTCATCATTTATTTGTATTACTTTTTTGAAGAGGTAAACAATAACTAAATATAATGATAAATGATATACTGACAGTGTATAAAACTTTATGTCTAAATTCTAAAATATTGAGAATAATTAAAAATTATCACTAAATGAAAAAAAAAAGACTTAATTAATAATATATATAGTTATCGAATATGAATAAAATTGAAAAAAGTTTGACCATGCCTTAAAACAGTAAAACCCTATTTTAGCTTTGAAAAGAAAAACTAAAAATAAAGAATGAACGGACGGACGGATTTTAGAATAGTTAACTGTAGAATGTAAATTAAATTCTTTTTTATCTACAGAATGATCCTACTCCAAATTTCAGTCATTCTTGTTCTTGACCATGTCAAAAAGCCCAGGTCCACTTACTCTAAAGGAAATTCAAATTTAACAAAAAAAACTCGTCTCTTGAGATGAGATGAAACTAATCAGATCATATCGATTTAGGTGAATAACTTTTTAACTATGGTATTATATTTGAGGAGTAAATGTGCAATGATTTGTGCAGATGACAATGAAAGAATCTTGGTTCAGGCCACCCAGATTTCACGGGTGATGCCGCCAAATACTTCCTTGCTTCAACGATTAAAGTTAGTTTCTGGTTCCATCAAAGATGCTCAATAATGTTACATTGTTTTCTTTCTATGATGTTTCACCCGCTGAAAGATACTTTCCCAAAGTCTGTCAACTTAACTGACTGTAATCTTAACAAAAGAAATTTGTGAAAAGTATTCACCAGGGAAAAAAATTATTGGAAAATGACCAATCATTCTGCCCAAAGCCATTTTTACTGGAATCATACCGATGAGGTCTAATACAGTGCCAACTAGGCCCATATCCCTAAGCCCATTACTGGATTAGTGATTCATGAGATCCCATCAGCAGAAACGTGGAGTTATATTATTTTTTATACCCAAATGTTAGGATATTAGTTTTTGTAGTGGTCCAACCTTCAACATTTTTATGTCATATTTCTTAAATTTTTCATTCTAACTATTTGACCAACTTATAATAATCTTTGAAATTTATTTTAAGTCCAATATATCAATGCTTTTCCATATTATATTAAATTTAGTATCTCTCAATGTGTGCCACTATGTCTTGTCACATTTGGTTGATAAAAAAAATAAAGTTATCAAATTTATTTTGAAATCAAATATCATAATCAATCAAATGCTATAATACATGACACATTTATAATAGAGAATACGATCTCTCCTTTGTTATATCTTCTAAATATATTTCCCTAAAATTCCATAGGTCAAGTTAGACAATACTGCAATTGTGTAGGCTCGCTCATGCAAAAATTGTCAGCGTATTGGCCCGATTTAAAACTGTCCAGTGGAACGTTTAGAATATAAAAATGCTAATTGGTTAACTAGTTCATATATATATATATATATATATATATATATATATATATATATATATATATATATATATATAACTAGAATAGTGGTGACTACTTCTCTGTAACGCTTGCTCTGTCATGGCAGAATCTTGTGGAATATGTGTGACCCCTGATTCTGAAATGCCATAATTTCCCTTTACAATGCAACAAATTCTCATCACATAGGAATTCCCAAGAAAACCATTTCTCTACCATACGATCCACATCATGCACTACTACATCACATGTTTTATTCCCTACAGATCTTGCTAGTACACTAGCAGAATAAATGGTAGCCATTCTCCCTAATGACTCTGCTGAATCCCCAATTGGTCCATCTATAATAATCATATCCCATTTTTTTCTATACACTTCCACTGGAAGATTTTTCAATGCAAGTTTGCACTTTGATTTTTGAAGCAATGTGGAGTTTGGTGCACAATATGGGTTGTGTCTTGCATGCTTGAGCATTTTGTAAGCAGATTTTGCTGGTATGTTGTTATACTCAAGTTTGCATATTTGAGTGGTGTTGGAGTTTATGCTTACCTTGCTTATTTTATCATAGTCATCTTCTAGAATGATGGTGCTACCACCTAGGTTCATTGAAGAGAGGGTAAGATATTGAGGTTGAAACCCAAATATAAGAAGGTTGCATGGGGATTTAAGAGTAATGAGATCTGATAAAACTTTGAATTCTTTCTCAGTGAGGGTGGTGTTGATGTTGGAAGTTCTTCTATGCATTGCATTTGATGCATTAACTTTGTTGTGTTGAAAAGCTTGAGATATGGTAGATTGTATCCCATGGGAAGAAGAGTATGAAGTTTTCAGGCTCATAATTAATCTGAGGATTGATATGATTGAAAGGATTAAAACAAGGATAGGGATGAGTTTCTTTTTGGTGAGAGTCATCTTCACTTTTGATCCTTGGAAATATTTGTGATTACTAGAAGGTTGATCTTCTTGTTCACTGGTTGTGAGTGGAGGATGAAATTGAACTAGAGGTGATAATAGAGGACGAAAATGAAGAACATCTGGGGGCATCTTAGATTCTTTTTTTCACACTATGCTCTCTTCTTTGTGCTACAATGGTGTCATGTTACACCCTTCTTGTAGTGTTGTGGGCTTTTGATGATAATAGTTGTTGTTTATGGGCTCCTTTGTATATTGTAGAGTAGGGAGGAAGTGATGTTTTTGCTTTTGTTACAAGTGTCAGTGTGTCACCTTTCTTTTAATCCAGCTACTGATTGCTACCTAATTGTTGTGCTTGCTAATTGATATGGAGAAATTATACTTTAGTATACTTTGATAGACATGTTACAACAAAACATCAATTGTATATTTGATGATTTATAATTTTTTATTTAAAAATAATTTAAAGTCTATACTCTTAAATTTTTTTAAGGACACGTATCGCGATCTTCTTATTATGGAAAGCTTGATGAAGTTTGGTTCATTGTCAAATTTTCTTTTGGTTTGCTTTATTTGGTGATGTTGAGTAAAATTGAAGATGGTTGTCTAGTGGGTGGTTGCTTGGTCTCATTCAAATTTCAGTCCATATGATAAGAATTTTTGTTATTACATATGTGATGCTTTTTGATTGGTGAGATAATGAGCAATGATTGGTTAGTTTTGTAATTTTCATTTCTACTGTCAGATTTCTCATTTGTTAAAGTGATGCTCAATTTAAGAAGGAAACATTGCCCTCTTTAGGGCCTTAGGGGAGCTAGACATTTCGTCTGAATTGGGCCATACAATAGCAAGAGAACATTGAATCTTGATTCATTCACTTGTATCTTTTCCCCCATCTAAAATTTATTTTACTCATACTTAAAATCCTTATATAAATGTGCTACTGGTGCATCAATAATGAAAGATTAAGATCAGATGAGTAGTAGGTAATATGTTATGTCAGGGAAATTTGGCTCTACAAAGTGAATGAAAAAGAAATTTGTTCAAGAAAAAGAAACGGAAAACAAATCTTAAAAAAATTGTGTTTAAACAATGCCATTAAGATATTTGTTAACACAACATATAAAACAAGATAAAATTATGAAGAAAAAAGGATTATGCACCAAACGTTAGGTTGCTTTTTTAATTATTTCACGTCCAACTTATACTTGAATAAAACAATTCTAATATACCAACAATATGTTAATCTAGTGGTGTAAAGTTATATTAGATCTCCAGTATAACCAAAAGATTAACGATTCAATTCCTAAGAGTGATATTTATTAGGAGTGGTAATCATACATCCCAAAAGAGATTACTTACTAACTGGTACCAAAAAAAAAGCAATTCCAATCTAACTCATTCAAATTCAATTATGCAATTGCGCGTAGTCATCCACTCATTGTCAATGTCAATATATGTTAAGTTAATGTTCAATATAGTCGTTGTTGTTGTGAGTGATGGCCTTGTCCATATCCAATCTTCATTTTAAGGCATCTTTAAACAGAATAATACCCTCTCCCTCTCTCTTAATAAAGATCAATATTAGTATTTTTTTTAAGGAGAATAAACTCAATAAAGATCAATATTAAGATAGATTTATTTTGATCTTTAAGGAGTGGGGGATTTATTTTTTCCCTAATTAATTTAGAAAATTTGTCATTAATTTTGTTTGTTGATTTTTTAGTAAGAAACACTACTGGGGGAGGTTGTTTCCAATCCTATAAGATTCTGCCAATAACATATTACTTTGCCAGAACAAAATAGTCTTCTTCGTGGATTGTGCTCTCAACATGTAGAGTGTGAAGAAAACATTATTTGTTATATAAGTTATGCCACTTGTAATATAACAAATTCTTTTATTGAATTTTAAATTAGATTTATTTTGTTTAAATCAATATGCTACGAGAGAAGAGTACTTTAAGAAATTTCCATTTTATTTTTCATTTAAATCTAATTTCCCTCCATTATAGTAAAGAATTATGTCTGATATAATTAATATCATAGTTCTCATTAATTCCAAAATTAATTATTTCTCTTTCAGATTAGCAATTCTAGACAGTTGTATGCATAAATATATAATATAATGATTATAATGTTGATCTTACCCTCTGGAATCTGATTTAGTTCTCTGTTAAAGTTGATTTAACTAACTATGCATGGAATTTTACCAGACCAAATTCCAATCCCAGTCAATTTTTTCAGTTCAGGTTTTTTAGCTGGGATTACATCTAATGTCTTGCAACTACTAAACACTATAAAAAATATATTTTCAAGTGGCTAATGTAAAGTAACCAACTTCCTCATCAATAATCAAGGTATAGAAACTCTTTTTCTTTGTGCTAATCTCTTTGGGGGTCTGTGTTGTCCCTTCCAACAAATGTTGCTTCCAGGATTTAGCAGTATCTTATATCACTAGACCAACATCTTCTTAGTAAATAATAACTCTGATATAACTTTAATTGAGTCACATAGTTTCCTTGAAATCATACATGAGGCCATGCTTGTGTTGACATTCCACCAAGGTTGTCAAATGATCATTTTCCATCCATAATATAAAATTCCCAAGTGATGTTGCCATTACCAATTAACAAATATGTTGATTTTGATGCCATTGGATTGCTTCACCTCAAAAATCTTTTCTACTAACTTGTTCTTTACCTCAATTCATAGAGGTAAGAATCAAACATAAGTTCAAATAATGTTAATCATGGTCTAATATGAAAACCAATAGTAGCTAGAAAAGTATAACTCAAGAGAGTACACTGTGCAAACCATGGTTAAGGCATGAGAGAAAGATATCATATCACAATTTCATCATTAACTATTCAAAAGCTTTTGCTATTGTCATAGTTGGCTTAATTATCTAATTTAATTATTTATTTTTTAAATTTCTTTAATACTTGGCCATTAGACTCAAAGCTTCAACAAGAGATGTCATCTCAGTGATTTTGGCTATATTAAGTCTTCATTTCACAACATATCCATGCTTTTTTTCATCTTATCTTCTCATTATTCTTTTTTCTGGTGCCTTCTTTTGTCATATTAATTAGTACTTAGTAGAATCCACTACACTTATTAAGGTTTCAGTCCTATTTGTGGGAAATTTGTTGGTCCAATTCTGTGATCTTTGTGTGATTACCAAGTCTTTTAGAACTCATTTCTGACAAGGCTTTTGTACATATAATCCTGTGTTCTCTTTGCCATCTTTGTACCTAAGATTTCCCAGATATTCTACACAGAAAAACAGGTTTAAGGTTTCTGCAAGTGAAGACAAATATTGCTATGGGAACTAACAGCGAGGAGCATCTAGGATCTGAGGTAAACTGGTCAAAATTCAAGGCTATATTCAGTTCATGTTTGTTCTTACTTGTTAGTTGTATTTGAAGTTTTAAAACTTGAATACTCCTAAACCTTATGTCAGGTAATATATCAGGAGATAGTAGAAAATGAAGTGAATGGCACTCATAGTATTCCTGTGGAGCCTATACACAGATTAATAACAGAGAATATCAAATCAAACAGTATGGTTATAAAGGTAAGGAAAATGTTATCTCAATCTCAGTTACCTTGTTTTTTTTATGTAGAGATAGTATTAGATGTTTTAATAAATGGAATTACATTCTGTACCAAAACAGAAAAGACATGCAGTAATTCCTCCTCACATCATAGCAGAAGCCATATCGATGATCCGTGAACTTGATCTTAGATGGTCAGGACCAATAACACAGAAAGAAATGGAGTATGTTGAACAATATGCACTAGCAAAGTATCCAGAATATGCAGGGTTGATTCAAGGAGATGGAAATGGAATAGACTTATCTAGCTTCATCATCAATGAGGAGCCTTCAGAACCGATGTCAGATAATGATAGGAGGAAATCACCAAGAGGGACCCCCAGAGAGTCTTCGGGTTATTTATTTGGCGGTAACCTCCCTGAAATGGATAGGACTCAGTTGGAGCCATCGAGATTACAAGATATCCTCAATAAAAAATCCTCTTTTCCTGGAAGTTTCATCTCAATCCCGGAAATCCAAGCGCACAATAAGGTTTTGAAGCAGTTTGGTTTGCCTGATGATGAATACTTGGTTCTCTTCACTACAAGTTACAAGGATGCTATGATGTTGGTGGGGGAGAGTTACCCTTTTGTTAAGGGAAACTACTACATGACAATTCTCGGTGAACAAGAAGAGGATTATATCAAAGAGTTTGCTTCTTTTAAGGAGTCTAAGGTGATTCATGCACCCAAGACTTGGCTGGATTTGAGGATCAGAGGGTCTCAGCTAAGCCAAAACTTTAGGAGGAAGTGTAAGATCAACCCAAAAGGACTATTTGCTTATCCTGCAGATGTGAATGGAACAATGCATTGGGTTTCTGAGGCTCATAGGAACTGCTGGCATGTTTTGCTTGATGCATCGGCCTTGGTTGTTGGAAAGGATAATCTGAAACTTGCACTTCACAGGCCTGATTTTGTGGTCTCTAGTGTTGATAACAATCATTCCAATGCTTCAAGAATCACTTGCCTCTTAGTGAGAAAGAAATCCTTTGACACTTCTTCCACTGCTTCATCTCTGGCTAATGAATGAGTGAGAATATGTGTACTTTGTTTGATATTTTTAGACCAAAATTAGAACTGCATAGTTATTTAGCAGTGTCTTTATTTGGTATCACCATGGATTCTGAGAAAAGTATTAATTGTCCTGGCCTACTTTGTAGATTGAATAAATTATTCAACACATGCATAGAGAAAACCACTTATTACTGGTTTGGATGCATATGTATTCAATTCCCAATATTTTAGGTGTGCTGATTATTGTGATCTTGATTTGGTTTTTGCTGCAAACCCCATTTTTCCATAACACTTAATCTGTCTTGAAGAATTTGTATGCTCTCAATTAAGTACTAAATTCATATGTATCTTCCTCCTGCTTTAGACAAAATCAAAGACAGATTTAAATCAGCTATCATGAAGATTTTTTATTTATTCTTTGATACAAGCTTGGCATGTATTATCATAATATCATGTTTTGGTATGCTCTATTATGCTTAGCCACCAAACTCTTAAGATTCCAAAACTTCAAGTTGTCCTATTTGAAAAGGCCGGTTATTCATAAATTATGTAAGGTATACAAAATGCAAATCCAAGTGGTCATGTGCATCCAATCCTTTTCTCCTCAGAGTAAACAGACATGTTATCCATTTAGTAGTGAGGATGTCAAAAAGTTTATTTGTCCTTCCCTAATAAATTTTGTGTTGTTAGGAATCTACATTTATGCTCCCACTTTCATAGTATAATATATGATTCTGAATTCTAACTTTTGAAAATTGTGGCCGTAGTTTTTATTTTTGCTTTTCTCTTTTTATGGTAGATATATAAGATGGCAAAACCTGAGTTTCTAGTATCTCATTTCTACCATAGCAAGGCTGAACAGTATTTCAACGAGTTAGAGCTAATATATGTTGCTACTCGCATAGAGAACTTTGTGCCTTTCCAAAGGTGAATAGAAATCAAAACAATATATTATATGAAGAAGCTGAAGTGATTGAATATTTTGCCCCTTGGATAAGTGTAAAAGTTTAAACAGAAGTCATTGTTATATGATGAGTTCCAGTTCAATAGCATAGTTTAAACAGAAGTCATTGTTGGACTTGCTGGTGTCCACAATTGAATGCAGAATTGCAGATTGCTTAAGGAAGGTTAGCTGGCAGTTATGTCATCAACTCTCCACTTACAATCAAGGAAGTATGGATATTATACAACATAAGTACACCAGAATACCACAAATTTTAAAAAGTATAGAACATGACATTATTATAATGCAAGATATAAGAACTAACATAAAAACACTAATTTGAGTAATCATATTATAAGTTAGCATGAGTCATTATAGAAGGCTAGCTGTTATTTAATTATTGTGATATTTCTATCCATATTGATATAAAAAATCAAAATATATTAAACATTGTAGAATATAATTAAAAGTGATAAAAAATGTCCAATGCAAATAGGGACATAACTATTATTGTGTTCCAGCTTACAGTTAATATATTTAATGGGTTTTGTTATCCTAATTCCTTAGGTTGAGTTTAAGGAATAAAAAATGCTACATTAAACACTTCCCAAAGCATGATCCTATTTACTGTTTGGTTCCACAACCTATAACAAAACCCTTATTTAGATGATAAAATGCAAAATATATTATCATATGTAGTAAAAAAAAATCATTGTTCCTTATCAACTCAATCCCGATCGCATGGTTTATTAATAACTCAATGGCAGAAAGAAAAAAATGTCAGTTCTACATATGGTTATGTATTTATGTCATTTACTCTGTTTTGATGAAGCTACAAAACCTTGAATTTCAACTATACAAGCAGTAAGGGATGTGATATATCCCAATTTATAGACAGAGCAATGATCAACGGGAAAAATGCTTCAACCTTTTTCTCGTGTGAATGAAAATGTAGTTGTACAACATGTCAGAAGTTATAGATTGGCAAGCGCAAAAATGTATGCCCCTCTAAAGTTCAAACTTACTTTAACTCTAGCCTCCATCCCCAACAAAAAGCTCGCTTCTCCCTCTCATAATCTCGTTATCTTCGTTTGATGAATGCTAGTAGGCCTAAGCCAGCAATAATTGCAGTTCCAGCGGCAACAACAGCATATGCCAAGGTCCTTACTTCTGAATCAACATAATCCAAACTTCTCGAACCATAAACTCGTGCGCGATCATTTGTTCCTGAGTAGTCTAGATGCAATCTCAGTCCCTACAAAATTCATCATTCCAGGGTCAATTTTTTGACAGACAGATACATACATAAGCCTTCATTGATAGTTTAACCATCTATGATGATTGATCCTTGACACTTTGATAAACATTTGAAGAGTCGTTTTTTTTTTATTTGATATTTTTTTTTTACCAATAACTGTAAAAAGAAACATTGTTTTCATTTCATTGTCTATCTTGAAACATTTGTCAAAGAAATATTAAAAGCAATATGAGCAAAAAACCAAACAAACCAAACACTTGGTTCTATGTTTTGATTTTTGTGATCCCATATATATCAGGATTTATATTTCTGTAGTAAAAAAAGTAAATCTCATTCAAGACACAATACCTTCAAACCAGCCTTCTTTGCATGGTCCACAGCTGCAGCAAGATCGCTATCTGAAGCCAGTACAACTTTGTCATGTTCTTCGTCTTCATACTACAAACATATCGACCAGCTTCCTTTAGGAGGAGGGAACCATTGACTTAACCTAAATAACATGAATTTGGAACATACCATAATTTGGGGCAGGTTCTTGGGGTTAATATCATCACTGACTTTCTGAATAATGGAAGTGATAACCTCTGTCATGCTCCGAGTTTCTGAACTTGCATGTAACCACACAAACATGTCATGCAACAAGAAAAATAAATGAAAAATGAAGCATAATACAACTGCCAGAGAGCTGAAAATAAAAATATCATAATCGTAATGGTCAGGTGCATAATTCTTCCTATCACATGATAATCAACATACCACATGTGAATCTATGCAATCTGCCCTTCTTATCCTCTATTTTGAAGGAAAATGCTTGCGGCATGCTTGATGAAATACAGGAAGCGCATCTCAACGTTTCTCCTCCCTCAGAAACCATTTTCATGGACGTCTCACTGCCATTCCATCAATAATGTGTAAGTAAATTAAAAAAATGTAATCCTAGAAACACCAATGCACATAGATAACCTTTGTTCATCCTCCTCGTCTTCATTTGGACTCAAGGCCATCGCCGAATCCCAAAATTTTTGAATCATGGAGCTGGCAGTTTCACTGTTCAAATTGGCAGTATTTCCAGCCTAATTTGTGGATAAAAATAATACTGTAATCACAGGTGTTTACCGAAAAATCATAGGAAGCCGGAAAAAAAAGGAATGTTGGCATCATAGTGTTTGGTTATTCAATGTTAACATGTTAACATTAGCAATACTTCAAAACTAGTTAGTAAAATAAACAACTGAAGAATAATATCCTTTTCCCAAAAACAGGCTAACTTTCTCCTTTTATCTTAGGGACCTACACATTCCGAGCTGGGAGTGGAAATCTAGACGAAAAACAGCAAAAATGACAACAAACTTTTATTTTGTATGCACCTACATAAGAGTCTAAACATGTGAACAAACTTTAAGAAGGGACACCTATATAAGTGTCAACATTTCCATTATGTTCAACTCATGGTGAATGTAACAAGAATGGGTTTGTCTAAAGACTCTAAACATTAAGGATATGAAAGAGAGGAAAGCATAGGAGTGCATATATCTCAACATTGGTGAAGAATGATAAGACAAAATCAGACTGATTGAAGGCACGAGAAATGGGCAATTTTGTGCCAGGTTTAAAACAAAAATGCTGTCTGATTAGAACCTCATCATTAATAGGTATACCTATTAAGATTCAACACTTAGTTCATAGAAAGTATAGTACTTTGAAACCTAAATTTAACATAAAAAGAACCAAATTGAGGATATAAATACCAGTTTTGTGGACAAGAATTTGCTACAACTTATGCATAAAACAGAGTTATATCCCATTTCAATAACAAGTATTCAATAGAAGTTTCATGTAATCAAAGTTGTGGGCATAAAACAGTCCAAGAAAACACACCTGACTCGCTGTCGCCACAGCAGCATGTGTGATATGAATCACATCAAGTGTAGCAACAACAACACCATCTGTTTTCATTTTTTAACCAGCCAAATCAGAAAAAAATTGATGCAAGAACCTATTCCCATCCCATATAATATTACATTACCTCTATCAACTATAGGAAGATGTAAAAACTTTCCATCATGCATTATATGAAGTGCATCAACAATTGGTGTATCAACTACGGCACATTTTGGATTTGGCGTCATGGCCTGTAGATTATATTGAATATATATCAAATAACAAGAATAGCATGAAGAACTCTCAGAAGTACATTTAACACATGATTGGAAAAGTGTGGTCCTAAACATTACAAGATCTAAATGTACCTTCTCAACAAGAGTTGACGACGGAGGAAGATTTTGTGCTATTACCCGCATCAATATATCATTTGAACTGAAATTTGTATTCAGATTATAGTCCAATAAGATTATTCTAATGGTAGTACATCATGACAAAAAATTTAATGTTTCCAATGTGGGAGAAGGGCAAAGGCTAAAAAAGCTCTAATTTTAAGAAAAAGAGGACCATGGCTACACACTTACGTAAGGATACCACAAGGTTTGTCATCAACTACCACAATAGCATAACTTGCAGGAAGATCAACCATCTTCTTTGCTGCTGTCAAAACTGAATCTGTAGGTGAAACTGTTACAACCCTGAAAAGTGCCACTGTCTGCTAAAATAACTTGGATGATAACTCCAAACACAAAAAAGTATATAAATAAAAAACATTAAAAGTGAGGTAATTTTTCTTCAGCTCAAACGAAAGGTATTACCTACTTTGAATTCTCAGGAATGATTGTCGACAATGATGGCTTGAATATCTGCTCCCGAAGAGTTTCAATGAATGATGAATTGGAGCCTGCACAAAGACCAAATAGCATGAAATGAAACTTGGTCACTTGAAACTGTGAAACCTACATTGTCCATTCCAACAGTGCTCTAACTAAAATAAAAAAAGGAAAGGATGAGAGATAATTCTACAGACCTGAAGCAGAAGCCGATGTTCCCCAGTGTTTTTCAATGCCTTCAACAGCTGCTGCAATTGCTTTTCCTTTCTCAGCTGCCCTTTCCATACGGGCAATAGCATCATACAAACACTTAGCTATGTCAAGAATGGCTACCACTTCTCCATTCTCAACCACAGGTAAATGTCTGAATCTCCCTATCAAAAACTCACTCTTGTATTAGAAAGGCAGGACAAGGAAACGAAATAGCAACTATCAGGAGAAGGTTTTAAGTCATGTTATTTGAACGCCATATTTGACATCATATACATTTATCATTATCTCATTTACTTTTTATCTTCTTATACAAGCAAGATAGTAGCTGTATGATGCCACTATTTTGATATTCAAGAAACAATTTCCATATATTATATACTACAAACCTTGCACCATCTTTTGGAGGGCTTCGACAGCAAGAGTGTTAGAAAGGACAAATACTGGGTTCCTTGTCATAACCTTGGAAACAGTTGTTTCTTCAAGATCAATCTCACTAGCAATAACTCTGGTTGTTATATCCTTCAACAACAACACAGGATAGCAATATATGCATGTTAACACTCAAACACACGATCCGAACAAATCTTTTTCTCTTGTTAATGGATCAGAAACAAATTAAGAATGGGGAGTGATACCTTGTCTGTGAGGATTCCACAAAGCAAAGCATTGGAATCAGTTAGTAATACAGCATCTACTCTGCGGGAAGCCATACGACGGCAAGCTTCATGGACAGTTGTTGATTCAGGTATTGTCAATGCCTTTGAAAGCCGCAATGATTTCACTGTTCGTTCTCCTCTGATCCAATTCCAAGTATAAACCAAGCCATCATCATCACATTATTTAAATTAATAAATAAAGACTTCCAATAACTCATCTTAGAGACTTATTAAGGATGAAGCTATCACAGATTTTTATGTTAAACCCCAATATCCTGAAATCACTGTGGACTCTGATCAACCCAAGTCAGGTCAGGAAGACTTATTTAAGAGGTAAATCTCTCAGCCGTTTATTTTTTCTATTCATAGGACAAAACCAGAAACATGCTTGAGGTAAATCGAACTTCATCCCACATGAACCTACTGGTGTTGGTGAGCTATCACAGATTTGCTTAAAATGAATTTGATTAAGTGCATTCAACAAAATGTGAATCTTTATGTTGTATTCTGTTCACAAAATCCAACTTCAGAACTAAGGGAAATCTAGTTACATCAACAGGTGTTGGAACTATCACATATTTGCTTAAAATGAATGTAGTTGAGTACATTCGACAATTCGTAAATGTTCATGTAAAGCCACATTAGTTTGAAGTTGACAAATTGGAAATTGAGAACATGTTCTTTGTAAATATGAAAATCACATGAACAATGAGAATAGCTAGTAATTAACATATTTCAAATCGTTATGATTATTCAAGAACTAAATTAAATTAAATTGAATATTCAATTCAACGACAAACATTTCTTCAAACAAAGCACAAATCATAGATGAGAACACCGAATATGGATATGGATATGAATATGAATATTCTGTAAATATGATAAATGTGAAAAGTACGTGGTTCGAGGAAATGATTTTCTAGCAGTATATTCAGGCCCTGTATACTCAGATCTTTTCTTCTTTCCCTCCGGAGAAGAGCCACCTAGACTTGGCATCTTATTCTATATTCTATTAACCAACACAATCTGTCACAAAATCAAACTCATATTAAAACCAGAACACAAGCAATGTCATAATTTAATCAAAATCAAAATCTTAGAAACTCACTTAATTATAATGTGAAACAATTGTATAAAACAAACAAAAATGCGTTTGAAAATAAAAAAGAACAAATTAATCTGAAAGAGGATTGGGATGGTTGGGGGTATGAACGGTCGGGAATCTGATCGGAAATGAGATTCCGAGGAGTAACCGCCGGAGAGTAGAGAAAGGAAGATGGAGAGGGAAGCTTGCGCGCCAAGCTAAAAATAATAGACAGATAACAGATGGTGGGGTAGTGGGACAGAACTCAGAAAAGAGAAGAGAGGATAGGAGAACTTGAAGCCGCTTCGTACGGGGCTAATAGGAGCCTTACACGTCAGCTATTCTGTTTTTTATTTAGATCATTGTGTTTTCTTATTGCATTTGTTAAACGGTTAAATAAAATATGATACATGCTTATCCAATTCTCAAGCAACAAAAAATAGAATCGCACATAACTAAATTATTCATTGTCTTTCTTTATAGGTGGACATGAGCATACACAAAGCTTCTGAATGTAGGTTCTCTTGAAATGGAGTCCGATGAGAACATTATGACCAAACCTCTTACTCTATTCAATAGTGCTGACAGTTTTTCACTGTTGGTGATGAGATAAAGGCAAGGCTATTTTTGTTCTTTGGTAATTCTTGTTCAGATTGATTATGAGAAAAAGATAAATGATTATTCTAAATATGTTGGTTTATAATTATAGGTTCATCTTAAATATAGCTACTCCTTAGTATGCCAGTCATGTCATGATTGGTAGTTGTAATTATATAATTCTGCCAAAGGCAATAAGAATAGGAAGGTTGTGTTAGAATCAAATATTATTTTTATTGTTTTCCTCAACTTGTTTCTTCTGTAATAATTTTTAGTTTCTATGAAATCAACAACTAGAGGTTAATGCTGAAAGGATGCCTTAAGATCTAACGAAAGAAAGCTTGACAGAAGTTGAAAGAAGAGAAGAAGTTACTCAAGTTAGTAAGTAGAAAATACCTTAAACTCTATGTTGTTTTTCAAAGCAACAAAAAAGCAAAGGTAATGGCATGCACAGTTAGAGTTGGAACTCGAATGATCTTGACAGGGAAACTCAGGAATGGACACTAACATCAAATTAAGAACATATGGATAAACCAAATTAAGATGGTTAGATCGACATTCATTTGTCACGAGAAGAGTCTCAATGGCTGCAACAATGAAAAAGTAATATGATTGTGTTTTGATTTTTTAGTAATATGTACCATATTTTTCTAATTCTCATATAATACAATTTTTTGAAACTAGATGAAGAATAAAAAAAAACTAGATGAAGAATGTTTTGATTGAAGTTACCTTATGGAAATCATATGTATCTAATGATATTTTATTCCTTATTTTAGACTAATGACATATTATCACATAAATAAATAAAAATTTAAAAAAATAAAAAATATTCTAATTAATTCATGATATAAAATAAGACATTGTTCGAGATATGTGATTTCTTTCGGTTGTGATGTCAATGTCTAGATGGGGTGCATGCCATTGACCCATTGTCGAGCCGTGTCCGTGCAACTTCTTGTTTAGAAGATTATCCACCCA
The DNA here is from genome assembly GCF_001865875.1 of Lupinus angustifolius. Classification (NCBI taxonomy): domain Eukaryota; kingdom Viridiplantae; phylum Streptophyta; class Magnoliopsida; order Fabales; family Fabaceae; genus Lupinus; species Lupinus angustifolius. The sequence continues at coordinate 14,933,285 of NC_032020.1, read as the reverse complement.
AAAACAATGTAGACCTAAGCCCATAATTTTCAACAGGGCCAGAATAGTTACGCATATCTTCAAAGTTGAGAACAAAATGCACGCTAAATAGGGAAATGACAGTTCTATTTGCGGCCATATAAATTCGAACAATACTATTCTCCTTTTCATCTCTACATCTATTCTCTTCAATAAATTGCATGTGTTTAAGACTTTTTATTGATGTAAATAGTATTATCCATTAATGAGTGCTCTTAAAAAATTGCTTGATCAAGTAAGAAGAGAAATTCTGGAAACAATTGATTTGATTTTCCTATTTTAAAAATACTTTAAAAAAGCACGCTAAACCGACCTAATTTTGGAGTGGGACTGTTTACGTTTTCCCATGTGAAATAAAGAAAATATTTAATGTATTATCTATTGTAAGTGTTGTTTAAGCATATGTGCACATTTGTTGTCTCACACTTTGTGTTGTTTCATGTACTACAAGTATATGTGATTGATCAAAAATATATGTTTAAATTAAAATTTAATTATTAAATTTTTTTTGATCAATCATAAATCTATAGTATATGGAATCTATATGTTCCCTTTACGCATATTATCTACCATTATAGTACAACTTAAACTTTACACAGTACTAATAAAACGAATTACACCAAGTATATTATTTAGATAATGAGACTAACAAGATATTGATTTAGTGATGTAAAATTTATTGGATATTTAAGATCACTGATTCGATTTCGAAGAAGAATACTTATTTTTTGGCGCAAGTATGAATCTTAAAAGAAATTAGTTGAAATCACAGCCGTCCAAATCTCATAAAAAACGATGCTGATCCATTTCCGTGTACACTTGTGTATGTGTGCCCCCACCCCAAACTTCATTCCAAAGCAAAACGTGACATGTCTCACTCACTTCACTACTTCTAGGCCTTTACACCTCAAATAAACCACCACTACTCACATTCTTTTTGTGCTTTTTATCTCACACAACAAGATCCCCTTTTTAATTTCTCTGCAAAAGCTGAAAAGGGTGGAGTGGAAATGGCTGATTGGGGTCCAGTAGTGATAGCAGTGGTGCTGTTCGTGCTCTTGAGTCCAGGGCTGTTGTTTCAGATACCAGGGAGAGGAAGAGTTGTTGAGTTTGGGAATATGCAAACTAGTGGTGCTTCTATTTTGGTTCATGCTATCATTTACTTTGGCCTCATCACTATCTTTCTTATTGCCATTGGGGTTCATATCTATACCGGGTAACTTTGTATTTTGGTTCCGATTTAAATGGAAGAATAATGAATTGGTGGATCTGAATAGTTTTTGTTTTTGTTAGGTTTATTTATCTGCTTTAGTTTTTACATTCCCTTGTAAGTTTGTGATGTATTATTATCTCTAATTTATTTTGGTAATTTGAAACTTTCTCTAATCCCTTGTTAGCTTAACTTGATTAACTTCTATTTGCTTTTAGGATGGTGGTTTGGTGAAAATTATTACTTCTGATAAATGCACTACTTTTCCACCTTCTTTTCAGTATTGTGGATCTGGTTTACAATGTTTAGGTGGTTGTTAAATGAAAACAAAAAAATATTGTTTTTCTGTGTGTAAAGCCAATGAAAGTTGCATCGCCTTGAATCATGAGATGCACTTTATTATATACGAAACGGAACAAGCACAATAAGTTAGCTGAATCCATGACTTGGCTATAACTTCTGAGTTCAGTTTCAGAACAATCGAATTATTGAAAATAAAACGACCTCCTTAGAGTCCTTACAGTCTAAATCAATGATGGAATAATCACTAATGAAGGTAAACACTAAAGAGTAGAATTTCAAGTTTTTGAGTAATTTGTATGGGGTAATAAGTCCTTCTATAGTTCTGGATTCAACAAGCAAACCAAATTTGTTGAGGCAACAAGAAAATAAAGAGTTATCTGAACGAGAGAAAAAAAAAATAGTTGTACATATCCGTGAAACAATGACGCCAGTGAGATTCGGCATGATTCTGCTTTGCTTCAGTGGTGAGGAATAGAGATGGGACCTAGCTAGTGATTATTTTGTTTCCTTTTCTTATTTTTTTAGCAGGTTACTTCCAAATTTTCCCATTCTTTACTCGCTTCCACGTTGGTAGAATTTGAAGCACCTGTTACAACTTTTGAGTGAATAGCCCATAGGTACTTCAAATTTAGGATCTCGAACAGTACCAAAAGAATTATAGTATCCCGAGTGCATGAAAAGCCCCTAAAGCACATCAAGCTCAAGCTTTTGTTTTCAATTCCAGGTTTATTTACGGGTTGGTTTGGGTTGAAGGTAGAATAAAATCTAAACTAATGATATTTAATTTGTTTGATTTTGTAACAAATAAAAAATTTCACCAAAATATTGTTTTGAATTGATTTTTGATTTTGTTGATCTGAGCTGATCTTCTCTTTAAAAAAAGAATTCAACCCGATGTAAACCAAACCAACTCAAATAAATATGGGTTGCTCTAGTTCGGCTGACCAAATTATAAGTGCCTTGGCTTTAGTTTAAACTGAAATGAACCGATTATCCGATCCAATTTACAGCATTTGCATTTAGAGCTCATCTTAATTTAATTTGATAAGAATTTAGTAAGCTCAAAATTCAAAACGAGACATGTTTCTAACTTGAATTCAATTCGATTAAAGTTTGTGAAAGAATTTGCGAAGAGTTCAATTCAACTTATAATCTCGATTGATCCACTTTGTCAACTTGAATTATAATTTTTTATTTAATATGTAAAAAAATTAATATTATTATATATATAAGTTTAAGTTCAGCTCAAGTTTATTTGATGAATTTTATTTTTAGCTCAAATTTGACTCGTTTTTTTTGTGAACTAAGTTTATCAAACTAAATAAGTAGTCAAGTTTTGAACAAATATCGAGTTGGTCTTATTTATTGTAATCTTAAGAGTAGCCTTTGCAAATAAAAATGATATAATTATTTATAGTATAAGAAAAATAATATGTGTCACAAAATAATTATTTGTTTATTAATTATTATTTTACAAGTGGTATGTGTTATCTTTCTTATGGTGGACGAGGTTTTATGGGATAGTATATTATTACTACTAGGGATGGCAATGGGCGCGGGCGGACTCGCGTATTTGCGGATACCCAACGTGTTTTTAATTTTAATTATATATTTATATAATTTATAGTAATCAATATGTAAAAATAATTGTTACATGAATAATATTATATTTATAAGATAAATTTATGATCATAGTGAAATATGTGTAATTTATTACGAAATAATAATAAAATATATAATAATCTTAAAATAATAATAAATATATATAAAAATTTAACTAAAAACTAAATATATAAATTTGCAGGTATCACAAAATTCACTCCCACCTATAAGCTATTATTGTGGGTATCCATTGCGAGTATTTCCATGAGTACCCACAGTCTACTTTTTTTTGTCATCCCTAATTACTACTCTGCTATAGCACTTAGGGAATGCTAATATCACTCAATATTTCTATATTTAAAGAAGAGAAAAATATATATGCTTAGGCGGTTATGAGTTTTATACATTGTCACTGCATCATCTACCATTGATATTAACAAACTTTGACTTTTCAAAAAATGTAATCAAGATGAATAGTGGATAATGTGATGTTTGTGTATAAATTTTTAAATTAATAGTGTATAGATTTTACTCTATAAAAAAACCTTCTACAAGGTTTCATAAAAAAAAAACGTCTACTTTTTGTCTACTGTATTTTTTGGTACCATTTCTTACCTTGTTACGGGGAACTAATTTTATTTGTCTCCCAATAAATATTTTTTATAAGAATCAAATATTTGGTTTTTTATTTTCTTTATAGATCTAACAACATCTTATACACTAGATCTGTGAGTTGTTGATACTTTTTGTATTCCGTATGATTCCATTGAGTAGATGTTGTGGTGAGAAAAATAATATTTTGGGTACGAAATTGAGTCCTTTCTCTGTAGAATTATATGGTAGTGTCATTTGCTGAAATGAAAGCCAGGTTTTATGTTTATGAAGGAGTGGACCTCAACTTTGTTCTTGTTGTTTAACAATATTGGGCTTCAGATACCCAATTCATCTTTTGAGTCCACAAACGCACCCACTTCCGTGATCTTACATATTTGATTATTTTCACACTGTTTTCACTCTCACACCTATCTTCACATTCTCATGGCGACTCTCGCTCGATTCTCCAGAAGAGCCCTAAGAACCGCGCATGCAATCTCAAAGCAAAACCTGCAACCACAGCTCGCGTGTGCTGAACGCGCTTTTGCGACAGAGGCATCGAAATCAATCACTCCATCAGAGGATCGGGTGAAATGGGACTACAGAGGGCAGAGGAAGATAATCCCGTTGGGACAGTGGCTCCCTAAAATTGCAGTCGATGCTTACGTGGCACCAAATGTTGTCCTCGCCGGACAAGTCACCGTTTGGGACGGCGCCTCCGTGTGGCCCGGCACTGTCATCCGCGGAGATCTTAATAAGATCAACATTGGGTTCTGCTCCAACGTTCAGGAGCGTTCCGTTGTTCACGCCGCGTGGTCTTCTCCCACAGGTTAGTTAGTTAATTAGTTAGTTAGTTAGGTTTTGCTTCTTTCTATGATTCATTCGTTTCTCTGTTTCAAACTACAATTGTTCGTGGCTTTCGATCGCTTTGTTTTTGTGGAAACGTGTCATCAAAATTATGGGAATTTTGTTTCTGCCTTGGAATTGTGAATTTATTTATTTATGTTTCCTTATGTTTGGCTTGTTCTGGAATCTGATATGAAATTCCTATAATTCAGATCTGGTGTAGTTTGAAGCCGTTGACTTATAAATGTGGTTAATTTTCCTTCCTGGGCTCTTGATCATATATTTAATAGTTGCCAATTGCTTACTACTTTTTTTCCCCAGAAATTATAAGTGTCTAATAGAAAATTGTCGAGAAAAGGAAGATGGAAATGTGAGTGCATAACTTTAATTTATGTTTCTGGTATTTTCTCTTCCCCGGAGGATGGAGACTTTATTTTTTTCTTAACCAACCCCGATCCAATGCAGCAAGACTAAAATAAGATTATCATCCTTGCCCCGTTGGGATTTGGGCATCTCTGAAGCTGTAACAACCCCAACCTGAAACATGATCCCAACTTATCATTTAAATGGGCCCCTTTGCCCTTTAGTGTTTGTACATTTGTTATCCTATATATATATAGGATAATTCTATAATTTCACATGTAGTATATAAATTGAGTATGTGTTTAGGGGTCGGGTATCACCTATATTAAACACGATCTCAATATTTGAAATTGAGGAAAACCTCAAAGTGGGTTTTGGGTTTTCCCTATTAAATTTGGGTTGTGTTCGGAGTGTTAAGTCATATCTCCATAAAATCAATGGTGAGCAAGAGCAGAAGAGAGTGAGAGAACGATTTTCTAGGGCTGTATTTCCGCTTCTGTGATGTCAACACTTATCAGTTTCAGACCCTAATAGTATTAGGTTTGGGTTGGGCAAAAAATACCCAAGGTACCTTAAAAAATTGTCCACCTTTTAAATTTTGGGGCATTTTGAGATTTTTTTGCCTGTGTCCCTATAGCAGACGCAAAGCACTGCTAAACCCACAATAGCGACCACTATTGTGGACCGCCTCAACTGCTAATTGGATCTGCGACGCTATGCCGCACTGTAAGTTGCTATTGCAGCACTATTGACTACTTAGATTGAGCATATACTTTCTTTGTAGATTCCCAGTGGATGCACTAGTTGATGCTATTATAGTGTTAACTGGTAAATTATCTTGCTGATGCTGAGTCTTTAATAGAATCTACATCACAGAATCACATCTTTCTTTCTCATTCCCCTGCATCCAGACCAACCATACTACCAAAAGAATTTTGGACCATCGCACCTTTAGTCACATGTTAACACTTGATCAAAACGATAATATCAAAAGATACTTCTCATAGATACCAGACAATTTCTTTTTGCGTTCTAATAAAAAATATTAAAATGGTGCCGTGATGCACGATTCTCTCACCTAGTGGAATTCGAGGAAGGTAGACTTAAGTTGTCTTACCCTCGCAAGTGAAGAGGTTGTTTCCAAGATTTGAAATCATGACCTCCATGTCACAAGGTAAGGAACCTTGCATTGTGCGAGACTCACCCCGTGTAATAAAAAATATAGTAGAGGTGGGGAGGGATTGCTTGATCTGATCAGTTTACTTTCCAAATGCCTTAATCTTGATAATAATTTGTATGAGTTGGATGGTATTCTCCAAAGTTACGGCCAGTTAACTGAATCTCAAGTCACGAGTGTGTGTTTTTGTATTTAATTATTGGTGATGATAATTTTGTTTTGATCTATACTACTTTTCAGATGTTTATGTCCTTTTCAATACATTTTGAAGTTGCTTTTGTGTCCCAAACCAAATTATGAAGTTATTGCAAATCAGACACTGTTATTGGTCTGTTATACTTTAATGTGATGGCTGATCCTCCCGTTTCTTTCTACGTGTTTTGCCATTGCTAGCTGATTTTATATATATTTGTGATAGTTGTTTAAAAAATTAGAATGTAACAGGTCAAACTTCTGATTCAGCTGTTTACTTGTAACTTGTAAGTGAAATTAGTGATCAACTTACTTCTTCACAGTTGTTTTCCTTTGATTGGTTTACCTAATTTACAGCGCTCTTTCCAAATGCAACTCGAGATCCTTGAAAATTCATGTTGGCCATGTTATGATTTATGAATGTATTCCTTATTTTTTGCGTATGCTTTATTCTGTAAATCAGGCCTTCCAGCTGACACTTTAATAGAGCGGTATGTGACAATTGGGGCATACAGCCTGTTGAGATCCTGCACTATTGAGCCCGAGTGCATTATTGGGCAGCATTCCATCCTCATGGAAGGTTCATTGGTGGAGACACAATCAATCCTTGAAGCTGGGTCAGTAGTTCCCCCAGGAAGGCGAATCCCAACAGGTGAACTTTGGGCGGGAAATCCAGCCAGGTTTGTTAGGACTTTGACCCATGAAGAAATCATAGAAATCCCCAAGCTTGCTGTTGCAATAAATGATCTGAGCAGGGATTATCACTCAGAGTTCCTCCCCTATTCCACAGTATATTTGGAGGTTGAGAAGTTCAAGAAGTCTTTGGGTATTTCTGTTTGAGCTTTGTTGTAACTCTTCAGTGTATCTGTTAGTTGGAGTTTTACTTGTAAGGAAATAAGAATCTGAACAGAGAGCAAGCTTCTTTTTTTGTATTCTTTTCTGAAAGTATTGGCTTAAGATATCATGTCCTATATAATTGGCTGGAGTAACCTGTTAAGAGAATGAGATACATCTTAGGATCTATGGGCGAAATTTTTTGCTCCATATATGACTGGTTGACTGTTTATTCCTTCATTGTCTTGTGCTCTGTTTGTTTGAAACACAATAATAAATTATAAATGGCAGTGGATAGCCAAACAATGCTGCTTTGTCTGTATCTTTCATCTGAGATTGGATCACCCATTTGGTCTTTACTACTAACTTTTTGGTCGTTTATCTGTTTCAAGGCACATGCAATCAAGATTCATATGTTCATTTGAGTTATAAAGTTATTTTGCCTAGGATACATGTATCCTGGGTTTTAGTTTTTTTCTTTGTTTCGTTCCTAATATATAGACAGAGATCAGGAGTGGCTTGTTTGAAGTATATCTCTACAAATCTTGAAAGTTATTGAGATCCTTATAATTAATGAACGAATCTAAATCAAAATTTAGTCTAGATTCATATACATTTAGAACTCCAAGGAGCCTCTCCCATTTGGCTCTTAGGTATTAGCTCCTCTAAATGAAAGGTTGTGATCATAACAACTTTAGAGGACCCAATCCGTATAGAGAAATCTTTGAAGAATCAAATGCATTGTAACCGACAATCTAATTGACAGGAGTAACAAATTTATGTATTCTATTTGATTGGTCGAAACCTTCTTTCTCTGTGTTGCTTCTCCGATTCTAATTGAAGGAGGCGCACTAATTTTGAGCACGGCATTAAACTTATATATAGAAGCAATGTTTGTTAACACCTCACGGTAGTGGCCTTTCAATATTTATTTATTTATTAAGATATTAGAACACCTCTCATAGTCTCGTAGTGTTTGCGTAAGCTCAATTAGTTAGACTTAGTATCCTACAAAAAATAGTATAGAGATTTGGTTCTAAAATATATATTCTTCATTTTAATTTCTCTTCTTCTATTATGTTCGGGCCCACCAATCCTCCAGACCTCATTAAAGTCAATAGTGTTACCTACATAGTTGTGCAACGTACACACCATTGAAGAATAACATGCAACTGAAATGGAGCCACCTGCAGTGCTGCTTAGCATAAATGAGAAAGGGATAACACTAAGTCTCATCGTGTTTAGGACTTAGGAGCTGCTGGTCCAAGGCCATCATAACTAAGGTGGTCTCTTCCACTTGCAAAGTCAGAAGATATTTTTAAGGTTTGCTTATTTTTGTTTGCTGGGTATGTTAGTAAATTATGAGTACTGTTTCCATACGAGTGGACCATTTTGTGATGTGAAATGCTACGATTCCACTTTCATATATTATAGTGTGCTAGAAAGTTACTAATTAGTGAGAGATCAGGACATTAACCTAAAGTTGTATAAATCATACATGTCATTAAAAATGCACACTTAAATTGTAAAGAAAGATGAGATAAGCTTAATCATCTAAATTATCATTAACCGGAGAACTTCAATTTTAAATTCTGTTTTGGTTCCACTTTAATATAATTAAAATGTCAAGCTTACATTATTTATTTAACTACCCAAGTTGATGAATTGATCATGATGAAGTCACTGGACTCAAATACTGGAAAATGGTGCAATAAATAGTGGATAGTGCAGGGTAATAACCCCTTCAGTTTTGACATGAAAAAAAAACCACACAAGGTTTTTGTTTTTATATGATAAACCATTGCCTTCATAAAAGATAAAATGATAGTTTAAATAGTCTGAAGGAAAGAATTCATTCTAAATCAGCAACCAAAAGGATGAGCCCTACTCATAAAATTCTCTATTCCCATTGAAAGGGAAATAGTTGAGGAACATCACTCCCCTGGGATCCATTAGAGCCAATGTTATACATTGATGAACAATGGTCACTCCCATTAGGATCCAAAACTGGGTCCACAGACTCCAAGCTATTATTATCATGCAGACTCAGGCCTAAGGGTTGCATAAGTGATGATGAGTGAGGCTGCACCATTTGGTTCAATCCATTTCCAGAATTGTTGTGTGTCTGTGGTGATGACAGAAGAGAGAGAGCACAAGGAGAGTCATGAACAGAACTTGTTAGGCTATCATCACAGAACATTTTGCATCTCAACCCTCCACTACTTTCTGAGTAAGGGCTAGTCCTGAGAAGTGTCTGAAGATGATGTGTATTTTGGTTGTTGAGTGTGACAGTAGGGTTGTGATCACCTTGTAGGTATGCCAGTTGCTTCCCTTCTTTGTAGCTGGTTGGAGAAGATCCAAGAAAAAGGTCTTGTTTCTCAATGAAATTCATTTGTTGTTGGTGGTGGCTGTGGAGTCTAACATCTGCAGATGAAGTAACAACTCCTCCACTCCAACCAGGATTCATCATAGTATTAGAAGAGTATATTTGTGAACCTGAGAAAGGTAGCAACTGGGTTCCTGAAAAAAGTACTAGTATAGTTTTAGACATTGAATTTCATTTGTAACATTAAAGTTTAGGCATGTCTAGATTAGATCTATTTGGGAATATTGATCTCATACCACCTAATAATTCCTCCAAAAAATTATGTTAGAAGTCTCATATTGAGTAGAATAACAAATTCAATGTGGTATATAAGTCACGAGGCTCTCTCACTTAATAGATAGTCTTTTGGATTGATAGAATAGCAAACTATCTATCATCGGGAATTATGGATTATTCAATATATAGACTAAAGCACCATTTTAATCCCTGAATTTATGAAGACATGGTCTCCATATTACTCCTTTGGTTTTATGAAATTATCATTATAGTCCGAAATTATAAAATGATAATTGCATAAAGAACGACAAATCATAGGTGCTTTAAAAAATATTTATTATAAAAGGTTTAGCTTTGGCTCCCCTACACTTCGTCTTTAAGGCACTATTATGTGTGTCTATTGTGAAGGAATTATGTCCAAACTAAGAAACTCAAGGTGTCACAGATTATATTTCAGTAATAGATAAACTACTTACAGATAATAGACTAGCTTGTTTCACTCTCTTAAAAGCAAAAGCCTTTATCTTTTCTTAAGTGTACTAACATGTTATTTTAGTGGCCACTAGATTGTCAAAAGAGTGTGGGCATCAATGGCCCAAATAAGGGATGGTGGCAGAGGACTCAACTAGGTGAGTGCATTATGTAATTGTGTTATACCTTACCCTTTTAATATTTATGTACCAATGTGGGATCTTTAGCAGATGTATGCTCCAAATCTAGGCACACATGGGTCCACTAAAGATAATGGTAGCTAGGAACTGGAAGCTAACCTTGGTAATTGGACAAAAAACTAGTGGAACGAGTGAGTGGTTCTGGTTGGGGCTTTCTTCTCCTTCTGTTGTGTCCATCTAAGCGTTTTCTGCAGCTTCTTTTTCCTTCATCAAATTCCTCCAGTGAATGGAACCTGCACAAAGGAAAGAAGGTTCAGGATTTGAAGAATTTCAGGCATGTAATATGTCATGGAATTGTGTCATGAAGATTAGCCAACAACTGTTGTGGTATTGTAAATTATACAACATTTCTTAGAACTAGAATCATGGATATTGTAAATTAAATTAACCATAAACAAGTGTTTTTCACACACTTTCCAGAACAACAAGGAAAGTATCCAAATATTAAGGTATCTTTGAGGACATTGTGATTCTTTTTGTTAAGAATTATGCTTCAACTTCTCCTAAAGAAGCAAAACTAAGATGCTAGTATTATTCTAACTGTATCAGAAAGCAAAAGACAGTAATGGGCAAGCGCACTTGTGAAGCTAACATGAATAATGGATAAGGGTGCACATAAGACAGATTAAATGTGTCTATTATGCACAATATCAAGAAATCATAGAGAGAGGAAATCCATCAAAAAAGAGGACGCATCATACCCAAAAAAATTATAGTAAGGCACATATATGCACACGAATAATTCTAAATCTTCCAAATCAATCCTCATGCTTAGACAATAAATAAATTGTTGATTTTTTTTATATTTTCAATACTATGAATGCATCACTTTTCATTTAATGTTTTCTTTATTTAGTATTAGGAGGATCATAAAGATAATTTAGAAGGAAAAAGAAACTCTATGTACACAAACCTGCTACACTGTTGGCAGAACCTTTGCTTCTGGCCACCAATAGTGACCTGTGGAGTCTTGGAATGAAGTTCACACACCTTATGGCGCCTATGATAGTCCCTGCAATTACTAAGATCTGAATTGCACCCATCCACAAGGCATGTCACTGTGTGATTCCCATTGTTGAAAGCTCTAGCTCTCTTAGATGACCCTGAAGCTAAGGTTGATGCCATTTTGGAAAGTCCAGCATCAGAAGCAGCATATTTGGGCTTGGACAACATTGATTCTGCGCCAAAATTCCCAACTTGACCAAGCTTCAAGTCCACAGAAAACTCCCCTTTTGCTCTGTAAACTCCAAACCTGCTTGACCCTTCATCCATTGTTTCCATGCTGGGAAAAGTTGATCCCTGATCCACTTCAGTCAAATCCAAAGAAGGTGATTTCAAATTCCAGTCCATAATAAAAGACTTTCCCACTTTTTTCAGCTCTGGTTGGTTCCACAAAAACTCCCTCTTATGTTTGTTTGTTCACCCTTCTCAATTGCATGAAAAACAAGAGGAAAATAAAGCTGTGAGCAAGACTAGACATTAATAGAAAGAAGCTGAACCAAACTTCAATTAAAAGCACTAAAGAAACTCCAAAGTCTTAAAGTGACAACTGATAGAGATTATGAAAAACTAGACAGACATAAATATAAAATTATTATTATACAACACAACATAAGACATTTTTTTGTCCCTATTTTTGAGGAAAAAGAAAAGGAACAAACCTGCATCATATGGCTAAGTATACATAATTAATGAGTAACTAACTACCTAGCAGCCAGTGAATATGCAACTTGTAAGAGTTCCAAGGAAACAGGAAGTTACCAACAAATAATGAAGGAACTAAATGCCTAAAACAATAAATGGTAATTGAAAGAGGGAAGAGTATACTACTAGAAAACAGTTGCAGTGCTTAGTTCTTCCCTTCACAACCACTTCCTGCCATAGATTCCATGAATAAAGTGGATAGCTAAATTAATGAGCTAGATTTTTTTCTACCTTTTTTTTGTTTTTAAAAATAATATAAAAGGACATAAAGATAGTTGTTTTATCAACAAACCACATAAAGCATACCTTGTTAGCCACCTAAGGATATGAAATTGTGGATTGCAGAGAGTAGTAAGGATAATGTATTGAAAACTGAACATAAAACTCAGGGAGGACAGAAAGAGTGAGAGAGAGAGAGAGAACAATAGCAATGGAACTCAATAAAGGGTCTAGTTGATATGCTCCCTTTAAGAAGTTGAAGTGAATATTTTAATATATTGAAGAATTGTGTTTTACCAAATATAGGGCTTCATCAGGGTATGTATAGGTTGAGAATGGAAAGAAATAAGATATATGTAATAAGGACAGGCTGTTGGTTGCTTTCAACTTTTATTAGTCAGTAAAAAGAAGTACAAAGAATGGATGCTCAAGATGAAGCATGTGCCATTGTGTTTCAATTTTCATAGCATGTTTTTCCCTTGGGTTTTTTCTTTTCTTTTTATGTTTTTATTATGAAAATCATATATCTTTTAATAAATTATCCTGTAATACTCTTGCCCAAAAAAAGTTACATATATCAACTTAGCCTAGATAAAAAAAAATAATATTACATCAAATTCAAGTTGATATGGGATAGTCACGCACCCCAAAAAAATTAGTTCCCGAATGAGATAATAACGAAAAAATTTATTTGATGCTATATTGACACTAGAATGTTCATGTCAGTCAATTCATTAGTACTTTGGAGTTCAATACTTCAAGAATATTAATTTATCAAATTCATATAGATAGATGAATTTTTAGATTAACTTATAATAAGGATATAACATTATTCAATTATTTTTTGTTATTTCTTGAAATTTGGAAATTGGAACTTGAAACTTGCTAGTATAGTAGACTACAACAACCGTTGGAGACAGAGTAGGGTAGCAAAACAAAAAAGCAGATCAAAATTTACAATGATAACAATTAGTAACCTAAGCTAAGCTGTGAGCATGTTTGAATGGAAACAAAGAAAAAAGAATCTTAAAAATGTATTTAGGTCTTTGTGTGAATAATGTTGGAGTGTAGTTTATATTGACCAGAGAAGGCTAATGATGAATACTGATAGTGGGCCTTTGGAGTAGACGTTCACCATTAATGTTGGGGGCTCCAGGTTTTAGATTCCTTCCTCATTTAAGCCACAACAGCTACGACACTCAATGAAACGTCCATATGGCTAAACACCTCAAACACGTGATCATATATTTTTTTTTATAATAACATTATATTATGTGAAGTCATTATATATCATTCATTTGAATTATATTTTTTTAAAAAATAAGTAACAATTAAATATAAATGATGAACAATGAAGTGTAATATATTAAACTCTAAGAGTGTATGCGTTTTTTGTCTCTATTTTTATCTCACGGTTAATAGGAACTAATTTATTTTGTATGTTCTAGTAGTAACTTCCAAACAAATTTCATTCCTTTAAATCTTGATATTTTACCAAAATGAAGTTTCAGACAGATCAACGGTAGGATGGAAACACATGATCATATTCCATATACATAAAAATGTTGGAAAAGAATCACAATAGAGATATAAATTCTTGATTTTGTATTTATATTTAAGGGTAAAAAGTATCATATTATTATATTTAAATGATAAAATTGTTTTGTCATTCTATTTTTTATGTTGTTTTTAGGTAGAGACTCTGGAAGATCCTAATCGAATAATGTAGTACCATAATCATCCATTGTTTTTCTATTTTATACCTAATAATTTTTTTGTACTACCAATATTTCTTCACCTCATAAGTAATGAATTACTCTCTCTCAATATACATGGTTATTTCTCCTAATAAATATCACTCTCAATAATTAAACATTTAATATTTTGGTCATTATGATAATCTAGTGGGACCTTACATCTTATTAGTTATTTTATACATATAAATTGTCAAATTAAATTTCATGTGGTTTTAAATTTTGGGGAGTCAATGTTAAAGCTTTTAGAGTTTCATGAGCATAATAATATCCGGCCACAATGAAAGTTATAAAAGTCCATATTTAAACCTCTGAACTAATTTAAAATATTTTTCACTCAATTAACAGCAAAAATACTTTGTAAAAACAAAAAATAATTATGACATGTTTAAGGAAAATGAGAGTTTATTCCCCATACTATATTTTCATAGGAATCATTTAATAAATAAAAAACCGAAGCTAAAACTTATAAATGGTTATATAAAACTCAGCTTGAACCGGACGGTGCGACCAATTCAACCGTGAACCGAACATCTAACCGGTCTGAGTCTCTCGTCTAACCAATTTTGCATTAAATTAGGTTGACTTGGTCAATTTAAGCCTAAAATTAGTGACTTGGGTGGTTGGACAAGTTGGACCGGCCGAGTCAATCAAATTTTTTTTTTAAAACAACCAAATTGACGTCGTTTTTATGTGAAAAACAAGTATTTTTAACTTATTTATAGTTATGTTTGTCATTTGTTAATTTATATTATAACAAAATCTGCATTGTTTAATTAAATTATGAGTGGAAATTCACTTACTCCAAAAATAAGTTTTTTAAACTTATAAATCTAATGGTATAGATATATTCACTAGTTCAAATCATTGGATTTCCTTAGAATTGATAGCTAGGAATGTGAAGTAAGTTTTTCTTGGAGTAAGTGGATCTTCTCCCATAAATTATAAACTTATTATATGTTTTTTTGTAGTTAAAACATAGTTCATTTGTTGTTTGATGATGTTATCAACTTACTTGTGTCATTTTATAGTAGTAAAATGTTCTTTTTTGTTGTTTAATTATGCATGGTAATGTTTTGAATTTTGAGTATACCGTTATTAAATATTATTACGTAATATTATGAATTTTTTAGATTTTTTAATACAAACCGAGTTAACCAGTCTAACCATTAACCCACTGGTTAAACCATTGACTCATTAACCCAGTATCTTGACTGAGTTATTGATCAATCTGAGTTTAATAACACGGCTTACAAATAAGGTAGAGGTTAAAAAATGTTATTAAACCCTTAATACCGAACAATATATATTAAAATATACTAAAACCTTTATCTAAAAAAATGGCACAACATTATGTATTATTACGATACTGATAAGGTAATAAGTGGAACTTTGTATAGGGAATGGCTGTGAGTGAGTTGCGACTAGTCACTGCAGCTTCATGCATCAACATTATGGGAGTGGCCTTGGTTAGTCAATTATTGTTGATTGTCTTTGCATGATGGGGCCTAGCTGTGCAGCTGCTTAGTTTGCAGCACAGTCTGCACTTATCAGCACTCTGAATTTGCCTTCTCATTATTTATTTTTTGTTCATAAAAAATGTGGTTCACAAAAATTGATTTGGTTGTTGTAAAGACATTTAATGGAATGTAACAAAATAGTATGAATGGTGGATTGCATCATCTATTATATTTAATCATTATCGACTCTTCAAAAAATAATTCAAATAAATAGTGGATAATATAGTGATTATGTATAAATATTTACACTAACAACGCATAAATATTACATTCTTTAATTATTTTTAAAATGGTAATAAAGGATGATAATAGATAATGTTTTTTATCAATCAAAGTTCATGATGCACAATTTGTCATGCATCATGGAATTGAGAAAAATATGTATGCAGTGATCGTGTATGAGTTTTATATATTGTTATTGTATCATACACAATTGATATTTAATAATTCTTGACTTTTCAAGAAAAAATAATCAAAATAAATAATAATGTGATATCTGTGTATAAATTTTTACATTTTGATAGTATATTATTTTACGCTCTATGGAATAATAGATGTTGCTTTGAATTTGAGAGGTTAGTACGTAGTGAGCATGGTGGATATAGTCATAAAATACATAATTGTCTCACGTACGAATAATGAGTTTCTCCTAACGATGAAGATAGGAAGGATCTGTGTCTGGCACTAGAGTACTTGACTCCTTACTACCCACATTTTAAGAAAATAACTATGCATGATCTCTTATCCAACATGGGCATTTATATATTCATGCATGCATATACTTCACAAAACAAATATAGAAATCCAAATATCCTTAAGATTTTTGTAAGCCAACAACTAGCATGATACGTAGAATTTCACTCATGTTTACAATTATGGATTTTTTGTGGACATTTTTATTTGATATGCTTTGCTTCTCAAAAAACATTGCATTCTTTTCGGTATACCTCCAATTGGGAACACCATTCCGAACTTTTCTCTCATCTTCAAGAACAATTACACCACCTGAAGCTATTAATTGAGGAGTTTAAAATCTATACACCGGGTAGTGTAAAAAAAATTATAGTGTCAACACATCATCTATAATTGATTTGTATTACTTCTGTTTGAGTATCAAATATGATTTGTATTAACATATAAATAATATATAATTTGCTGATAATATAAAAAACATTTATATTGTCAGCATGTACATATTAAATCCTTAATCCATATCATATGCAAATCATCTCATGTGAAATAAGAAAAATCAAGTCTGTTTAACAATAAATGAACAAAAGAGTCGCTAGTGCTACGATTATCTAGAGTAAACAAATTTAAACTGAAATCCCAATCTAGCATGCATTGTAACAAACATAAGAGCAAGCTTCAGACGTATGTAGACATTATACATGCATCAACCTGTTATGCCTAATGCATCAAATATTAATGCAATGAAGAAAAATGAATAAAGAAATAATAATAGTTATAGAGAAACATCATTTAAAAAAGCATATAATACAATTAAGTGAAATATCAATTGAATACTCGTTCTAATTTCTAAAATTTCATGCTCAACATATGGTACTTGTAAAATAAAATCAAAAAATAGTCCATACAAATTTCTAGGTGTGACAAACTCACCCAACTCTTTCCAAAACTTTTAAGGACCTAACTTTTTGAAAGATATTATTTTGAGAGATACAATTATCTCATCAAACAAGTCAGTAAACAACATATGACTAGTCTTGTCTCATGGACCAAATTATTGCTAGAAGAAAATCTTCAAGAACTACTTGGTAAATTGTTTTTTTCAAAAACTAAATTGGATTAAGAAAAAATTCAGGACAAAATCAAGTCTTTACTTTGAAAAAATTATATATATATATAGTCATATTTATCTTTCAAAATACATCAATCAGCAAATTAGCTAGGCGTCTTAAAAATTACCACCAAATGCTTTCTAAAATATTAAAATGATCATTATGCTTAGTTTGAGTCCTCTCTAATGTTGGGGGAGGGAAGTATTGTCAAAAAGAAAAAAAATAAGATGTAATGATTGTTAGATATTTTATGAAACGAAGAACACATCGTATCATTCAAGTAATAAAATTTGGTAAAATATTGGGATATCGTTCTCAGGAAGCAGAGTGAATTTACACTAATTCCTACAAGAATTAGTTGAGCAACTATTTACACGATTTTGTTTGATAATTTGATAATAGTTTTGTAACAATGTTAAATTAAAATAAAAGGTTAACTGTGAATTTAAAAGAGTTGAGATCAAAATTCATCATCTTTCCCGTTTGACATCCATAGATCCAATTCAAAGCAACTTGCGAAGTTACTGATTCTGATGCACATTTTCGGCAATTCATTTACATCAATTCCTTGAGTGTAAAATCCTTAGATAATCACTCAATTACCAATTCTTTGGCTAATTGACTCATTAACTAGCATTAAAAACAATGTAAAAGCAATTCATATATCATTATTCATTCCTGAAACAATGATGTATGAAGGAAGATAATCTAAATCATGTGTCAAATTTAACTTTCCAATTAAACTTGAACTCAAGAATTAGAATTCAGTAGCTAATTAAACTCATGTAATAAAAACGGGTTAAACTTCCCAAAATCAAATAACAAATACATTATAATTGAATCTAGGAGTACAAGATAAGAAGATTACATTTAAAATCCCAACAACAAAGAACTAACCACTCATCATTGCCATTACAACATTCTAATCATGAAAAATACAATAAATTATGGATTTAAAGTCGTTCCCACAACTTTTCTCTTCATTTTTTACTTCTTTGGTAGTTCAACACATGTACTCTTTACCTGCTTATGCGTTTATAACGCAAGACTTTACTATTCAAACTGCCTTAAATAGAATAGTAGAGGATCAGGGTGAAGCTCCAGGAGAGCAAAGCCTAAGAGCTGGGGTTGGGGCTTTTATTGAGGTATCTAGTTCAGTAGTAGAGGAAGAAATGACATAAGTTAGGGTTGTTTCCACACCTGAACCTGAGGACTAATCTGAAGAAGTTGATACAAGGTTTGTAGATGCTGACACATAAAGTATGGAGTTTCCAACTGATTGACAAACTAGGTTAGGATTTGAACTAGTAGCAAGAGTTGAGCCAGGGGTTTCCAACAAGGAATCAACCCCCCTTTGCAAAAGTGGGATTTGTCGTTTGAGCGACAGTCCCCTCGCTTGAGCGACAGTCCCCTTGCTTGAGCGAGGGATAAGTAATGATTTAAGCTTTTTTCATTGAATTAGCAATTGTCACTTGGGTTAGGGATCTATAGCTCCCTTTACGCAAATTCCTTCAATTTCTATTTTTTCTACTCCTCGTTCTCCTACAATTGACACAAAAACGTGTAAGGTCCTTAAACAAGATTAATCACACTAGATTCTTTAGAGTTGTGCATGAATTTCATCATAACTACATCATAAGTGCCCAAAATTTATATGAATTTCCTTCACAATATGACACTTAACAATAATTACTATATTCTTCTATTTACACTTGTAATAATATTTTTAAGTTGAAGTTAAGAGTAAAATATCACTTTTCTCTCTAGGAGATGACCATTTCCAAAAAAAATATAATATCAACTATATGTCAATGTAATAATTTATACATAATCAATTCTCATCTATTATTCATTTGTATTATTATTTCAAAGAGTTAATAATGTTGGATTGTTTGTGTTGTTGTTGAACAACCAAACAGAACTGAAAACCAGAAGAAGAAGAAAGAAAAGAAAGTTCAGAGGATGAGAGAATTTAGAGTTAGGAAGAAGAAGAAAAATATCAATGAATATGCATCAATCTTATTCCATGAGAAAAAGGAAACTTTCCTTATATAGCAAACCTGCCATAACTGAATTAACAGAAATTTAAAAAGTTTCCTTTTTAGGCAAGTTTCAACTATCAATTACAAATCAATCCTAATCAATTACAACTTGAATTAATACTAGTTTATCTCAACAATCATTTACAATATTGAGACCTCTAGCTACAAGGCTGGATCGTTCTTACCACTGTTTCTTTCTCCCCTTAGTGCCTTTGTAAGTGGATCAGCAAGTTGATCCTTTGTGTTGCAATGGATGATCTGAATTCTTCCTTTGTTGACCAAGCTTCTTAGGAAATGAAACCTCACTTCAATGTGCTTGCTTCTTCCATGGCTCACTGGATTTCTAGCCAAATTTATTGCAGAAACATTGTCTATTCGCAATTGTAGAGGAGCTGAAATTCTGGTTTTCAACTCTGCAATCAGTTGTTCAAGCCAAACCAGTTGGCAAGCTGCAAAACACCCTGAGATGTACTCTGCTTCGCATGATGAGAGGGCAATTACCTTCTGTTTTGATGAGCACCATGAGATAGGTGCTTCATTGATTAAGAACAGATAACCAGAGGTGCTCTTCCTCTCCACCAAGTCCCCTCCAAAATCAGAATCTGCATATCCAACAAGTTGAAGTTCTGGTTCTAATTCCTTTGTGCCAAATGGGAAGAAGATTCCATGATCTTTGGTGTCCTTGACATACCTTAACACCCTCTTTGCTGCAAGCAAAT